>NW_010972639.1:116559-354410 GCF_000737465.1 Haliaeetus leucocephalus | reverse complement strand
CTTGGCGAGAAAAAGCCCCCCCCCCCCGCCCCCCCCCCCCCCCCCCCCCCCCCCCTTCTTCCCCCAGCTTTAAATGCTGAGCGAATATCCCTGTGGTCAGTTGGGGTCAGCTGTCCCAGCTGTGTCCCCTCCCAACTTCTTGTGCACCCCCAGCCCACTCACTGGTGGGGTGGGGTGAGAAGCAGAAAAGGCCTTGACTGTGTGTACGCACTGCTCAGCAATAACGAAAACATCCCTGAATTATCAACACTGTTTTTGAGCACAAATCCAAACCATAGCCCCATACTAGCTACTATGAAGAAAATTAACTCCACCCTAGCCAACACCAGCACATAGACATACGCTCCCTGGGTGAGTATTTCCAGCTCAGGTAATTTACATTTTTCAAAAGACTTTTTGAATCTCTGCCAGCTTCTTACTTCTGTGGTTTGGAGAAGGCCTTGTCTCCCTTCTAGTTCTAATGGCCAGCTGAACTTTTTGTAGGCTTGATACCGTAGTCTTTAGGTAAGAGAGAAACCTAAGACCTACTGTTAGTCTTCTGTCTGAATTCTGTACAGTGCAAACTCTATTTTATTGAGGACTAAGAGTTTAAAATAGGATAAAAAGCCAACCCAGCCACCCCCCGTCCTCTTAGTGCGCAGCTGTGTTGTAAGATGGAAAAGTTCTAGGATGGGAAGTTGTGGAGGTTGTTTGGTTTTTGAAAAAGAATAAATTATTTAGTAGGGTATTGCTTTAATGCATTTTTTGGGAGAAGATTTTTGGGAGATCTGAACTAGGCTTGTAGACCTCACAATCTTATTTTTAGTCATGTATTCTTTAGTATGAATTTTGGGTCCTAAAGCTTAGGGTCTAAATTATTTTTATTGTTTGGTCAAGACATACTACAAGTTTCAGATACTGAAGTACTGTAACGTTATCTGTGTTCAAGGTAGTAACTTTAAATCATATTTAGGTTCCCTTGATTATTTTTTTAATCAAACCTAAACTTGTCTAATTAAAAAATCTATTCTTGTGGAATAATTTGAAAAGTGGTGAAGAAAGATGGCAAGACAATTTTGCCAACATTAAAAACTGAAATGAATTAGTGGAAATGACTGCACATGTAAGACCTAACCTGTGTAAAATTTCTGTTTTATCTTAGGTACGATGTATGTTAAATATTTGGGGTGTGATGCTCTTCATCAGACTATCATGGATTGTAGGACAAGCTGGGATAGGTATGTGTACTAATGCTATAATTATGTTTCAGTGACTTTTTAAATGTGATCCAAAACCAGTGTGGTGATCCTGAGCTTACAGTTTAAACAGGGGCTTAAAATGACCGTAGTATTGCCAGTTTGATAAGGGTAAATTACCTTAAAAAACTTTAAGCCCTATGAAGTTACTTAGACCTTTTTCATTTAGCTATAAGGTATGTAATTTAAAACTGACATTTGTAAGTCTTCAGTGAACTGTAGAGATAAGCTTTTGATGTCTGGTTATTAAAATCTGCATAAAGAATCTGTAGTATATAAACAATTTCCTTCAAAGGCTTAACTAAGTATTGGACTGCAGAAGATCTCTCATCTACAAAAGGCATGTGTTTCCTTGAAGCTCTAGGATACAGCTTTTACCCTGCTGATTAAAGAGAACATTTATCCAGTTTTGTTTGTATCCTGGAAACTACTCTGTACAAAAAGGGAGTGAAGAAGCCTTTTGCTTGAATGTGCGGGACCACACACAGTAAATTTGTGTTTATTTGCAAGACTAATTCTTTAAACCAAGTTAAGTTGAAGATTTGTACATTTTAATACTGCTGGACCTTACACCTTTTTCACCCCTCTTTTTCCAAAAGGTCTGTCTGTCTTGGTTATTGGAATGGCCACTGTTGTGACAACTATTACAGGACTGTCTACTTCAGCAATAGCCACAAATGGGTTTGTAAGAGGAGGTAAACATACTTCCAGAAAACTTTTAAAGCTTTCATCACTCTGAAGTGTACACCTTAAGGATGGGACCTCTAATTTATTTTACATTTTCTTAGCATCAGGGAAAAAACAGCCTCAATAAAATACAGAGAAGAGTTAGTTTTCTGAGGAGCAGAGCCTACCCTGTGATCTCTATTTGACTAAGCGGTCATGTAATTAATGAAAAGTCACTAATTAGCCTGCTAATTTCATTTGACTAGTGGCTTGTTTTTCCACTGTGGACGAAACATCTATTCTTAATTTTTGAAATACAAATGTTTTTAGAGACACATATCCAGGAATGAATAGGGTCTTAATATTCTCCGGCATCTGGTTGGTTAAGGGTGTGCATGTGTGCTTGTATGTGTTCATGTCCTGAAATAAAACTTAGTAATGAAAAAATACATCCTATAAAAGGATAAGCTTATGTATATGAGAGCATACAAAAGGACATGTTCTTGTTCTATCACGATTTTTTTTTGAACACAAAAGAAATTCTCCAAATTCTTGATTATCTCCAGCTTCCTTGAGGGTGATGCTTTTCATTCTCTTTCACGGTTTGTGTGCTGTTGTCAGCAATTCCTATAAAGTAGTTTTGTAAGTGGCTGGTGCCTTTGACATGCTCAAACTGCTTCGTGACATTACAAGACTGCTACTAGCAGAAAATGTGGTGGAATTAAAATAGAAGCTTATAAAATTCTCTTGGTTAAGAATGAAGAGAAAAACCTCACTATCACAAAGTAAACAGACCCAATGGGAAGGATCACCTATGAATCTTAGCATTATGTCAAGCTTAGTTCCTAAATGCCCTTTCTTTTTTTAAATTGCATTATACATATCGGATTTCCTGTTCGTATAAGAGCCTTTTTTTTTTTTTTTTAATTTTAAAGCCACTCTTGCAAAATAAGACTTCATTAGAAAATTTGATGTGAGGAATGGGAAGAACTGTAGCATAAAATCACATTTGTTCCTATGAAAATCTTATATTACAGTAATGTTTTTCGTATGTTAACATTCTTATTTACAAATTATGTTAAAGCTGGATACCTACATATATTTTGCACAAGAACTGTAAAGCAGTGAAATTAAGGATTTCCTGTTGCAACTTTTTAATATGCACTCCATTACTTCAGTCTCGAGCTGGAGGATTTTGTTGCTTCTAGAAAGCTTAGCCTTAAATTGGAGGAATGTGCCTTTGCTACATTTTTAAAATTTTACTCTTCTCTAATGCTGTAGATACTCAGTTTTCTATTTGTCACATGTGGAGTTTGAGATGTTGTATTTGTCAAGCTCAAAAATACAAATAATAGGTTCTGAAAAATAGAGCGGCCTTGTGATTGTTTTGAGTCCTATTGGGGGGCAGAAAATTCCTTTAACAGAGCTTTAAGAAACAGGTCATGGAGGTTTGGAAATTGAGTGGGTTTATTAGTCTGCTTTGCCAGTTTCTTGAGCTATAGCTAATGAAAATGTGTAACAGTAGAACTATGCACAAATACTTTAAGTAGTTTGAAATAAAAAGCCGAGGAATGCTGCTGCTTGTGTTTCACAGTTTGTTTTTTAACCATAGAACTGGTTGCGTAGCTGAATAATATGGTGTGGTTCATGAGTCAGGTGATTATTTCCAACTGTTGTCTTTTAAAAACTTGAAATGTATTCCTGAAAATTCATCATGCCTGTTCCTAAAATACTGAGTTTTGGGTTGTTTTCTAATACATCAGGGAAGATGAAAGAATAAATAGCATCTTGATCATGTAAACTTTAAATTGCTGGTGACTGTCTATTCTTGGGCTCTTTCACATAGTGTTTTTCTTGTCTTTTCTGTTTTTTCTTTCAGGAGGAGCATATTACTTAATTTCCAGAAGTCTGGGACCAGAGTTTGGTGGTGCTATAGGTCTGATTTTTGCATTTGCCAATGCTGTTGCAGTAGCAATGTATGTTGTTGGCTTTGCAGAGACAGTTGTGGAGCTGCTCAAGGTATATGGATGATAGTAGTTCTATTGATTAGACTGTCCTTTATGCAAGTTTGAGCTGTCATCTAATCATAGAATCATAGAATGGTTTGGGTTGGAAGGGACCTTTAAAGGTCATCTAGTCCAACCCCCCTGCAAGAGACATCTTCAACTAAATGAGGTTGCTCAAAGCCCCGTCCAACCTGACCTTGAATGTTTCCAGGGATGGGGCATCTACAACCTCCCTGGCCAACCTGTTCCAGTGTTTCACCACCCTTGTTGTAAAAAAATTTCTTATATCTAGTCTGAATCTACCCTCTTTTATTTTAAAACCATTGCTTGTTGTCCTGTTGCTACAAGCCCTATTAAAAAGTCTGTCCCCATCTTTTTTTGTAAGTCCCCTTAAGTATTGAAAGGCTGCAACAAGATCTCCCTGGAGCCTTCTCTTCTCCAGGCTAAACAACCCCAATTCTCTCAGCGTTTCCTCATAGGAGAGGTGTTCCATCCCTGTGATCATTTTTGTGACCCTCCTCTGGACCCACTCAAACAGGTCCATGTCTTTCTTGTACTGAGGACTCCAGAGCTGAACGCAGACTCCAGGTGGGGTCTCACGGGAGCAGAGTAGAGGGACAGAATCACCTCCGTTGACCTGCTGGTCATGCTTCTTTTCATGCAGCCCAGGATATGGTTGGCTTTGTGGGCTGTGAGTGCACATTGCCAGCTCATGTGCAGCTTTTCATCCACCAGTACCCCCAAGTCCTTCTGGGCAGGGCTGCTCTCAATCCCTTCATCCCCCAGCCTGTATTGATACCAGGGCTTGCCCTGACCAGCTCAAAGACATGGAATCAGGTACAAGGTTACTACTGATCTATCAGTAAAATACTACTGTAATTCAGTAGCTTTTTGGTAAAAAACAAATTACCATTGGTGTCAAATGGAAACTTCCCATACTGTTTACCTCCCTGAAAAAATAAAATGTATAATTTGTGTTAAAGTCCAAGGTGGCTGTTGAGGAGAAGAGTGGCAGTACAGGTACATGATGCAGAATCATAAGTTTTTAATGCTGACTTTCTTACTAGTGAACTGTTCCTTGTAAATGATAGTCATTTATATTAAGCTCATTTTCAAAGGAGTTCTGCTTATTAAAAACAATTCCTTAAGTTAAACACAACCCAGTATTATTTTTCTGTTGGATTTTTTGATTGTGTAATATTTTGATTAAATGTAATACTGAGAAGAATTCAACCATACTTTTTGTAGATGGGAAGAAGTTTGGAATACCTTAAAAGAATTAATAGTGAACAACAAGTAAAATACATGTATTTTGGTGCAAGATGGTAGCATTTGCCTTGCTGATAAATCTGATTCCCTGGCAGTTGAAGACAAGCTGTTCTCTCTGGGTGTAGGCTATGAATAGGAACGATCATTTCCATTTGGAAGATTCAGTAATTTAAATCAAGGCAAAAACCAAATTACTTGTGTCCATAGAGGGAATTTAAAATGGGTAAATTTGTGGTATAGAGGTTAACTCTATTAATAAATTACAGTCAATAAAATACTGTTCTGTAGTGGGGAAGATAAGTACTTGATAAAGTATATGACTGTGTATTGTTTTGTTTGTTTTGTTAGGAAAATGGAACGTTGATGATTGATGAAATGAATGATATCAGAATCATAGGGGCTATCACAGTGGTTATATTGCTGGGTATTTCTGTTGCTGGAATGGAATGGGAAGCAAAAGTAAGGAACTGTCACCTTTCCTTTTATTCTCTGCTTCATAATTTTGATTCCGTTTTCCACCTCAGCTGTTTGATTTATTTTTAATATTTTTAGTGCACTCAGTATTACATGCATGGTATGTTAGAAATCAGTCAGTGGGCAGTTTTTATGTAATAGCTCTGTCTAGCTGCATTTCAGACGTTATACCACTTTGCTCTACTGGATGCTTAAGCATCTGTGAGAAACTAAAAACCAGCATAATCTACTCTTAACGACACTGTCAAGTAGGTTAGCGGTATTACCCTCTTCTGGGCAACTAGAGCACAACAGGAGAACATAAGAGCATTAGCATAGAAATTTTCCCTAACTGGGAACTTCACATGAGCTCTGTGGATGAAAAATACAGGGCTGGACCTGAAGCCAATCTAAAGTTATGTAGTTTCTGCTAACTCAAAACCAGTATTCTTATCTTCCCTTCCACTCTTTTCTGGTTTTGCTTTCACTTGGAAACAGCCAGACAATGTGATGCAGTCACTAGGCCCAGCATTGAGAAGGGTTGTGAACATTGGTGGTAATGAACATGTAGAAGGGGGAACCTACTTTCCTCATCTTGCTGTGGCTGCACAGTCTTAGGTCAACTGTGGTTGTGGAAACAAACATGTACAGATCATAGGATACCTTAATACAGAGGTTGCAGTATTAGTTTTCTGCTCTGCATTACTAGCAGTGTAGCTTGCTCACTGTTTTTCCTGCACCTGGTAGGCTTTTTCTGAATATCCGTCCATAGTATGCTCAAAAATAATTGAGAAGAGCCTCACTTGGTCTCCCTTCCCATTTGATATTTGGTTCACAGTAGCTCTTATTTTCTGCAGTGAGAGGCAGCTGAAGGAGCTTCTTCATTTAAGTGTTATAACAGTTTCTTAAGCTCCTGCATCAAGATGATGATGATATTCATAATCAAAATGAGAGGGTTTTTTCTCATTGTTGCTTCCAGCCCTAGAAATAGAGTTTGTAGAAAAAGGAAGTGAAGATCAATTGCATTACTTGGATCTACCACAGGGAGAAAAGAATCTACAGAAACTGATGTTGGCATGTACTTTTAAATTGAACAGCACACTTCTGTAAAAATTGTTTACCTTTCTCAGGTAGTCATTCACTGTCTGTAACTTCAATTTGTAGTGATATCTTTATGCATCTGACTTCGAACAATACTGTCCTCAATCTCAACCATTTAGTTTTTCCTTTGAATAAATTGTTATTAACCCTTTGGCCACTGTCACTTAAAGTCACAAGAAATACCTTGGTTTTGCTCTGTAGCATGAGCAATTCTGTAACAATAGCTTGCATAGAAATATCCCTGTTGTTTAAAGTTTCTATATCAAACCTGAACTGTGGTATCACTGCAGCATTGTCCTTACTAGGAAATAGGTAGCTTTCAAAAATCCTGTGCTCAATGCAAAAATCAAGGCTTGTTGACTTGCTTTTTGCATCATGGAAGAAAGCAGGTAGGAGTGATAGTAAGCAACTGAACCTGTCAGACAAGCACTTCATGTGGGTTAACAGCTTAGCATAGCAAAACACTAATACTTCCCTCCTGATTAAAGTATCTACAATGTTCTCCTATTCCTTCCCTGTGACTTAGAGAATGCCTTGGAAAATGGGACAAGGGGAATCTATAATAATGCCTCTGAAGTAGATCTAAAAGCTAAGAGAGACTGGGATACCTGGGAAGCCTGCTTAAAAAATGGGTTTTCGGAGTTTATGATCTCTTACGACTCAGCTCCTTGTGTTGAAGTCTTAGGAGCCCTTTCTTTGTCTGAGACTTTTGAATGTAAGGAAGATAGTAAGAAAATTCTCTTAGCTTCAGGGAGAAGCCTAGGTTTGTTACTGGATAAATCTGCTTGTGGCAATTGCTCTGTGGTAACTTCATGTTGAATTCTCTGGGCTTATTGAAGACTTTTGTAAGTACCCAGCTGCATCCTTACACCTCTTACCTATTCCCTAGGCTTGGCAAAGGAGAGATTTAAATATGATGCACAAACTGGTTTCTTCAGGTAGTCTTCTAAGTCTGCTCTTGGCTGTCATGCTCTGTTTATCACTGTACTACCCTGTTTTCTTGCGAGGCTGTGTGAGCTGAAAACTGTTCTGTAACAATCAGCAATGCCACGGTGCTATTGCATATTAAGTTCTGATCCTAGGTCTGAAAAAAAGTCAAACTACTAACAGCTTTCCCTGAGCCACTGGCATATGCCTTTATAAGGAATCAAATAACACAAAAGATAACAGGGCAGTGTCGTTGCTTATTTAAATGTGAAACCTGAACCATCTCTTCAATGCTTAGATTTATCTTTGCTCACACTTTTGAGGCATTGGATGGTTTAAAGTACTTCTTGTTCCAAGTGTAGGGCTTATAATGGTTTTATTGAACAGTGGCTAAAAATTTAGGTTGTAATGAAAGAAGTCCCCAGAAAACTGGAAATTAACAAGTAATTGTGGTAGTCTGCAATTTAATTTCATAAATAAGGGTCGAGAATGTAGTCTGTTGCATAAAATAGCAAACAAAAGCTCTTTGATTCCTGATGTAAACAAATTCTTAGTGAAGTAAATACCGCATACTAAAGTATAAGGCAAAGTATTATGATCATGGTTAATAAGGCAATACTCCTAGCATTTGTGTGCATTTAGCTCTTTTCTTGTGAATTTCTTCAATCTACTCAAATCCATTCCTCCTGGAAGGCTTATAGAGAAGATAGTTCTTTTAAGTATTTTGTCTTTAGAAGTATAATTTTGAGAGTTACAGTAATAAATTCTCTTTTGAATGGAGGTTAATCTTACAAATTATTCTTATTTCTTTGTAAAATCCTGGTACATGTTCTCTCCAGCTTGCCTTATTTATTTGTGGAAAACAGAGAAGGCTAAACTGAATTTAGAATCAAGTAAATACTGACTTTTTAGAACACAACTTTGAAGCTTGAAACTGAAAAAGAGCAAGTTCTTCTGTCTGACTGGAATCATTATGTTTCAGGCACAGATAGTCTTACTGGTGATCCTTATACTTGCTATTGGAGACTTTGTCATAGGAACATTTATTCCTTTGGACAGCAAGAAGCCTAAAGGTTTCTTTGGTTATAAAGGTATGTTGGAACAGTTAGAATTGTAAATAATATCTTCACAAAGAGAAGACATGCTGTCATAATTAAGTTAAACATCTAAAATAGCTCATAGTCCTATTTAACTATAGAGATTTTTTTCCTGATTCTTTCAAACTTCTGCAGTACTGTTTCTTAAAGCTATTGGGCCAAAACTTGGTCCTGCCTGCTTAGTATCCATTATATTAAATTTTAAGAAAGCTGGATAATACTCTTAAGTACTTTTTCTGGTTTTAAAGGCTATTTATGTTTACTGTGTTGACTTTTATTTTGAGTTGAAGTGATGAATTAGGACTTAAATGTTCTACGCTTAATTTTTAGAAGGTCATACAGCTATGACTTTCAGCTTTTTCATGGAGCTAATAATGGCTGGAATGGGCTAATACTGTAGTTTCTATATGAATATTGATAGACTTAAATCTTCTTCTACAGCTGAAATATTTATGGAGAATTTTGGACCTGATTTCCGACACGAGGAAACTTTCTTTTCTGTATTTGCTATTTTCTTCCCTGCTGCAACTGGCATACTTGCTGGTGCAAATATCTCAGGTGATCTTGCGGTGAGTAGTGAATTAGCAAATACTGTTCACAAACACTTGAGTGTACATTTATCACTGTCATCAATGTCTACTGCCATTTTTCTTTCAGGATCCTCAGTCAGCCATACCTAAAGGAACGCTGTTGGCCATCTTAATTACTACACTGGTTTACATAGGCATTGCAGTATCTGTAGGTAAATAGAGCATGTTTTTAACTTTATCCTTTCACATTCATTCTGAGGGTGTGTTTTGATACAGTTTGTGTAATTCATTATGTAAAGTCATTATGTAATTGACTTTCACGCATGGGAAAGTAATAGCCAGAGGTTTCTAATTTTTATTGCTGGAGGTTCAATTTTCAGCTCATTTTATAATTTCCTAAAATGAGTGATAGTTTTCCAAAGACTAGTGGCTGCTTCAGACTAAAGATGACAAAAGACTTAACATGGATGTTTCCTCATTTGTTGCAGTTATTTATACTGAAAGATTTACAATTTAGCAGTGGGATAATCCATGGATTAGAAAACTGCGTTTTCAGAAAATACTCACTGAACAAACACCTGATGGTAGTCAGCTACTTATCTGAAGTGAACTGTGGGATGATCAAACAGCTCTTTGGTGAGGGTGCATGAGCAGTAATTCCCCAGTAGAGGGAGGAGAGTGAGTGGTACCTTCATCTGGCCAGCCCACTTTCAGAAGTGTTACCGTGTTCAGAAACGTTGTCTGTAGTTTTATTTTCATGTGAAAAGAGGAAAAACAATCATAGACTGGTCTGAGTCTTGTATAACCTCTCTTTCTGGTCTTCCTCACCGCACAGTGGCTTGAAATTCTCTAGAAGTTGCCTTGGGGTTTGTCGCTCTATCAATTTTGCTCTAGAGCACTAATCATCAACCAGATTTTTCCCTCCCATAACATAATTCTATTCTAGGAACCTTAAGAACATAAGGTGTAATCATATCTTGCATGTATCTTGCCTATGATTGGAAATGTTTTTATTCGTGTCACATAAATTAGTTTCTGGCAGCAGTAATCAGTTTTCTTGTTGGAAAAACCTTGCCTTATCTTAGCTGTGCTGCATTTTGAATGAAATTATCATTTATAGGAGTACCAGTGATCTTGCCACTAATGATACTTCCTTTCCAAAGATACAAATCTTGCTAGTCTGCCTCTGTTGGCTTACATTGTACTGTAGCTCTGCCAAATAGTTGCTCTGTAGTGATTGTGCTTTATGCAGCGTAATGACCTACACTTATTTCCTAATTAGATTGACCGCATAGACCTCTGCTACCAAATTTGAATACTTTAGAACTTGAACCTACATGAGAGCAAAATGCTCGTTAATATTAATTTGTTAATGGAATACTTTGATCATCTCTCAAACATGAAAAACCTCATTTTTCATATTGCGAAAGGAACACTTTGCAAAACCAACTGAACATGAAATTGTTTGATGCATCAGAAATGTCCTGCCTTAGTTGCTTCCTATAACTTACACTTAGAATTCTGCTAGTTAGAAAAGGCCAGTGCTATTGCAGAAGTCAGAAATTATGGCATGAGTGAAATTCAGCTTTTTTTGAGGCATTGGGTCAGGAATCAGACAAATACAAATACTTTTATTCTTTTCCCCACACACTATTCCCCACTATAAGTTTCCAGAGTAGTGATAAGGAAGTCATTAAAACTTTGAAGGGGCTGGTAAATGTCACTGAGTAATCATGTCTCAAGGGGGAGATGACATTCTGAATTTAGCTCAGTATTTGCATGCTCTGCAGTAAGTAAGAGGGTTAAGAAACTGAGTAGAGAAGGCTTAGAAGAGAATAACTAGTCCTACTGCTAGAGCTAGGCAGCCTATTTCAAAAAGAAACAGCTGTGAGGAGAAAGTGTGCAGTTTCATATTTTAGCAAGGGACTAATGCAGACGTGCAGGTGGCAGGATGATGATTGCATAAGCAACTTTTATATCAAAATTCTTGAAAGATATTTCAAAGAATAACATTTATTGCTTTAAAACCAAGGGAAGCTTTAATAAAAACCCTAAACTTCTGAGTAGGGTTCAGATGTGCTTTCTATACACCGGGAAGTAAAACAATTAATGAGAACCTAACTGTAGCTGCTTGTAGCACTGCACAAGTTAAGCACTCCCAACTGCAGTCTGAAGGACTCAGGGTAGTATCTCTAGAATTCTTGCTGGTTGTATGTAGCTAGGAGATAACTTGGTATAGATGGTCCGTTAACGTTCTCAGGCTTATAGCATGGCAAAACCTTATTTTACTTTGGCAGGAACATGCTTATAAATGCCTATGAAAAGGTGAAATCCTGTTTTTACAGGAAAGAAGACCTAAAGGTTCTTAGGGAAAATATTGCCAGAATCTTACAAATAAATAAAACTTTTCTGAATGAGGGTTAAATAAAATGTCTGGACTTTTACTTATATCTAAGTATCTTCTCCTGAGAATGGAGCTTGCCCAGCTCACTTCTGTTCTGCATTCTTTCATAGTAAGGCTCACATTAAGTTTGTTCATGGTGCCATTGTCCCTTTCTGTCATACTTTGATTCCATGTGTGAAAGACCTGCCAGCCAGTTGGATCTAAACTGTGAAAAAGGGAATGAGGAAGAGGAGGGATGTGATAGTGCACTGTAGCTATTTAATGGGTTGCTCAGCTTAATGGGTCTGCCACTGCCATCTATTACCAACAAAATGTTACCTACAAATAGTTCAACTAGTAAGTATATTGTCACATCCATTATATACTGCTTGAATGGCTGGGGTGAATACTTGTGTAGTGGAAGAGAAGAAACTTTTCCTCATACAGAACTTTTAATCCCATTTAAAACAAAACAACGGCAACAAAAAACCTCGGCCCCTCCATGCACCCGCAAGAAAAGCATGACAGGTGATCAATATAGGAAGGTTTTACTGAAATTTAACCAATTGGGCCTAATAAGTAACTGAAAAATAAATCTGAAAAATGGAAGGATTAAACACCTACCAGGACCAGGTGTTATTGTGGACTGTTAATCAAGTTCTAGTGGCTTGGAAGCAATCTAAATATGGTATAGGTATTTAGGAATTCATTTTCCCAATGAGAAACAAATTACATAGGTAACAAGGACTGTTATTGGAGAAACTTAAGCTTGCAGCATATCTGTGCCCTCCTCCTTAGTTTGCAAGGAAGTTATTTAAGTCCTCAGTAGTTACATGGCTCTGCTCCCAGGACCTCCTTGTCATTCAAGTTCGTAAAAGAGCAAATTAAGGGAATTCTATTGGCTACCACTCTGTAGACTTCCCTTTCCTCTTCTCCACTCATTATTTAATTCCTGTTCCTGGAAATATTTGCTGGTGTCCAAACAATTTGACTACCTCAACTATTAAACCATAGAATGTTAAATAATATTTAGTGTGCTCTGGTTTGGTTTGTCCTTTATGAGACAAAAACCCTTGAAGTAGAAGATTTGCAGGCTTTTTAGTACTTTTCAGTTTTTCTTCGTACTTAAGGGCTGAAATGCTGTGTCTTCAGCATTTTCTTGACCAGTGAAATTACAAATAATCATAGATAAATTGAAGACAGCAGTTTAAGTGATAAACCTAATTATAAAAAAATCTGGTAGGAATAGGACTGTGTGGCTTTGTTTTTCACCAAGAAACCAACTTGAAATACCACAGTAACATAGGAGGTGGCCTGTTTAAGCATTGGAAAATGGCTTGCAGCAGGCTTTCATGACAAACTACTTAGTTTTTTTGAATGCCTGGGTTGTATTGACTGGAAAACAAACAACTGCAACACTGTGCACATCTGTCTACATATATCTGTACATACACTACAAAAATGCACTGCTCTAAGAAAGCTGACAAAAAGAGAAACTATAAAGTCAAGTGATGGTGCATAATACTAACTTCAATTAAAGAGCTATGCGGAAACTCATGATTCAGAGAAATGATATGTTGAGCTAAAACTGTGCTGTTAAACTTCTGCAAGTCTGTTGACATTGTTTTCCTCTGTGCTAAAACTTTCCTTTTCTTATTAGATTCTGATTTATTCAAAAACTGAAGGTCATCTCAGGCAAGAGAACAATTAGTTTGCTTGTTTGTATTTGTTCTTCATAGTGAAGATGTGCTTAATACTGAAATTTGTTAAAAATGTAAATGCCATATTTTAATGTTGCTCTGTGAGAATATGCTTACATAAAAAGGGAATTGAGCTTGACACGTGTCCTTAAGTTCAGGTTCAATCTGTTAATGCCTTTTTTTTGTGACTATGTCCATTCTAGGTTCCTGTGTTGTTCGAGATGCCACAGGGAACCTTAATAACACCATTGTTACTGAGCTGACAAATTGCACTACTGCAGCTTGCAAATTAAACTATGATTTCTCATCCTGTCAGACAGGGTGTCAATATGGGCTGATGAACAATTTCCAGGTATAAAACTTTCTCCTAAACCTGTTTATTGGCTTTTGTGTTTGTTCTTTTTTTGAATTGCGTATTAAGAAAAATCATAGGCTAAAAATGCCCATCTCCATAAGTACAAGGTTTATCTGGAATAGTGAAGTGGTACACTCTAGCTAGTATGTAGAAGAATAAGGTACCTATGTTAAAAACTTTTGGGTGTTTATATACAGGTGGTATAAATATTTACTCTTCTTCTGAGTAAACTGCTTAGGTTTGGTGGTAGGACTGCAACTTTCTTTAGATGTCTGAATGTCATCATTCAGTGACGTAGATAGAAGTACTCATTGTTCAATAGTGATGCATAGTAATCATAGGTAGCCTCTGTCAATAACTCGTTCCTTAATTTCTTAAGTTGCTTAAAAAATATGCTGACTTTTAAAAAAATGTTTTACCTATTTGTCACAGTATCCTCTTTAATGTTAAGAATGTTGTGAATTTTCATAAAACCTGATGTTACTGTATTTAAAAATTCTCTAGAAGTCATGGGGTAATTCATAGTCTTAACTTACACTTCACAGGTAATTGAGATATCCATGAACCATTGGTAAGGGTTTGAAAGAAATCAAGGAAAACATACTTATTGCCGATTGAATTTTTCTAATAGGCATACAGAAAGTTGACTAGAGATTAAGCTGAAATCCACCAATGAAAAAGGTGTCTGGTTTGTGGGTTTTGATCAGAAGTACATGTAGTACGTATACTCCTTATATGTACTACTTACATGTTAGGCTGACAGCCTTACCTGCAAAGCTGGGTGGAAAACCGATTTTGTACATGCTGAAATAATGTTGCAGTGCAGACCATTCTATTAGAGTAAAATAGATTTTCATAGTGGAACAATTTGAGTATCTATGTGGTGTTACTTTGTTCTGGTTTAGAAAAACCCTGTATTTAGAAACATCAGAGTTGCCTTTGTGCAAATAATTATTCTGCAAAATTTGAAGACTTTCCTTATTTGTTCAAGCTCGAAAGAGCCCAGTGTATCATCAAATGTACAGCCGAGAATGGTGTACTACTGGTTTCCTCTGTATCTTTTTCTTTAAGTCATAACTTCGGTAAGGTTGCTTACCCATAGATGTTGATTGTACTTCTAGTAAGTTAGTCATTAATGTTCTAGTTTCTTAGCATTTGGTTGAAAGAGTACTTCAGTTTCCCAAATTATTCTTGCTTCTCTCTGTAGAAAAACCAGTGGGTTCTGAATAGCAAAAGTCACTTTCAAGGCCAGAGGCTGCACAGAGAAAGCAGTGTCCCTTACGCCCCCCTTTTTGTTGGGGTTTTGAAACTTCATCACGGAGACTGCACAGCATCTCTGGGCAACCTGCTTCAGTGCTTAGCCACCTTCTCTGTGGAATTTCGTTCTTCTAATACCCAGTTGGACTTTCCCTTGCTGTTTGTTTTTTCTCTCATCCTCACAGCTTTCGCTGTGCATCTCTGGGAAGAGTCTGATTGTCAGAAGATGTCAGTAGGAAATCGTTTGCATGAGAGGCTGTCTGCCTGTAGATAAACTGTTGTCCATTTTGTAACTGAACTGCCCTCAACTTAGTAGCTCTGAATAGTAGCTATAAGGAGATTTTCTTTTTTTTTTTTTACATATGCAAGTCACAGTGTGTTGGGGGGACTGGGGGCGGCTCCAGGCTTATATACCTCAAGCTCTTCATACAAACATAACTTCTTTCTGTAGGTTGAATAACTGAGAATAAATACTTCCCAAACATAAATTAATCCCTAAAGTGAGCAAATATTGTTGTATTTGTCTTAACAGCTTGTTAGCATGCAAGTTCTGAGGTTGAAAGTGCCAGCTTACTTGTGTGCACAGCCTGATGACTTCACCACTTTGGTACACTTTGTGCTGCATTCAGTTCTTACAGCAAAGAATTGATTTGAAGTTAGTGCTTAGGCAGCTCAGGTTTTGAATGTGTTTGGGCAGCAAATGAATGACTTGTAGTATGATTTACCTGTGGAAAGCTTAGATGATGCTAAGAAACTTAAAATGAGAACAGTTAGTGAGACAGGCTTAGTTAGACTTGCATGGAAAGACCATCTTAGTTTCTGTTGTAGTCAATGCAGATGGATTACAGATCCTCACAGGCTTCAGGCATTTCTCTGCTCAGTGTCAGTGACATTTCTGTGCCCAGGCTGTCACCTGGTAGAAGAGTAACTTCAGAAACTTGGTTTGGGCTCAGTAGCCTCAGCCTGGAACTTCCCTAGAATAAGTTACAGCTTTGGGTAATTTAAATGCAGTATTTGGTCAACTTTGGATGAAAGTTGAAAGTAGCATGAAACTCCATTCCAGAAACAGTGTAAAAGTTCTGCTAAAACATTCCTCTTACAAAGGAAGGCAGCTATAAAACATTGGAAAAAAGTTAGGGGAAGGGGGAGTTGAACAATGCTTTGTCCGTATTCATTATAAAAACCTAACTTTAAAGAAGCTGCTGCTTGGTTTCATGTGGCATTTTTTTCTGTTCTACAATGTCTGGACCAAAGAGCTGTGACTGTAGTCAAAATTTGATGTTTCATTATCCCAGGTGTTTGAAATTTAAGAAACTGTCTAAACAGTAAATGCCAAGCAAACATAATGAGTCCCTTATCAGCAGTAAATATTTATCTATCTCACCACACCAGTGGTAACAGGGCAATTCTTATTAGATATCTGTCCTTCCAATTCTGCCTGTTCTTTCAGGGATGAAAATTTCAGTGCTATAGCTAACTGCATGTCTGGGCTCCTTGGTTTTGTGGTCAAGAGGTTTGGATTATGGTGTGTATGTTGGGGGGGGCGGCAGAGGGGTGTTTAACATCATGGCATACTGGTTCTGCTGGAACTGGTTCTCCTTTTGTTCCCCTAGCTTAGAAGCAGCTTCCTGATGTATCTTACATTAGTAACCTAACTTACTAGCTTTTAAAATGGACAACATTATCTGCATGCATCTTACTCAGATTTCTCTCAAATTTATAAAACAGATGTAATATTCAAAAATATTGTAAATAAATAGAGGCAATGAACAGAACCTAGAAAGAGAATGTAAAATCTGAGTAGATTTTAAGAACTAAATTGCAAGAAGTTGATGTGAGTGTAGTAAAGTGAAGGCTGAAGTAACTGTTTTAAATTGTATGGGAAGAAAAGTGATGGAGGCCTGTACATAGATTTTGTCCATAAGAAGTCCTTCCAGGGAAGATTGATCAAGCCATCCTTGCAGGGAAGAAAATTTTCATACTGCTTCTACAAAGATTATTCTATACTTGTTTATTACCTTTCTATAGCAAAGGTTTCTTCCTAAAATATTTGTCAGTAAAGCATTTACACCCCTAACTTCTCTTCTAGAAATATAGTGTATGGTTATTGCAAACTGGCATTTACAACTGTAACTTTTTCTGTTGATTATAAAACTGACTCAAACCTGGGCATAGGAGGGATAGCCTGATGTATGTGTCATTAGTTTTACTCATCTTTGAATAAAGAAAGGCCTGTCCTGCCTTTTTTTCTTGTGAACTACAAATATGCTTCAGGAGATTCTCTCCGTTCGTTACACTACTATGACAGCTACTTCACTCTCATCTTAAGCACCTGCAATTATTTAATTTCTCTCTTTAGGCAAGGCATGCCTTGAACTGACGAATGAAACATGATGTAGCATAGAGATTCAGTTGACCGAGAGACCCAGCAGTCTTTGTCAGTCTGATCTGGAGAAAAACACTAAATTTTATCATTTGTTTAGCCCTAGAAATATGACTAAAACTTCATCAGTCTGTATATTGTTTCTGAGAGCGTGTCCTACCTAGTAGGATTGCTTTAGACATCTAAATTTTACAACTTCATGTGACAGTAACTTAAAAGCTGGACACTTCTGCATGATCTTTCTTGCCTTTGTTCAGTCCCTTTCCTGATACTCTCAGTGAGGTTGCCAGGATGAAAGAGGCGAGTAGTAATCAGTGCAAATGATGGAGAATGTCATTCTGACACATGGTGCTTGAAAGACACTGTGCTGGGTTTGGTCCATTGACTAAAAACATCAGCTTTTTCAAGACTGTATCAAATTCTTAAACACTGGCTGTCTTCAAGCAGCTAGGCTTTTGTTTCTTAAAGAAAAGTACTCTATTAAACCATGATTGTTCTTAAAATACACAGTTCTGTATCTTAATTCACTTGACACATGAAAACCTGGATGCAGCTATGGGTGGAAATAATCGGTAGAATGGTAGAAGAGGGTCTTTAGGCTGTATGGCAATTAGACAGAAACTGCTTTCATTCTAATTTGGGATTATTTTTTTTTAAATGTCTCTCAAAATTGTGCTTTTACACTTAGCGTACTGAGCATTTATTGTTTTGTTAGTCATCCAGTCTACCAGGAATTGCATATTGTATTTCACTCACTGGGGTTACAAAGATGTCCTAGGATGTGATCTTGGGGAGACAGGAAGCAAGTTGGTCCTATCGTTGTGGTTTTGAATGGGAAACAAACCTAACTTAAAGTGATGGAGAAGTTGAGAAAGACAATCAGCTTTCCTAAGATGTTCCCCAATTTCAGTTGTTTTGTCACTTGGACTTTCTGAGACCATATTACTCAGTGGTAGACTAGTCAAAATATGTAACAAATTCCAATGTATTTTTCTTCCATTGACATATTTCTAATCCTTTTATGAGCCCATGGAGACTTTTGCCGTTGATTGTTTTGACCTGAGAATTACATGGTTGGACTATATGTTGTGTGAAAAGCCACTTTCTGTTCTGAAATTAGGATCCATTTATATCCCCTGAGTTATCCCTAGTTCATTCATTAACATGAATGCATGATATTCAACCAGCTCTTAAGTGGAGGGTACATAGTATTTTATTTTTCTGTTTGTGTAGTTAATGTTGCCATCCATTTGTATAGTATACTTTTTCATATTCTTTTAAAAAAATAACTGTTTTGTTTTCAGGTGATGAGCATGGTATCGGGATTTGCACCACTGATTTCTGCAGGTATTTTTTCAGCCACTCTGTCTTCTGCATTAGCATCTCTTGTGAGTGCCCCTAAGATCTTCCAGGTAAGTATGGAAGGAAACCCATAATCTTTTAAAGAATAATTTCAATGAATTTTTGAATCAGAATTTTTGGAAGGGTACTCTTGACTTACTGCCGTCATGATTCATACCATTTGACAAGATCTAATGTTTACCTGTTGCTTAGAATGAGAAAATAATTGTGTTACTGTTACTAAACGTAGCTAGACTATAACTTGTTCCGGATCTCTTGTGTTTCTGGTTAGTTTAGAAACTAGTTGTGTTGTAACTAACATTATAGGAATCTACAAACTCCTCCTAGATATTTTTTGTTGTAAGTGACCATGGAGCATGTACAAAGAGAACAGATCAGTTCATTTCTCAAAGTAATCACATAATGAGACAGCATGAAGTAGAACCTGTAGCTGTGGAATCTTAATCCTCAGGGAATATATTACCAAAATTACCAAATCTTGCATAAATTATTTATATTGATTTTGTTGGTGTTCCTGAATGTGTATTGCTTTACCTTCTTTTTAACCATTTAATCTCATTCTTTGTCTTACAAGTTCTCTTTAATTGGGTAAAACTTTAGTGTCTTCTAATGACCTTCTTTCCTAAAAGTTCAGTAGGGAGTCAAATGTAGAAGGGATTTTATTGCAGAATGCAAGCACAAGTATTGATTCAGAGAACTAGTGCGTACATTGGGCAAACTCCACTTTCTGAGAAAACATGGTTTCTAAAGAAAGACTCTTTGTGATTCTAAGAACACCAGTTAAGTAAAATAGTCAATTACTTACAGAAGAGCAAAGCTTGCTCTTATAGATGGAAATTACTGAAGGATATAATATGGGAAAAGCAAAATGTCAAGATGCAAAGACAATTGAAAATAGAATTAGTACATGGTGGCTATAAACCTTCTTTCAGGAAGATAATATGCAGTGGAAGACAGTATTAGTAAGCATTTGTAATGATACATTTTGAACAAAATGCATGCTGACTCTTGAATTTTATTTTTTCTTAGGCTTTGTGCAAGGACAACATTTATCCAGGATTTCAGATGTTTGCTAAAGGCTATGGGAAGAACAATGAACCACTGAGAGGATATATTCTAACATTTTTAATTGCTCTTGGGTTCATACTAATTGGTTAGTTTAAAATTACAATAACTCTCAATATCCTTTTGTCATTTACGTCTGTCCTATATCACGACTCGATGACAGTGTCCTAGAGGTCTAATATGCAGCTTAATTCTAAGCCAGCATTCTAAATCTGTTTATTTTGAGGGTTACTTTCTCCTATCTTCTAGATACAACTCTGTCTAGAACTGCAATAAATTTGCATTGAACTGTAGCAATATTGCACTTTTCTTAATAACTGCAAGTATCTGCCTTTAGATAGATACTGTCAATCAATAAAAATACATCTTTTGCTTGAGGCAGAGGTATGTTATATGTTGTAAATATGAAAGTTTATTTCAGGTTTTTAATAATTACACAGCTTCAGTAAATGGCAGACTTGCATGAACAGTACTTTTTAAAGTATGGTTTTTTGTTAAGTTACAAACAGTAGAGATGAGTGCTGTAGAGATGAGTGCTGATGCTGTTGCTAAAGATAGTCTAGGTAGAATTGCATGTGTTCTGTGTATATGGCAAACTAATTGTGCTGCGTCCATCCATGAGTCTTCTACCAGTGCTTTTAAACTTCTTTTCCCAGTTTGCTTTTTCATCCATCCCCCAAGACTGCTTAAGGCACGAGTGTACGCATGATGTCCCTGCCGCAGCATGCTGATTGGAAGCTTGAATACAAGTAGAAACTTGCAGGCTAACATGGCACATTCTGCATTTTGATCACTTTTTTTTTGACAGTGAAAGTACACATATAAATGTTTTTTACCATGCTGCTGCAAGGAAAGCAGAGCATCAGGTTGTTCCATCTCTTTAACTAAAGAGGGTGTACTCATCACTGTTGTGATGGTATTGGTCTGTAATAATGCACTATACTAGTACTATTGATGCAGCTTTTCATTTAAAATGCAGGCAGATGAACACGTTTGTCACATTGCTCACACTAACTTTGTCTGCTATTGCCATTCACCATAGTTGATTGTGTGTTAAACTTATTAGTATCTTGTTCTTTGCTGTTTGAGAATTGAGCTAGAGACGTACTGCAGATTAATTAATGCTCTGTCTACTGTATCTGACATTCTTCAGAACCCAGTGTGTTGGTGCCCTGTTTTATCATGTCATGGTGGGAAAGAAATTTTCTCAATGAATTATTCTGAAAAAGTATGTAGTGCTTCAAAAGTGGCAGTCCTGGAACACTTGGTAGTATGGAAAAATGTTTATATTTTTAAAACTGAAAGTTATACTTCCTGACTATTAGGAGATAACTTAGTAAGTAAGACACCATTAAGATAATAGCTCTGTCTGTTGAACAGAAAGGACAAACTGCTTCTCCCTAGAGTACATGAGAAAATAAGGTTGTCTGTAGCAGATTTTTTTACTCTGGATCTACAAAGCCATTGGATGATATCTTGCATAACAGTATCCTTTGTTTTTTGTTTTACAGCTGAACTGAATGTCATTGCTCCAATTATTTCTAACTTCTTCTTGGCCTCATATGCCTTGATTAACTTCTCTGTATTCCATGCTTCTCTTGCAAAATCTCCAGGTAGGAAGTACATTTTGGGGGTGAGAGTTCAGCCTGCAATTTCTTTATGCATAAATACAGTTTAGAAGGTATTAATATAATGAATGTTTAGTTTATTTTAGTTAATAAGTATCTATTTGAATCTCTTGGTGCATCTGAATTACAAGCATAATATGGTGTGTACTTGGGTCTTTTGAAATTTTGAGGACTGAGTGATCCAGTAGAGCTTGGGAGCTACTAATTTTGTCATCTTTGCTGAGGGAACATTAGATAATTCAGTGTTTATTCAGAAACTCTTGAAGAAAGCTTTCCCGCTAATTCAGTATCTGGCATTCAAGAACCACCCTTTTGTCTTCTTTGGATTTCTCTGTTGATATGTTTCATCTTCCAGTCCAGAGGAAACTGGAATTGCAGGTGGTTAGATTATAGGAATAAGCCAAAACCCAATACCTGCAGAACAGATGTGTATCATAGCCAGTCCACTGTGCATTTGTACTGAAATAATGCCCTTAAAAGCTTCTTAAGTTGCTGAACAAGTAGCTACCATTATTTTGCCAGAGCATTTGCATAACTCTTGTTTACGCAACAGTGCTAGGTCTCATACACTTGTTAATCTTGGGTGTGTTAGTGGGGGTATGCATGTGTATTTACCTGATTTTGGATAAACTTGTGACAAATAAGGATGTAAAACAGTGACAGTCCAGTATTTTGACATGTTCAAGTTCTACTTGGGTATACCTGCCCTTTTCATGTGGTGGAAATTTCTGGCCATGTGAAAATAGTAAAAATACACAACTAGAAACAGTTAGTACTATGTGAGATAGCAAGTCATGAGCTGATGATTTGTGTTGCACTACCTTTAAAAGCAAAACCCAGTTTTCAGGCAAGCTATTGCCAAAGGCTCCTGTAGCCTGATAGACATACTGGTGCGAGCATCTTCAAACTTTCCTTTTGAGATAACACTTACAAAGGGCAAAATTAGGAATGTCTATATATCTATGTAAGAAAGATGCAAATTAATTTGAAAGGTGTTAGAAAATTGAAATCATAAATGTGCCAAAGTCTTTATTTTGTACATTACTGAAACCGTCACACATTCACATGAAATGTAATGCAGAACACTAGGGAAGGAAAAGAGGAATAGCACCTTCCTTCTCTTGGAGTAGTGATTAAATTAATTCCCTCCTCTTTTCTATCCTCCAAATTATATTTTGACTAGGTTGGCGCCCTGCTTTCAAATACTACAATATGTGGATTTCTCTTGTTGGAGCTATTCTATGCTGCATTGTGATGTTTGTCATTAATTGGTGGGCAGCACTTTTAACATATGTCATAGTCCTTGGACTCTACATTTATGTCACTTACAAGAAACCAGGTATGTATAGTGGCTTCTTTTGGTTGCGGTTTGGGGAAGAGGGATGTAGAAGAAGGGAAAAAGTGATGGCCTTTAGGGAAAAAAAAGAGAACTTATTTCCATTTGGCCAACTAGTTCAAACTTCTGTTTCAGGCTTTTTAGTTGTATTGAAATGTAATTATGCCTGTATAGTCACTACTGTTGTTTGTTCTCCTCCCAAATTATCAAGGTGCATGCCTTGTCCTTAGACATGAATATTTGAATGAAAATTGGAGGAAAAGGTGCATATGGAAAGAGCTTGGGTTGCAACAACAAAGGCACTAGGAAAGCATGTTATGTCTTGATAGGAAGTGAAAGAGGATGCTCCCTTACCTTTCCAAATTGAAAAGGGATTTGAGTGGTGGGTTTTTTTTTCAATAAACCATTCCGATAGATATAAACAACAATTTATACACATTCTTTCTTCTTCTAAGAGCACTCTATGATCATGTATGCAAGACGGAGCAGAACTGAACCAAAAAGTGTTCCTGAAGTTGAAAATAAGGAAAGCCCTACATCCTGGGCTATGAAGATTATGAAGTACTTGGATGATAAATTCGTTGTAGCTATCAAAAGGTGTATATATGGGAACAAATAGAGAGGATACTGGGATCTTTCCTTTCACTTCCTTATAAAAATAATAATCTAAAAGGAACTGCTTAATCTAGCAGTTTTTCACTGAAAGTATTTAACTTTGTTTAGCCAATGTTTTGAGATTACTTTTTCCTTTGTTGTGATATAAAATAACTAAGCATGACATTTTTTCCTGAAGCGTTATTTTTTTGACTCTGAAGTTGTCACAATCTTTGAAATGTTGGGAAAAAACCCTCAATTCTTTCTTCCTATAATTGTAAAATATTGAAATCTAACTTGTTTGCTAAAACTTATACAGAAATGTTATCTTTAAATAGAATTGCCTGTTTAGCTCTAGGGCTTGTTGACTAGCATTGTGTAGAATGTAGCTTAAATATTCTATGTTTTCAGTTGGTATTCAACATTGATTTTGTGATCACGTAGTTTTACAATGAACAGCTTTAAATAAAATGCTGGAACTCCAAATCTTCCAACAGATGTGAACTGGGGATCCTCAACGCAAGCTTTGACTTACTTGAATGCACTGCAGCATTCTATTCGGCTCTCAGGAGTGGAAGATCATGTGAAAAACTTCAGGTAACAGTTAATATTAAAGACACAGGAAATTACTTCTATGTATTCAGTAGGGTACTGTCATGATGTTTGCTATCATCGTTTCCGTAAATGCCTCTTCATCTCCTGTGGGTTATAACAACTTTGAATTGCACCACCATGGACATCCTCTGGACATACTTATATTAGCATTTTATTTCTGATTGAGTGCACTTTAGAAGCAAGTCTATCGATGATGCCTCCTTATTGTTATATGCCTCATGGTTTGCATCATGAACTGTGAATTGCATTCCTCTGATGAAACTGAATTGGAAGGTATGCCTCAAACTGCTAATGAGCATTCAGTCCACATGCTTGGGATAAAACTGATCTAACCTAAAATCCCCACAATGTGTATACTGTGGATGTTATCCTCAACACCTCACATTAGATATATTCTTCTGTTGCACTTCAGTAATTGCAAACAGGCTACATGAGTGTTTTTCACACAACTGAAGAAGAGAACTGATTTGTTGTCTGCCATCATGGCTACCCAGGAAGGTCCTACTCAAGAAGGCAGTTATCTATCCTGTAGTATTTATGCCACTTTTCTGGAATAAGCTATTGTAGAAGAAGGATGCTTCAAAAAATTTTACCAAAAAGTAATGACTTAAACTAATTCCTCCAAATAAACAGAATCATAGATTGAACATGACTTCACTATGTGGTCTTGACCAATCCCTGACTCAACGGACTCACCACAAATCTGGCTGCAAAGTTATATCCAACTTTGACGTTACATCGGATTGCTCAGGGCCATATCCAGTCAAGTTTTGAGTATTTCCAAGGATGGGGGTTCTGTTGACCTGTCTCTTTTCAGATAGAGCAGTTACCTCCTACATGCTGCCTATGCCCAGCACAGCACTTATAGTGTTGACACTTAGTCTAGCAAATCTCTATCATCCCTTGCAGCTGTAAGAAGAGTATTATTCTGTTGTGCTCGGTGTATTAGCAAGAAAATCTAGCTACTAGAATCTTCTGTTGTGTACGAAGGGAGACTTTGAGTGCTTAGCACAGAATTTAATACGGAGTGAGTTCAGGGAGAGATTCTTGATACAGATGCCATTCTCTGAGGTTAAGTCCGGAATGTAGAACCTGGCAGCAACACAATTTTTCAAAGAAAAGATCTATGGTATTTCCTGTCAGTTGGGAAAATACTCCAATTCTGACCCCTAGCCTCTCTTGGAAGTGACTAAATTTTCTTGAATAAGTACAGGATAGGTACTTAAAATGTCTGTGTTGCATACATACAGACAGTTGAAATTATGTGTGCCAACCAGTCATTATAGGTACCAGCACAACCTCAAAAAATGTGACAGTAAAACTAAATCACAAATGTATTAATATGAGTATTAATGGGCTTTCGACTTTGAAACTGAAAAGAGTTGGCTGTTGTAGGTATAAACCAGAAAACTTGAAGTTTAATTATGAAACAGCTCTTCTTTCTGAAGTTGTAAGTCCTAAAGTGACATTAAAAATCCCTGATTTATTTACAAACATTTTATTACCTATTACATCAAGCTGTGTTGTAAACAGCAAAAAACAGCCTATATTCAGAAACTTGCTTGTTGCTTAGGTATCAAGAGCAGCAGTTTTCAAACTTTCCTTAATGCAAATCTAAAGGCTGGCATTAAATAATTTGCAATACCTAACTGTGATTAGTGTTGCAACCTCGCTTGTGTCTGCGGTGAGTCTATTTTGGGTTGCAAACTCCAATGTAGAAACAAGCTTTATAGGAAAATTCTTATCAAGTGTATGTAACTTTCTGCTTGTGCTGATACGGTAAATAAATGCTCTGCTGATTAGAATGTATGTATATAGCTTTCTGAGTTTTAAACTTTGTTATCCTAAGGAGATACAGATCTTAATGTAAGCCAGTTTTAAGCACAGTGGCTTTTGGAGAACTATTTTTGGCCTGATACTGGTTTCTAACCTATGGCAAAAAATGTTTTGATTTCTAGAGATACATTCTAGACCACAGCAATTTAATATTTATTTATTTATAATATAAGTTTGCAGATGACACTAAGTTGGGTGGGAGTGTTGATCTGCATGAGAGTAGGAAGGCTCCACAGAGGGATCTGGACAGGCTGGATCGATGGACCGAGGCCAGCTGTATGAGGTTCAACAAGGCCAAGTGCTGGGTCTTGCACTTGGGTCACAACAGTCCCCTGAAACGCTGCAGGCTTGGGGAAGAGTGGCTGGAAAGCTGCCCAGCGGAAAAAGACCTGGGGGCGCTGGTTGACAGCCGGCTGAATATGAGCCAGCAGTGTGTCCAGGTGGCCAAGGAGGCCAACGGCATCCTGGCTTGTATCAGAAATAGTGTGGCCAGCAGGAGCAGGGAGGTGGTTGTTCCCCTGTACTGAGCACTGGTGAGGCCGCACCTCAAATGCTGTGTTCAGTTTTGGGCCCCCCACTACAGGAAAGACATTGAGGTGCTGGAATTTGTCCAGAGGAGGGCAACCAAGTTGGTGAGGGGCCTGGAGCACAAGTCTTATGAGGAGCGGCTGAGGGAGCTGGGGCTGTTTAGTCTGGAGGAGAGGAGGCTGAGGGGAGACCTCATCGCTCTCTACAACTACCTGAAAGGGGGTTGTAGTGAGGTGGGTGCTGGTCTCTTCTGTCAGGTGGCTGGAGATAGGACAAGAGGAAATGGCCTCAAGTTGCAGCAGGGGAGGTTTAGGTGGGATATTAGGAAAAATTTCTTTACTGAAAGGGTTGTCAGACATTGGAATAGGCTGCCCAGGGAAGTGGTTGAGTCACCATCTCTGGAGGTATTCAAAAAGCGTGTAGACAAGGCACTTCATGACCTGGTTTAGTGGGCGGGGTTGATGGTTGGACTCGATGATCTTGAAGGTCTTTTCCAACCTAAATGATTCTATGATTCTATCTGGGTTTACCATAAAAGTTATCTCTTTTGCTTTCCTCTGTCTCACGGAGTTTTCTAAATCCACAACAATCCATGCCAAAGATGAAAAGCTGAAATATTCCCCATGATACAATACATGATTGTGATAATAAATGCGTAATGATGGTATCATATTTCTATTTCATGGATTTTATACCAAATGGGCTTTAGCCTACATGATGTATAGTTAAGATTCTTTTTAATCAAGGTATTACCTAAAAGGGTGTGTTATGAATTGGTACACAATTCACAAGGGTGAACACGAAGGGTACAAAACCCTTTTTTGCTAGACTAACACAAATTTCAAAGCAAGTACAAATTCCCTAGTTTCCAGCACAGCATATCCACCCTTTATGATCACCATCTTAAGTTGCACTGGGGGAGGTTTAGATTAGATACTAGGAAAAACTTCTTTACTGAAAGGGTTGTCAGGCATGGTAACAGGCTGCCCAGGGAAGTGGTTGAGTCACAATCCCTGGAGGTATTTAAAAGACATGTAGATGTGGCCCCTGGGGACATTGTTTAGTGGTGGACTTGGCAGTGATAGGTTTACAGTTGGGCTTGATGATCTTAAAGGTCTTTTCCAACCTAAATGATTCTATGATTTTATTATATGATTCTAGTATGGAAAATGAACTGGAGCTGCTATAGAGACAGATGACTTTAGGTGACCCTTATGATATGAAAAATTATCTCCTGAAATGAGTACTGAAGTCTGGATGCTTCATCTTTTAAAATTGCGTAGAAAGTTGTCTGGAATAAGTTATTTGCAGTTGTTTGGCTCTGCCTTCTGAATGATAGTAATTTTTAAAAAAGTGTATGATTCCAGTTTTTCTGTTGGGCACAGAAGAATCTAAGGTACAAAATGCAAAGGGAAGTGACTTACAAATGGGTGAAGAAATTAATCCCTCTGACCTAGCCATGTCTAAAATCTATTTCTAATCTTTTTAAATGTGTAAATTTTTAGGACAAGTGGGATTACTAAATTTGGAACCAATTAATCCTTGGTCTGCTGACAGTTGTGGAAAAATTGATCTTTACTTACTTTAACATAGTCTTGTAAAAGTAAATGGGGTTACTACCTCACCAGTGAGGATTATGTTCTTATGGCCAATATTTGGAAGAAACTTCTCTCTGTTAATAAAAAAAAATCCTCAACTCCAGATGAAATGAATTCCAACCTTCTCTTTCTCCTCATCTATTCACTATTCTAGACCTCAGTGCTTAATTATGACAGGTGCTCCAAATGCACGTCCAGCTTTGCTTCACCTTGTCCATGCTTTCACTAAGAACGTGGGCTTGATGATCTGTGGCCATGTACATATGGTAAGTGTGCTTTACTTTAAAGTTACCTTGTTTGTTGGTTTTTTTTTTTTTAACCTCTTCTTGTTTGTGTGGGGGGGGGGGGTTTGTTTGGTTTTATTTTTTTAAATGAAAGCATCATTAGACATTGAGAAGTGCAAAAAGACATTTACTGGTAGGATCCATTCCTGTATGGGTCATCAATATTCCAGCTTGGTATGCTACACGGGAAACTTTGAAAAATTAGTACCTTTGATCATTTGATGCTTAAATGCTGAGGAATCTTTGTAGGAGTAAAGTGAACTTTGGATTACAGCCTGGGTCTCTTTGTATCCTTGTGTCATGCAGTTTTGTGTACTCCCTCATGCTTTGGACAGAGCAGTTGATCAAAATGAGGCACAGTACACAGCTAGATTTCCTCTCAATGTTACTGTTTCAGGGAGATGTATTCCTGTGTGTATTTCTTACAAAGCCTGGTCTAAAATAAGCCTTCTTGAGCAGTAAATTCAGTATCAATTTAGCCAATAGTTAAAAATTGCTCTTAGATCTTTCAGGCAGTTTTTTATTCCTTCAGTTATCAGATTCTTTTCAGTGGTAGCTGTAACAGTAATGTGAGCAGGTATTTCCTTTCCTGTTCCCTTTCTGCCCAGCCCCTAGTATTTCACTACCTTTCCAAGTTTTTTGTCGGGGTATGAGGTGCTGGGGGTCTATGAGGGTTATTCTGCAAGGACATAGTTTCAGCAGTTCTTACTACTTTAAAAAAAATAAAAAAATACTATCCTCTGTGGCAGACCTGTAGAGGTTTTGGGGTGGGCAGAAGGAAGCAAGCTTGAAGCAACTGTTCTTCAAAATCACGCTTTTCAACTGTGATACAAGGTGGCTGTCATACTATGATGTTTACCAGAACTTGTGCATCTCTGATAAACTTTGGTAAATATGTTTTAGCATATTGGGATTGTGTACTTTAGCTTCATATCCTAAGGCCAAACTTTTTCTGTCACATCACTAAGAACATTTAAGCAAGTGTAACTTTAAATACAAAGATGGATTACTCTTAAATATGTTTCAATTTACCGCACTTATTAAATAAGACTTGCTTCTGATCTAATGAACAGATAAGAGCGAATCAAGTTAATGCAATCCACAGAACATATGTTCTGCTAAGCAAATAGTAGCCAGTTTTGTCTTCAGAAAATTTAATTCTTTTAATTCCTATCTATGCGAACTTAAAATTGCAGTGAGTGCGAAGGACAGAAACTGAGTAATACTAGAGGTAAGATATCACAGATGGAATTACTGTCTTTCAGAAGTAGGGGTGTACTTTAAAGAATAACATAGTGTCATCCTTCTTGTAGAAAAAGCAATTCTGAAGAGAGATTTTCTGGGAGCATGTCCTATCTATTTAAAATTGCTTTCCTGCAAGATGGATGACACTACTTTATTCTTCACTAACTCTGACCATTTGGTCAGTGTCTGTATCCTTTTGCAAACTGTATCCTTTTGCGAAAACTGGGCTACTGTGTTTTTGATTATACCTCATCCTGTATTCTGCATTTTGATGTCTAGGAGGAACACAATGATTCGTCCTGGTGGAAGTAATAAAAAAGAAAGTGTTTAAAGAGGAGATGACTTTGACTGCAACATAAAACTGCAGAAGTGATGCTACTGTGACAAAGGCTTTCTGATTAGGATTATGTACACAGAGAGACACACTTGTACAGCTTGAAACAAATATTCCCATAAAGCCTAATATTAAGTCATTCTATATCTGTGTATGTTTCATTACAAAGCCGTTTCAAAACTATTTTATGATTTGGAGGACGAGCTTGTGCCACCTGCCAGGGAAGTGGGTTGTGCTCTGCAGGAACAAGATTGCTAAAGCTTGAAGCAACCCTCTTCCTAAAAATGAGAATCTGGTCCACTCTTTGCTTCTGATAATGCCTGGTATTTTGGTGTTATGTTTGGGTTTTTTTTACAGTGTGGAAGCATGTTTTGAGGTTCTTCAAGTATGAATTGGATTCTAGCAGTGAAATAAAAAAAAAAGGGGGAGTATTGTATTGCTACTCCTAATTCTTGTTCCCTCTCTTTTTATTTTCTTATTTTGAAAGGGTCCTCGGAGGCAAGCCATGAAGGAACTGTCAACTGATTTGGCTAAATATCAGCGATGGCTAATTAAAAACAAGATGAAGGCTTTCTATGCGCCAGTGCATGCAGAGGACTTGAGGGATGGAGGACAATACTTAATGCAGGTACACTTCTCTCAAACTTTTTTTTTTTAATGGAAGTGGTGAAGGTGAACATCAAAATTGGAAGTGGTTTTATAATTTGAAGTTTCATTTTGCAAAGTTATCTTAAAACTTTGGTTAAAAATACTTTGTTTTCTGCTTAAGAAAATAATAGAACCCTTAGTTGTTTCAATAACATGGTTTTTAAAAGTACTTTTTGTTCTTCTTAGGCTGCTGGTCTGGGTAGAATGAGACCTAACACTCTTGTTGTTGGATTTAAGAAAAACTGGAGACAAGGTGACATGAGAGATGTTGAAACCTATATCAATTTATTCCAGTAAGTAGAAAATGTGGAGGTGTAGCTCTTGTGTTCCATTTCAATATGTCTGGTAATAAGTCAAGAAGATATTAGCTGCCTGAAGTCTCTTTCAGGTAGACTCAGATTTTCCATATTACTGATCCAGCTGTCTTCAATACCTTGTTTTTTTCTGATACGGAAATTAATAAGCAAATCTTTATAGTTTAAGCAGATTAGATTTCAACATAATAACTCTTACTGCATCTAGAAAGGGGTTTGGCAGTGGTCTCAGGTTTAAGTTACTTTAGAGATGGAACTAGGGTCTTATGTGCCACTGCTTAATTCTTTAAAGCATAGTTTCTGTTGAAGGCAGGGTTTTTCCTACACTACTTCTGTACAGATAAGAGTGTAATAGAGAATGAATCAAATATTATGCTGAAGTCTATCTTCATTAAACCTTGCTATCATATACAAGAAATATTTTACTTACAAGATACACAGCACTGACACACGAAGTAATAAAGTAGCCAAAAAGGAGATGGGAAAGGAAATCCCGGTGTAATTTGACAGTACTGAAAGGCAGACTAGTTCTGGCTGAAAAATTTTATAGTAACTTGTGCTACAAACAGTTAAGAAAACCAAAACTTGGTTCTTGCACTTATACAGAGGGTTTTTTGTTTTCCTTATGTGCTGCTTAAGCTGCTTCATTTGTGCTTTACACTTCTCATTTACTGTGCATTTAAAAGAAAGAGAGGATGGGGGATTACAGGTAGAGATTAGAAAAGAAAAAATTCATACCCCCTCACTCTGCAAGTTTCTTAAGAGAAAAGCAGGAGCACCAAATGCAGTGAAAAATAAGGAAACATGTTGATTAGTTCTTGGTTTTTTCTTTTTTTCCTATTTTATTTTATTTTGGAATGGCTTGTGCTGGAAGATCTGTCAAGGCCAACAAGTCATGTGGTTCTCCACATCCCAAAAGAGAAACCTCAGGAGGTAATAACTCTAGGGCAAGTGTATCTCTGGAAAATCTCTGGAAAATTCAAAGTTTCTGAAGCACGCAATAGAAACACATCTAATCTGTACAGATTTAACAAATTAAATTATGGATTAAAAATGTTCAGGAGTGGACAAACCATTTTCTTCTTAAATTGACCTCAATTTTTCTTGCATTTATTATAGAATGTGTTGATACTTTGAACATTTCTAATCAAGTCTTACTACTTCTAAAGAGAAGTGTTTAATAGAGTGAAATCATGAGAAATTTCTGTCTGTGGAAATGACATGGGAGGGAGTTCTCTCATATATGGTTGTTTGTAATGAGGTATTTATATTTAAAGGACTGATGATTAATGGCTAATGCAAACAGTATGATATGGTTAAGTTCATATTTTTCTGTCTTATATCTTGGGGGGGTTTTTTGTCCTTCATTTTATTCCACTTCTACTCAGCCATTTATTCAGGCTTTTTGCTTGTTTCTACAATAATGAAGTTTTCCCTCTTACTTTATTTTTTAAAGGATTGAGTTCCTTCCCCACCAGATATAATGGGAATAGGCACATTATAGCTAATGTACAGCTAATTTGATTATAAATTACAACTTCATAGGTATTTTTAATACTCAAATGTTTGGGAAAGACATCAGGATTTTTTAGTTCTCAGATTAAGGAGATTACTCAAAATAAATCCCCTCATTGATGGGGGGAGATAAAAATTTAGATTTCTCAATGTGTCTTATCAGTGCAGAACTTGACTGACCTGTTCATGTTGCTTTTATTTAATTGCTGTTTACATAGAGGAGAGAGGGAGGAGAGGGAATAGATCTCCTTTGTATGTGTTGCTTTTCAGGATACGGTGTTCAGTTCACTGATGCCGTTGATCATTTGGATTTCAAACTGAAATTGTAACAAATTTATGATTTGGGAGTTTCAATGGCAGTGTTTAATCACTGGAATTTGTTCAAAGACAGTGCGTAAAGTAGGTCCTTTGGGAAAGAAGAAGTTGTAGAATATTTTATTTTTGTTCCTTTTGTTTAGTGATGCCTTTGATATTCAGTATGGTGTAGTTGTCATCCGCCTGAAGGAGGGCCTGGACATTTCTCACCTTCAGGGCCAAGGTAGGATCTATTTTGTTTCATCTGGTGAATAGCTGTTCTAATTCCCTTTTCATATTGCTTTCTGAAAATAATAAATGAAGATAAGTTATTTAAAAAAACAACAAACCAAACCACCACTCTTCTTACAGAATAAAAATCACTGAAATTAGCAAGTCTGAAATGTAAAATAAGAATAACTCATGTTCAGCAACAGAACTTGGCTTTCTGTGTGTTTCAACTTTCTGTATTTGTAAGTTGTATACAGTTGGTTCCCAAGGATTTAATATTTTACTGAAACAAATGAAAAAGGCTGCCAAGTTGGTATCAAGTAATTGGGATCCGAGTCTAGAAATCATGAAAATCACAACAAATATTGCATGATGCAGGAATGCTGTGGGTCTGGTGTGGGTTGCCAACTCCTACACACACTAGTTTAGAGACCTCAGCAGTAGTCTGTCTCAAGTTTGGAAAGGTTTTCTATTTTCCATGTCGAAGACTTGGTTATGCATTGTAGGTAGTAGTCTTAAGCCCAGTGGTATAATTTTAGTTAAATTTCAAGAAGAACATTGAAGGAAGCCTGTGAGCTTTGGCGGTAACTGTCTACTGGATTGAAAATGTCGAATAATTTGTTTGTAGCCTGCTCCATACAACGTTGCTACAATGAGGAAGAATGCTTGTGACACAAAGCTCTCTAGGGGGGCATCCTCCTGCAAGAGGGGAGGGTTGCTCCTTCACTGGAAACATATGACTGTCTTAGGATTTGGAGAGAGGCAGAGAGCCTGTAACTGTGTGCAAGAGGGCAGAGGAGTACGAGAAATGGCAAGGAGTGAACCTGCAGCGTGAAAACAAACATGGCTGAGAAGACTGGGAAATATAACACCAAGGTGTCAGAAGAGTCTTAGTATCCACAGGGGACTGTGAGTTTCTTTAACTCTGACGGCTACCAAGTAGCTCCACTGAAGCCAAACCTGAAAAAACACTTGCCTATGAGACATACTTGGTCTGGGCCTTGTGTAAGGCTCATCTTCTTCTTGGAGTTAGAGTGGAAATGAAAAATGTTTCACCAAGTAATTTTTTTTCCTCCTGGTTATACTTCCTCAGTATGAACGAGCTCTGTTTTATGTGTAGCCTGTGGTAATGCAATCAACACCCAAATTTGGGAAGGAAATAGCAGGAAATTATAGCTCTGCTCAGAGGAGGAGCCTCTTTGTACTCTGAAGCAGTTCATATAAGATTTTGTTGTTGTTGTTTTCTGCTTTTTTTCCCCGCTCTTTGCCATAGCGTAACAGTTGCACTAGAGTTTAACCAATTGTGAACCATCTCTGTATAGTCACATACCTTTATTGATACCATTTGGAACAATTAAGTGATTTATAATGTATTTCTTTGCTTTCTCAAAGAAGAGTTACTGTCATCCCAAGAAAAATCTCCGTGTACCAAGGATGTCATAGTAAAAGTGGATTATAGCAAGAAGGCCGACACAGACACTTCCATAGCTTTTGCTCCATCATCTAGTGAAAGAACTCACACTCTACATAAAGGTAACTTGCTAGTTAGCAATGAAATTTGGGTTCTCACTCTTTGTCTCTCTCATTCCCTCTTCAGTTCCCCTCTCCCCTCATCAAGTTATTATTTAAGGGATATTTGTGTCTGTGGAACACAAGCGTGTCATACTTTTTTAGCCATCGATGTCCAGTCATTTAATACTTGGGTTTTAGAGCTTACCAGTATGTAAATTAAATCTTTCATGTGTAGTCCCCTAAATAAAACAGGTGGTAGACAATGACCTACAATGGATTTTCTTTGTTAATGAGTTTGACAGGAATTAAAAATTGCTTGAGAATCCTGCCACACATCCATATATTAAGTGTGATTTGAAGGCTCCTAAATTTATGAAGTTTTTTTCACCCCAGACTAGAACATTATATGCATGTTAACAGACACAAATCATTCAGGATTCTTTGACATGACAATAACCAATTTTCCTCTTCTTTTTAAAGTAAAAGCTTGGAGTGACTTAATAGTTAAGTAAGCAATGTGATTCCTTTTTTTTTTATTTATTTTTTTAAAGTACAAATAAATCTCAGGTCTGGTAGGCTGCATCTGTATGCTTTTCTTTCTATGAAAATCCATTGCATTCTACATCTTTATTTTCTAATTTGTTTTATATACACTAGTAGTGTTTTCATTAACATCACAAAGGAAATTAATCTTTTTATTTTGTATCTTTAAAAATCTTCCAGAGGAGGACGAGGATGGAAAGACTCCAACACAACCACTGTTGAAAAAAGGCAGGCATTTTCCACCTTTTTGTGTTAAATCATTCTTTCACATTATTAATTTCAGTTTTCCTTTTGTACTTCTTTCTACACATATATATGAGAGAGAGGGAAATATCAACCATGCAATGTTAATTTGTTTCTTCATATCTGCTTTGGAATGTGCTTCACATTTAGGGATTAGGCTATGGAAAAATGCAACTTTGTGGAAATTCCCAGAACAAGTTGCTACTGAGAAAGGATTGTGTATGTGTCTAAGATATGAATGTTGGATATATTTTTGTTTCTGTTTTTTAAACTTTTGTTCTTAAGTAACATTTGAGATGTGTTCAAGAGCTTGCTTAGTTCTCTGTGTCTCAGGTATCTGTCTGGTTCTTATTTGATTTAGGAATGAGGGGAAATATTATCTAATGGTGTAGTGGAAGTGCTCCATCAGTCTATTCTGTAGATCTTTGAAAACCATAGTTATTGCTCTGTTATTTGGAGTTGTCGAATAGCTTGCAAATTAAGGTATAATATAGCCACTCCATAAGATTAATACCTGAAATAATGTGAACTAGTCATTCAAATAAACAACATTTTGAGAGATTAATTGAGCAGTTTTCACTTCCTTGTTTGTTTCAGACTTTGAGTTAAGCAAGTATTTTTTCCTTAACTAAGATTCATCTAACTTTTTTGACATTTTCTTCCTAATTTCAACAGCTCAAAGCTGTTGTGTTTTAATAATGGAATGTGAGATTACATCTTGAAGCACAAGATGGCAGTTTGGAAGAAGTCCCAGTATGGAGATTAAAGTAGTATATTAATGTAAATCAGTCACAGATATACTCTAAATTTAAAAATTCTTAATAAAATAAGGACTGAGATGAGTATCAAACTCCTAGCTCTTGTTCAAACTGAGGTTTTAATTAAGGGAAAGGGGTTAGTTTTTTCTGTAGCTTTAAAAAAATATCTATTTCCCTATATTGATTTAATTGAAAGTGCCATTCTTGTTTTGTTCTCAGCAAATCCAGTAACTTTGTTACATAAAATAGCCTATATTGTGCTTCAGAGCCTTGCACGTGCAAAACTACTTGTTGCAAAAGATAGAATTCTAATAAGCAGAACTAGCTTTTATTTTCACCACGTGCTTAAAGAAAAATGGATTTAAGGAAAGAAGAAAAGTGCTTAGGACGTGGTATTTACTTGTAAATTACTACCTACGTGTTTTTAGGGAAGTTTCGTCACTTGCAGGAGGTAGCAACAGTGACCTAATGCTCTGAAGTATGTACACATGGTTAGTTAAATTGTCCAGGCAAATGACTATATAAAGATCTTACAGATCCTTTATTTGTCAAATGTCTGCTAAATGACTTTTGAGATTTAAATCTTTAACTGCTGAAGTTAGGAGTTTGCAGACTCCCTAAATGTAGCTCAGTTTATATCCATTCAATCAAAATTTGGAGTTGGATTGGGGGGGGGTAGAAACAATTTTTATTTAAACCTAGGGATATCAGAAAATACTAAGAAGTTGCATTTGATGAATTTCAGGTTGATTAAGCAAAACACTTCAAAAGTGAAATTTCATCTTACTTTTTTCCAGATTTAAAGAGCCCATCTTCTCCTTTAAACTTGGCTGACCAAAGGCTTCTTGATGCTAGTACTCAGTTTCAGAAGAAACAAGGCAAAAGCAATATTGATGTCTGGTGGCTCTTTGATGATGGAGGTAATGTGCTTTATACTTTAAAAACAAATGTTGAAAAAAACATTATTGAAGTGACTTTTACTTAATTGTTAATAGATATCTTTCAGTCAGTTCATATATAGATTATAAATTTATACTATTAAACTTTAACATGATGCTGTGTTTTCTGAATCATTCCCAAATTCTGGTCAAAATGCAGGTTTGACACTGTTGATTCCGTATCTTCTTACAACCAAGAAGAAGTGGAAAGACTGTAAGATCAGAGTATTCATTGGTGGAAAAATAAACAGGATTGATCATGATAGAAGAGCGTAAGTTGAACTTCAAAAATTTCATTTCAAATGCTAATAGAGCATGTTACACAGTAGATTACTTTCTCTTCCTGGTAGCCTTCTTTCAGTTGTTCTTTGATTGAGGTGTATTCATATTCTATTCCTTTTCTCCCCAAAAAGTTCCATTTTCCCCAGATTGTTTTGGATGAGATACCTCAGGTTTAACTTTTCTGCAGCATTGTCTAACACATTTTCTTTTTCAAATATTTTCTGAGGTTTTCTTTAAGGGATAGCTCTTCTCTTAGTTTTACAGTTTTAAATTTTTTTTTTTTTTTTTTCAAAGCACGTTGTTACCTTATAGTTGTTTGCCAGGTCAATTTGATATTTTTTTTCCCCTGTCACATTTAAGTTTCTTTTTTTTTTTCCTTAAGCTAGTGTTTTTATTACCCAACACCTTTCTGTTTACCCTGTTTATCTGTGAAATAATTAAAAATCTGATCATGCATAAAGGCTTGTTTTTCTGACACAGGATGGCTACTTTGCTCAGCAAATTTCGGATAGACTTCTCGGACATTATGGTTCTTGGGGATATTAATACTAAGCCAAAGAAAGAAAAGTAAGTCTCAGAAAACCCCAACTTGTTTGTTAGTTGAATTCTTGATGTCTTTCATGAATGTAGAATACTTCATTCTTTCCTACATAACAGTTTTGATAGAGTAGTTCCTATGACATCCAGTGTTTCATGAAAATGCAGGAAATAAATTAAGCAATAACTCCCACATCCAAGAACATAGAATTTTGTATTTTTCAAATCTCTGGCCCTTAGACTGTAATATTAAATTTAGAAAAATACAGTTTTAAAAAATCCATTTGTCTGGATCAATCTTCTTTAAAAAGTGAAATGCTTAGAAAAACTTAAATGGTCTTTATCTTACTTGGAGTCTTAGTTTAGTGTAACAAAGCTTGGTCTTCAAATAGCCCAATCTAGTTTTTCTTTTTTTAAATTGCTTGGACTTTTAATTTACACAGGAATGAACATGCATCTGATATTTCTGATTTTCAAGTTTAAAAAAATATTAATTGTAGATGGCTTTCAGTACAAATTTATAACAGAATGTGCAAGACCTAAAAAAAACTATCCTCCTTTCCCTTCGAGTCTTCTTTAATATGTTAAAGTTTAAAAATATCTTTTACATGGATATCCATGTATCTGAATAAATTGACCTGTCATGCAAATTAGAAAATACTGTTCTACCACTTATGTAAATGGTAGATGCTAATATGCATTCTTTTATGCCCTACTTTTTAATCACCTTTTCTTAAATGTATAAACTATATCAAGCAACTAAAACAGTAGAGTACTTCTGGCACTGTGATGCTTTTGGACATCTTTGCTCCTAGGAGCCTGCTACTGTAAACGTATAAACTTAGGGGTAGCATGCATTTATGCATAAAAAGTTCAGATTGTAGAATTACATGGAATTATTTTTATTTCATAGAAGTGATCCATGAGTTATTTCTTCTGAGAACATTTTTTCTGTCTCTGTGGATACATTCCCCACAATATATCCAAAACCTTTGTAACATACCAGTTGGCACTAAAAATAGCTGTAAACTAAGTGGAGGAAGATGATTTATTTTTAACAGTTCGTGCTGTATAACAGAATATTGTTAATACTTCTACTTTTTGTTCAGCGAAAAAAATAGCAGATCATATTTGGGTTTTCCCTTTTGGGTTTTCCCAAGTAACACCTCATATTCGAACAAGTGCAACAGGAAGACTAAACAAGATGGCTGTGGTTATTTGCATTTGAATGTGACTCTTGGTCTGTATTGGAGAGATTAAAAAGAAGCAAAATAAAAATACCAAAGCCAAAATCCCAAGGGGACTAGCATGAGACTTGATAGGTATTTTTTTTTAGTATGACATATTAACTCCTTCTCTTTCAAATTTAATTCTCAAGAAGCTACTGTTAGTTACTGTATATTTTCTAAGTTAGTACTCTTCAACTTTCAAACAACTGTAGTAAAACTCTAGCAAAAGTTGTTTGTTTGTTTGTTTTAAACTGGTGGAAACTTTATTTAGGTGTATGATGAACAGTGAAAGCTCCTACAGATGTCCCTAATTGTTTGTTGAATTATAATATCTCCGTATACAAATAGTTGATTTGATGTTCTAACAGCAATTGGCAGTGAAAAAATTTCAGTTCACTGTATTTTTACATGGTAATCAAACTTACTTTCTGATACCATGAAAGTCATTGCTGACATATAGACTCATATCTGTTCTAATATGGCTGTTCACTTAATCATTGCAGTATTGCAGCTTTTGAAGAAATGATAGAGCCCTTCCGACTTCATGAAGATGATAAAGAACAAGAAGTTGCAGATAAAATGAAGGACGATGAACCATGGAGGATAACAGATAATGAACTTGAGCTTTACAAAACAAAGGTTCTGTACTCTTTATAGTGTTATGTTAAAAGTTGTTAAACTTTTTTCTTCTACTGCATTTGTGGATGTGTAATCAATGAGCTCATTCTTGTTACTCTGTCTCTTCCATAGCTGTTTTTGTGAAGAGCTGATGGAAAGCAGCATCTAAAACAATTAAGATGGTTCACCAAAAAAAAAAAAAAAAAGTTTCTGCATTCTTTGCAGGGGGGGCTAAACTGCTTTCCTACAATATTTCAGAAGTTAATTTAGAATAATATAGTCTACATTCAGCTGTTTGACTACTTTTTTGACCAAAGTAACATTTTTTGCTTTGTTATTAAAAAACCCCACACCTCATCTAATTGTGGTGTTAAGGAGCAATTAAAGGTTTCACACTTTTCCCAAGCAGTTCTGCACTGTAGAGACATCAGAGGTATTCCTTCTCAAGTGCTTGTATGGAAAAGACTCAGGTAGCATCCTATTAACAGGATGCAGATACAGACAAGTATCTAAAGAAAGACTGGGTAAAGTTTCCGTGATCTGAAGTTCTTCAGGATGGTCCTGAGTATATTCCACCCTTATCTTCTTTCTCCTGTCTGGGTTTTTACAACTTCTGTGAGAATTTGCAGTAGAGAAGAAACGGGAATGGTGGGTCATTCTGCATTGTAAGTGTAAAAAAAAAAAAAAAAAAAAAGCAGGAATCTCTTTAACAGGTAGGTGCAGATTGACTGGCAGCTGCTGCTGAGATCTCTTAACTGCATATGACCAAGGGGCCAGAGGAGAAGTTTTTGTAAAGTACAGTTACTTTATAGTTAGTGAACTGCTTGATGCCGTGCTGTTCCTTATGCCTACAAACACTGCCAAAACTCATTTCAGTGAGATAACGGAAGTGATTTATTCTTTTGTCTGCTGATAGCCTGATTGTTTCTGCAGACACTAGCCCGCAGGCTAACTGGACTTCAACTCATCTGAGAACAACAGAACTGTAAGAAATGGTTAACTTAGAATGTTTACTGGAAAGTTAGTTGACATAAAAGAGAACTGAAAATTACTGAGGAAGCTACTTCAGACGTTAAGACAGGTTAGGGTAATAAAAAAAGGGAGGGCCATTACAGAGACAGGCTTACCAAATGAAGATGGGGCTTCACTTCTGGAAGACCTGCTCACTGTGAGTTTATATAAGTTAAAAGAACCTTGAAGAGAGCATAAGGGGCTCTTGCTTCCAGAAGCTATGGAGGACGGTATCATTATTAGAGGAACTATCTTAAATTTAGCTTTCATAGTACTTCATAGTACTGCTTATTTGCACACTTTAAGCTTACTGCTTTTTTCTCTCCCAGCCTTGCACCCATAGGTATTTCAGAAAAAGTGAACAAGTTGCCAAACTGAGGTGGAACTACGTGCTTTCTGTAGATGACTCATACCAATTGATCATAAATGTTTTTAATTTTTCTTGAATAATTGAACTTTTTGTAGTTTTATATAAAAGATCTTCCTAACAAGTTTCATTTTAATTGCAGACTTATCGCCAGATTAGGCTAAATGAGTTGCTGAAAGAACATTCAAGTACAGCTAACATAATTGTCATGTAAGTAAATGATTTGTACTGTTATCCTAATTGATATAGAACTGTAATTTGAAATATAAATATATGTAAATACAGGTTAGGAAAAAGCCTGTGCCTTGGCATTAAAGTGTAGAAATTATCAAGGAGGTTTCAGTGCTGAAAGTATTTCTGAGAAGTATGGAGCCACTATCCCGGTGACGAAAAATGGCCTATGTAGTTTTGTGCTTCTGATACGCTGCTTTAGGTGATTACCTCTATATTTGTAGTGCAGCTCAGGATTCTCGCATTCCTTCCACTCCCACATGCTAACTATTCCCCTCTCTTTCAGATCCTTCCTTTCAGTTCTTTTTCTAGGAAATCTCTCTAGATAAAGTTAGATCATCATCCTTTTGATGGATTTCCATGGAATTGCATTTGGTGTCAACAAACAGAATGTAGGTTTCTTCACTGTGTTTTTCTTTAGGAGCCTGCTTCAGAGCTCCGTGAAGTAGTACTACAAGTGAAGTTTGAGTAGAGCAAATAGACTTACAGTAGTTTTTTCAAAAGAAGAGTATGGCATGTTTTGGAAGGATTGTGAGAAGGAATATTAGACTGCACCAACCTGGCATCATAAGAAAAAGCTGTATTATAAAATCTTGAAGAGTCTTTCAAGAAACTCTCTTCAACTGAGGGCTCTCCATGAAACTACCTGAATACAAAATGGTGGTAAGAGGCCAAAAGTGCAGGGTAAATAGATGTAAAGTCCTGTGGTGCTCAAGATATGAACTTTCAACTCATTAACTGAATTCTGAGTTAAAAAAAAACAAAACTAAAAAGGTTAGGAAATTTGACTTAATTTCTACCTCTTTGCAGAATCATACTTTTATATTTATATAATATGACTTGTACTCCACTGGGTTATTCTAACTGTTGAATGCTTTTTTTCCCTTGTGAATTGTAGGAGTTTGCCAGTTGCACGAAAAGGTGCGGTTTCTAGTGCACTATACATGGCCTGGTTAGAAGCTCTTTCTAAAGATCTGCCACCAATTCTCCTTGTTCGTGGGAATCATCAGAGTGTTCTTACCTTCTATTCCTAAGAGTACTGCACATGGGACAGCTATGATGAAATGGTACTTCAGTCCCCAGGGGAGAGTGGCTGACATGGTCTATAGTTTATTAACATCACAAAGGCAAAAAGTGACTCTTTCACTATTTCACTGACTTGAAAGCACACAAGGAAAGTCACTGTATTTCTAAAGTTGTGACATCTTCAGTTTTATTCTATATTTTCTGTAATTTAATCTTGCTTAATGGGGGAGGATTCCTTGTTAGACTGAAGAACAAGACAAGCTTTTTGTTTGCTATTTGAATAGCAGCAATAAAATTTTTATTTTTGATCAATGAAAGGATTATAGATTTATAAAAGCCTTTTAGCCTTGAGGTGCCTTCTGAAATTAACCAAATCTCATCCGTACATCCTATTTTGTAAATTTATATAGAATGTCAAAATCTGCCTTCAACTAAGAATTTAGATTAGACTTCCTTTAGTTTCTAGTCTCTTCCATATTACAATAAAAATGAATGCTGCTTTTCAGTCTTCCATTGAGCTATTAGTTCTTAGTACTGTATGTTTTCTATTGTCAGAAACTTTTTGGTTTTTTATTATTATATCTGTTAGATTTAAAGGTGAGAATTGGGGCAGGTCAGTTGAACTAAAACAAATTCCTGATGTTGTCAAGACTTCATGCTACTAAATTTTGTAACAGTTAAAAACTAATTCTACTAGCAGAGAGGATTGTTTTCTCAAATTTGACAGTGTGTACTATTTTGGCACTAGTCTGAGATACACAGCTTACATTAGCTACCTTGGTGAAGGATACTGGTCAATCTTTGCTCTGTGGCTCTGATATGAAACCAAATTCATCTTACTGGCTAAGGCTTTCTATCTTACTAAAAATTAGAAGAAAAGAAAAAGACCTGTCCTAGTTCTTGACCTATTGTGTTTTGGTGTCACTTTCAAATTATTTTTAGACAAAACTCAACTTAAGGCTTGAATGGGGATAATATAAGCAATGTGATGCTATCTAACAGAAAACAGTAAACACTATGTGGAATCTTGCTATCCAATATGAAATGTAAAAGCTACAGTTCTCTCGCATTTTTCAACAAATGGTTAAAAGGACCACTAGTTACTAGGGGAGATGTTTTTAGGTCAATTCATTGAGTTGTCAGAAAATACGTTTAGTCTTATTAAATAATACTCAGGTTTGATCGTCTAGCAATTTAGATCTATTCCATACATCCTACTTTATACATTTTCTATGTTCAATAAAGAAACTGCCAATCTTGTGTGCCCTTTCATTGTATATTTTGAAAACTTCATAATTTAGTCTACTATGAACACCTACACAAGCAATTTCACTTGAGCCTTTGTATAAAGGTTAGTAATGTGAACTGTTTTTTAAATTCCTAATATATTTTGGATAGGAAGGATTGCCTAAAAACATTTCACAAGCTTTTGATATTAGCATTGAACATGCTACTGGATTGGTTTACCAGTGGTTGAGTGACTTTCATTTAAGGATGCACAGAAAAGGTGTATTTTTATGCTAAATACAAGATCAAATTGAAATGTAACTGTTCCTTTTGAAGGACAAAGCATAATCATTGTGTGGCAAGGTAGAGCTTCAAGTTGTTGTGATTAAAGATAAAAATATTCTACACAGTGCAGTATACACTGTTGTCTAGTTCTTGGTAAACTGCAAAAAGTCTTTTTTTGCTGTTTCTGTCAATTGGATTTGAGACTATTGAATCATTTAACTTTAAAAAAAATAAAAAAACAAACATGCATGTTTTGCTGCTAAGTGTGAGATAACTGATGCCAGCATGAACCCAGCTTGTTATGATAAACATTATAAGACAAGACAGTTTGCAGTAAAAGTGCTGTTTCCTTCCAGGTAGAGGGGGGGTGGGGATCAAACTTACCAACATATCTATAACAGATTTTACAGTGTTTTTTAGGGTTAAGGATGTCACATTGTGAATATGGAATCATTGCCATGTTTCTTCTTGTTTTGTGGGTTACATTCTTTTGAACAGATGAACAGTAAGGCATGGACTTAGTGCTGCTATCTTAAAAAAAAATAAAAAAATGTGCACAGGTACACTTATTTAAAAGGTTTTTTGCCCATTCAGAAAACCATTGCTTGTGATCTGTAACACAGAAACCAAATGAAGTGTGTGTATACATGCATATATGTGTATAAAATTATATAAAATATATCTAAATATGCATATGGGGATAGTTAAGATAATGTCTGTGAAATAACGTAGGATGCTTTTCACATGCACTCTCAGAAGTCCACTAATGCTAGGCACAAGGTCAAGTTTCAAGATTATTTGCTACACTAAAATTTCAACAGTTAATGGTAATTGTTTGCGACAGATGCCAGTTAGCGGCAGTCACTCCAACTTCTGCTTTGATTTTGATGCCAAATTTAGTTATGTTCCAATCATTATTAATTACTTGAAAAATGAAATCACTTACACACGGCAATTCATACCTTCTGTAGATTAGGTTTCTCTTTGTATGGGTTTAGAAAGACAGTAATAGCTGAAGAAAATCAATTATTTATTTGTTCACTTATATTTGTATTAGGTTTCCTTTTACATACATTCTTTTTATATGCTTTTTCTGACATGACATATTTTAAAATAACTGAAGATAATTTAAAGATTTGAGCATTCGTGGGTAATGGCCCACTTGGTTTGAAGATGTAAGATTTGATACTGTACTGTAACTGTCACACACAAATGCTTTTCTAATGTTTTAACGTAATTATTGCAGTTAATACTTTGTACCAGGGGGATGTCACTGCAATAAAAGGAAGTGAATTCAATACAACTGTCCTGCCTAGCAAAGCCTTTTTTTATTGGGGGGGATAGGGAATAATGTTCATAGTTTAACAGATTAATGCTGAAAATAGTTCCTGATACGCGAATATGTTTATTGCACGCATCTGATACTTACCTTTATTGTGAAATTTGCACAGGACCATGAGTAGAACTTAAAGCCATTCAGGTGTCTGATATAGGGGGACAAGTGTTTCATTCTCAGGGGGAATGTTTGCTGCTACTGAGTTAGGAACAGGAGTGGTTGCATAAGAGAAATAAAACTTGTTTCACTCTAAAATTTGTCATGACTTGCCAGACAATGCTGACCAGTCTGCAATATGTGGTATGTTTTAAGCTGAAACATTAGTATCTGAAAATTTGTTCCTATTACAAATGCAATTTGTTTTGCCTCTGAATACAGTGAAGGACTGTTCAACTCCTCTTTCTTCCTCAGAATAGTATTCCACTGGGATATGAGGAAGTATGTTGGGAAAATAACTTGCAAGACTCAGTTGCAAAGCCACTTGTAAGCAAGACACGTTTGGCCTTACCTCCAGTAATGTACGTTCAACTAGCAACTAGTTGAAAAATCTAAGTTTAAAAGCATAAGGAGAAATAGCAACTTCTTTTCTCATATCAAGTGATACTTAGAACCACTGAAGAACTTTTTAACCTCATCAGTTTTGGTGTTTCCCAGTGTAGCTGGATGACTGAGAATTTTTATTTGAAAATTAATGTCTAATAAATTCAGAACTCTACTGTATATATCCTTAATTTACTAAGTACTTGTTGATTTATTTTTCCATGCATTTAAATAGGTCTTGTGAGTGAGGTTTGGAGGCCAGTGGAGAGGGAATGCTTGTTAAAAGTACGCTGTCATTTTCTACTGTTCTGGCTCTAACCTGTTTCAGTATGTAACGAGGTAGAGGGGAAGGTATGTAGCAGTTTTTCTTGATCCTCCTATTTGCTGCAGAAGTCGTTGATCTAAATAATGACAGTACCATTAGCTGAGTTCACAGATAAGTGACTTTACGTATGCTTTTGAAGCTAAAACATGAAAATTGGATCAAGGTTGATCGCATCACTTGGCTACGCAATCAAACAGTGAAGGGTCACGCTGCATAGTAACCTGTTATGGTTTTGTTTTGAAACAGGAAAGCAGGACTCCATTCGCCTTGGTGAATGTTCTTCATTAGTCTAGTTACACTTCTTGTACAGCCTCTGTGGAATCCTGTAAATCTTGCCTCTACACCTAAAACCTGGTTTATGTTCAGCTGGAGTGGGAGCTAGGATTCCGGTCTGTGAGACTACAGAGGCATTGAATGGCGTTCTGTGTCAGTACCACTGCCTTGCTTCCCTTTGGTGCAGGCTGGAAACGTCTGGGCCCTTTACCAGTGCATCATCAATCTTGCTACTCTGCCTCTCAACAACATGGTGTTCAACAGGTGTTAAGAGTCTGGATTAGGTTGATGGAGGCTGATGCCTGCATTTAGGAGAGCAGGGAAGCAAGCTGGTGGAAACGATCATTTTGTTAATTTTTTAACTGGAAGAGTAAAAGTTGAAGCAGTGGCATGCAGCTTCTCTGAACAGAAGCAGGGAAGACCTTTCTCTTGAAACGCTGAGGCGGCTCACGTGCCCAGAGGTCCATCTCACAATGACAAACTGCACTCTCTCCTTTGGGCTGTATACCTCAAACTTGATGACAAGATGCACAACCAGGAAGTTATCTGTGTGACCAGGCGTAAGCCGAGCCCATGCTGACTGCTTACATTTCTGTTCTTACTGGCGTCCGTAGGCACAGAACTGTAAGCGGAAGAAGGAACCCGAGAACGGTTTCTTTGCTGGTCTCGGCCTCGGATCTGCTTGCTCTCCCCTCCAGAACAGGTTGGCTTTGTAGCTCCAGGAATCTGCTTGCCACCCAGCCCCTGCCAGCCTGCCTCCCTTCCCTGCCACTGCGCAGCCACGGTTCGCCTGCATGTCAGAGCGTAACGGGGAGAGGGAAAATGGGATCGTTCGGGGTTTTAAACGCCAGGCAATGCCAAATTTAACTTTTTAACCACCCTCTCTCCGAAGGGCCCCCGTTCGCGCCTCCTCCGCGAGCGGCTGCCCTCGCTGGCTTGCCGTAAGCCTGCCCTTCTGTGAAGTGGTCTGATGTTTGCTGACGCGTGGCGGTGCGTGCGGGAAATGTGGTTTTATTACGCTTCAGTGAAATCTTGCAAAACCGGCTGTTAGCAGGAATCTCGCGGCAGTAGCACCTGGACGTGAGAGAAGAAGGGCCTCAGAGCGCTGCTGCCGCCCGGGGGGGATCTGGGGAAAACTGACCCTGACGAGCTGTGGCCGAAACGACTTCTAGTGCGAGGCGCCGGGTCTGGGTGCCTCGTCTTCCTAGTCCCTCAGTTCCCGCCCACAGCAATAATTACAAAACCCTGCTCATAAAACACGATTTCGAGCGAAAGAGCGAGGAAGCACTGCTGTCCGCGCGGTTTTCTGGGAATTCGAGCTGGAACAGTGACGCCAGGTGGCACCTGCCGCCTTTCAACAGCTCGGGTCGCGCCCGGCCCGGCCCGGCACGGCCGGGGACGCTCCTCTCCCACCGCGCCTCCGTTTCGTGGGCTACACGGCTTCGTGCTTCGACTAAACTTAACGCGTATCAGCACAGTAGTATTCTTTTGCATTGAATTTTTCATAATTTTGACTGTGGATTGAAGAAAAGTTTAATGTTACACCCCAGCCCCCACCCCCCGCCGCGGGAAAAAGACTCCGGTTTTGTTCTAAAGGATGCAGGAATCTCTATGTAGGTGCTGCCTGTTAAGTTCGAACAGCCTTTTTACCACCAAGTAAGCGCCATTTCATAAAGCACTGGGTGTTGGTCGCTTTTCTCAGCGGCTATTTCCGGCTGTGTTACCCTTAGAGAGCTGAAGGAAAAATGCTGCCGGCAGAGAGAGAGAAGAGACGTTGGAAGACAAAACAGACCAACAGGTCCCATCCGTTTCAGAGCGATCTGTGACATTTCAGCAAGGTATTTTTGCTTCATAAGTAACAAACAAGACAAGGTCCGCCACCTTCTCCAAGTACGGAGGTATGAGCAAGATGGTAAAAGCTTTACGTCATCCCAAAATATTCAGGTACTGGCTATTTAAAGTATTGGAGGACATGGAATAGTGTAGCACGAGGCACTTTCAAGCTTATTAAGCTTGAGAATAACTTTATCACTCTGTTGAAGTGTTTTACAACTAATAACTAAATCTTGGAACATGTCTGCAATTAAATTTGTCTCTGCAAAACAGATGGTAAAATAGAGTCATAAGCAAAGGATTTCCAAAGGCTCCGGATGAAAATTAGAGAGCTGGGATTAGCCTTGAAACATCCTCACTCCCAGCCCTGTATGGTCCTTCATTCTTTCAGACCAAGCTGCCTGGCTGGATGGTTTAACCACAGTGTTGCAAATTATAGGGACTCTTGAACAATTCCGTTGTACTACTGTTACCAATTACATAGATTAACATTTAGAACAGTATTAAAAAAAAATTATACATGAAGCAGGGGATGGAATACCTGTACAAAAGGACATGCTAGATAATCCAATGTTAGCCAATGTGGTTTAGAAATATTTTCGTCAATTTAGTGCAGCTCATCTCTGATGACCAGTGGGGGTAAAGAAAAAAAAAAGCAAAACAGATGTAAAGTGCAAAAATGTAAGCACAAAAGATAGGCATTGTTGCTTGTGGTAAAACATAGTATTTTAAGCACTGGTAACCTAGAAATCATAGCAGGTCAAAGCACAGTGCCTGCCAAGAGGAGCTTGCACCTCAAAGGAAATGACATTTTATGGAGTCAACCAACAACAGCCATTCACATTATTAACATATGAAATCAAGGCTAACCACAGAATAGTGTGGGCTTTCACATGGGATTTTGGCTAACTTCATATGGAATTTCATTTTACTTTTGATTGCACAGCTGAGTGTTGTTAATTTTAATTAAAATCTTTCTGTATCCTTCAACGAGCAACAGTAGTATTTCAGACATGGTAGGATTTATTGGGAAAACTCAAGCTTTGGCATATACATGCCAAACCTTACTAAGCACTCTTTATCCATGATATTTTTATTTTAATTGTAGGGTTTGGGGGTGCTTTCTTGTTCTTGCCATGTTTGTAAGCTCCTAGAAGAACGAGGCTTAATTCTCAGCTGGGACCTGGGAGTCACCATGATGCAAATAATTCCAACAGGTAAAAAAAAAAGGGGGTTATGATTATTTGTCAACTCTAGGAAGTCATCATCGTCTCTAGCCAGAAAACAGATTTGACTTTTTCCATCCTGTGCTATTGGCCAACCCTGAAACTCTTAGGTGATTCTAGAAAACTTGTTCTGTCCCAGCTACAAAACATTCCAGTATCCATTTATGATTTGGAGTCTATCTTTGCAAATGTATCTGTGCGCCATCACTCCAAATCCATCATAATCTAGAAATTTTCACGTTCCCACGATTAGGCAAGGTTAGTAATAAAAAGCACCTTCTCCGACAGTAGCTTTGACTCTAGGCAGTCAGCCTTTAAATATAAAGGGCAATAGGTTCTGAGTTTGTAGAAGTGCCCTTGTTCTGGCAGTAATTAACCATATTCTGTGGCAGCTTTTACACCAGGAAGTGACTTAGTGGCAGATTTGGAATTCAGACAAATCCTGATTTCTAGCTTTTGCTGTGAATACTAGGAATATTCTCTCTTCCCTTAAATGGGAAACACCTTTAAGTTAATTCTTTGTAATTACTTCCAACTTTAAAACATTCCTGTGCTGTGGGATAATTAATTGTAAGTGGTGAAGAAAAATCAAATACATAACAGAGCTTGTTCCTTCGGTCCATAAACATAAGGTAAGATCCAAGGTATCTACTTCCCAAATCTAACCAAAAGCAGGAAAAGATGTCATGTAGTTTCACTGGCTTCACTACAGTATGTGGATGGATCTTTCAAATTAGTCTGTGGTATATGGAACTTGAAGGAATGACGAGGTTCTTCCTGAGACTTAAGATTTTCATGATGGCAGAAGTAATGGTAGGGCTGATCAGGTTATGTTGTCTAACAGATTTTTGAAGTTTGTATCGTTTGTCTCCCAGGTGAGCCGTTAGTGAGCAGTTATTTATGGACAGGGTACAATTTCTTTTTCTTAACTTTAAAAAGCATTAGAGAAATTGTTTTACCCTTCCACCCACCCTCCTTGCCCTGCTTTAGTAAGAAAGCTGTCATTTTAAGAAATGGTATGTGCATTGTTTGTTCTTGCTGTTTTTTTAACAATAGTTTATAAAACAAAGCTCCAAGTCCTTTTCCATGACCAAGTAACACACAGAAGGTTTTAAGATATTGGGCTCTATTTTGGGGGAGTTTTCATACTTGTAAAATAAATCATTTGGGGAGAGATCTGTGGACGTTGTCTAGCCCAACCCCCTTCTCAAAGCATCTCCAGGTGTATCGGATCGCTCAGGGCCTTGTCAGGTTGAGTTTTTAGTACCTCCAAGCCTCTCTGGGTAACTATTCTAGTGTTTGAACAAGAAGTTTTCATCATAAGGATGGTCAAATCAGACTTGCCCATGTTGCAACTTGCCTGTTGCCTCTCATCCTGTTGTGCACCATGAAGAATCTATTCTCATTAGGTTATTGAAGATATGAAAAAGATCTTCCTACTGCCTTCTCAAGCTGAAAAAAATCAGTTTTCTGAGTCTCCTCTTACGTGTTGCATGCTCCAGCCCAGTCACCACTCATCTGGGTGACTATGCTGGACTTGCTTATTTCCTTAGTATTTTGCTGCAAGTGAACTGAAGCCCATTTTATTGTTCTTTGCATCTTTCACTAGTTTCAATTTCAGCTGAGCTTTGGATTTCCGGACTTCATCCCTGTACACTTGGTCAATGTACTGGTATTCTTCACGGGTAGCCAGTCTGTGCATCCACCTTCTGGGTGCTTGTGTTTGATTGCATGTGGAGGTTGTTTTACCTGCACTCACCTTCTACCATGCTTGCTTAACTTCCTGCACATCTGATTGGAAGGTTCTTGTGCTTTTAAGAAGTTGTTGATGATGATCAGCTGGCTTTTCTGGGCCTCTTGGCCCTGCAGAGCACTCTCCTGTGGGAATCTGCTACAGAGATCTTAAAAGAAGGCAAAGTCTGCTCTCCTGAAGTCGAGGGCTGTAATTCTACCTTTTGTCTTGCTCACTTCTCTCAGGATTTTAAACCCCACTCTTTGTCATAGTCGCTGCAGCCAAGACTGATCTTGGCCTTCACATCCCCAGCCAATTCTTTCTTGTGAGAAAACAGAAAGACAGAATTGCAGAGCTCGTCCTAGGTGACTTTTTGAGCAACTGCATCAAGAAATTATCACCAAGACACTTAAGAAATCTCCTGACTTGCTTTCCCAGCTGTATTGCCCCTCCAACAGATATTGCTGTGCTTAAAATACCCTGTAAGTACCAGAGCCTGTGATCAGGTGGCTTCTTCCAGTTGTCTATTTTGAGTATGTTCTGAGATGTTTATATATATATGCTCTTAGGAAAACAGAAAGGAATATAAAGTCACCTGCAAAAATGTTAGAGGCATCCCATGTCTTGACTTAGGAGCTGAGAGTCAAGAAAATTTAGATCAGTCTGCCACTACAGTAGCTGTGAAATAATGCTGAAGCCAATTAGCAGAAGATGAATGCCTGGGAATGAGATTGTATGGTTCTGAGTTCTGTTTTGGAGAGGACATCATAAGTGTCGTAAGGGAATTTTAAGATGGGAATTTAAATGGAAACCATTAACTGGCACATTCAATTCACCTGAGGATGAAAGAAAGATAGAACATGGATTAGAGAGATTAGTGGAGTGCATGGTTTTGGTGTGAGGAGAAAATTGGGATGTCAAAAGATAAGGACACAAGGGATAGACTGAGAAGATGCGTGAACCATGGAATAGAATTGGGGGTAAATAGATGAGTGCCGAGAAGAGGAGAAAGGCCACATCTTTGTCACCTGTTTTGCTCTCACTCTTCTGGAAAGAAATTAAGGTCCTGTGTGGAAAGGTAAGGTGACATAAAAAGGCATTGGAGAAGTGTTATAGGATACCTGGAAGTGCAGATGTGGGCTCTTACTCAAATGAGGGTGCATTTGAAGGAAAAACTTTGTAGTGGATGTAATCAGCTTAACATTTTGAATTATTCTTGTTATTTCCATTTTCTGTCAGAGCTCGTGTGGGGAGAATATGAATGCCCTCTGTGCATACTAATTTTTTTTTAAAAAAGCACAGTGTACTATGGAAGTTCTTAAAGCATTTTACTATTTTTTTCTCAGTGTTTTTCATCTTTTTTTCTTCATAATTAACCATTTAATTATAGAATACTTGGTATTACTTGCATCATTGAAAATTTGGGGTTTTGACAGCTTATGTGGACCATATTCTGGACACTGCTTCCTCCTGCTTTTTAACAAATCTTGCTTTTTGTCTTGGTCACTTCAGAATATTTATTCTTTGTTCCTTTCATAACCAGCTTTCATCCTTGTGTGCTTGTTTGATGTAGACTGTATTCTACATCTGAATGCATAGTTCTTTGATATGCTACTACAGTAGCATGACAGAGTCTCTGTGTATTCATGAGGATTCGTGATGGATGTACTGCTTTTGAAGATGAGACTTCTGAATGTTACGGAGAAAAATAAGGGAGAAATTGTGACACTAGGAAATTAAGAGGCAATTTTTTGTAAAAATTGGTGGCTGAAAGTGAAAAATTAAGACAATCAGAGTGGTTAATTAGGTAGCAACACTAAACAAAAGCAAAACTGAGCAGCTTTCCTAACTAGCTGATGGTTATTTCACAAAAAAATTATATAGTATTAACTGATGCTGTTGTTAGTCTGAAGAGAGATAAAAGACTGAGAGAATTAAGAGTGGTTCCTTCTCATGTCTAGAAAACATTTCTATTATATTCATTTTGGAAAGTATTGTCTGAGCAATAGAGAAGGTAAATCTGGCACTGTTACTGTAACATTTTTGCATGTTCTGTGGATAAATGGATATGACCCAATTTTCTGTGGATAAATAGGTATGACCCAATTTTCTGTGAATGTCAGTCTTTAAACTTCAGAAACATTAACAAAAAATACTGCTTTCCACAAAGGATTTTATTTTTATTTTAATATTAACCATACCAATATAAATACATATTTGAGGCCCATTTCATGTTCTCTTTTACTGGCTTTTTGTCTCGCAAGCAGCGATGTTTTGGTGGGTTTTTAATGTAACTTTATGGGAACAAGAGCTTTTCAATTATTTGCTTTGCTGGTGCTCAATTCAAGTGTTGGTTACTGTGGTTTGTTTTTCTTGGCTATTTCCTCTGGCCTGTGCTTTCCTTAAGAACACATGTCCTGATGAAGGGTAGCTTAGTTTTCCTTTCACTGAAAGAAGTTGCGAAACATATAGGAGTAGACAGGACATTAAATACAAACACAAATACACAAGACCCAGTTCAGTCCATTTAAAAAGGAGAGGACAGAGCAGAGTGGGAAGAGACTGACGTGTATTACGGCATGTTGGAATCACATTAATAATGTGACTGAGTAATGCTATCATGTTCTGTTCAGTGTTGCATGAAGAAAGTGTTGCTCCTCTTCTCAGGAGAGAAGGCTAGACTGAGGAAGTGGTGGATGTAACTCACTCCATTCAGAAGGAAACAAGAGTTATCTGTGGATAGCTCCATATTCCACAAACTCTTGTATTTTGAAGTGGGTACATTTATAAAATTTACATCTGTGTTCTCAGCAGCTGAAAAATGACTTATAACTATCAAATTTCCTTTCAGTCATCTTCTACTTTCATCTTGGCTTTAAAACTGGATTCCAGGACAGCTACCGTTTAGCCAAAAAACAGATGTTTTGAGACCGAATGGATCGTATTCTTCTGTGGGATATTTAGAAATAGTGCTTCTTCGCATCATATGGTAAGCAGGCAGAGGAATTTCAGTCCATTTAGTTAACAGCATGTCTGGTATACTTGGTATTTTCCATAGAATAATATTAATAGGTGGGCTACATTAGGACCTATCCCAATGAAACTCAGCTCTGATTCAAGAGCAGCTATTTAAGACCATCTCTGTATGCTTATCATTGTAACAACAATACAGTACAAATTGTAAGGATTTCACTGAGTTTTAGGCATACTGAAAGCAAAGGCTTAAAAACTGGTGCATTATGTGTCCAAGAATTCAATGGATAATTCAGAAAAGTGCTTTCCTACAAAGTTCAGAGGCCTGTTGAGAAACACATCGCAGTTTCCAGAGATGGGGCTACTGTTGACTAAACTGGTGATGTTAATCTTACTGATCAGGAGCGAGAGATGTAGAGCTGAGCTATCTCAGTAGTGAGTTTGGCCTTAAAAATACTGTAGTTGTTTTTGTGTTTTTAATTTGTCTTTTCTAAGCTCTGTGCACCAATTGATAAATTTAGTGACAGGCATTTCAAGATGAATCTTGATGCTTAACTATGAGTTTTCAGTCTCTCAGCTAACAAATGTCAGATCTTCTCAGGTTTTTATATTTAATTTGTGGTTTGTGACTTAAAACTCCTGGAAGAGAAAAAAACCCCACCCTTGTTTTACATCTAATTGAATTCTTTTAGATAAGTCCCTTAGTAGTATCATATGTTATTAACTTTATACATGTCTGGAAGATAATTTGGTAAAATGTTTGTTGATCCAGAAATAAACAATTTGTGGCCATTTAAAAGTACTTTTTCTAAAACCTGTTTTAAAAAGAAGTTGAATCAACTGTGTTATCCATTTTGGGTTCTTTTAAATTGATTCATGTCTAAGTGCATTATTTGTAAGTAAACTAGTTTACTTTTGTTCATAAACAACAGACATTTGATGCAATAGTATAACTTTGGGAGTAAAAAAGGGAAGAAGCACATACATTTCCACATCAAACTTACACCCTCACTTTGGACCATTATTACAGCTGTGCAACAAGACTGAATATAGGATTTTACTTGGGAAATGCCAACAGGGGCTTCAATAATTGTGGTAGCAATGGCGCCGTCATGACCTGTTCTCATCAACACTTGTATAAAGATATGAAGGCAATAAAAGTTGATGCCAGGAATGATGCGTATGAGCTGGTAAATTCTAAAGTAATACCTTTTCTAACCCTCCCCTCCAAAGTGGGAATGACTGCATGAGTTTATGTAAGCATAGGTGATTGTGAGAGACCAAAGGAGTTAATGTCTCAAATATTGTGGTGGGGCAAGTGCTTAATGGTGCGCTCTGGGTCACAACAAACCCCACACAGCACAGAACCACAGGCCAGCGAGAAGATGGTCAGTAGCAGGGCTCAGAGGCTGTGCCAGAGGGTGCGCAGCTCCGCGTTCTGATCGGCTGAGCGGGGCAGCTCCCCGGGGATGGCCAAAGAGCAAGGAACGGTCGTACCTGCAGGGAGGGAGAAGTGACTCCCCAAATGACCCTCAAGCCCACCGACCTGTTTCCTGAAGGTTCTGGAAGCACAAACAGTGCATGACACTTAAATAGCCCAATGAGTTTGAGTGCTCACCCAAAGGAGGGGCAAGGAGATGATACAAGGACACAAGCTGAAGCCCCACGTGCGTGCACCCTCCGGAACTGGACCCTTCAGCCAACTGGACCAACGCTGGACCCAGGACTGGTGAGATCTTTCTCTTCTCTCTCTCTCTCTTCCGTAATCCCTACACCTCGTCCCTTTAAGACACAAAACCGCTGACCAAGCCTGGGGCTAGGAGTGGATCCAGCCGCCCTCAGGCTCCTCTCTGAAAGGGAGTCTAAAAGTGGGGGGGGTCCGCTCTGAATCTCGTGACCCAACGGGAGGGATCTCCTTCTTTTCCTGCCTGAAGTGACGTATCTGGTTACCACGGGTGACACAGTTTGACCGAGGTAGTTCCGCGGCGGTTCCCGTTGTGAGAAACCCCGCCACCTACTGTTACATCTCCCAAGTTCAGGCTGCTTCTGCCATGAGTAAAATGTTTAACTGATCGTTTGGTGTCGTTTCACCTTAATTTAGCCCGAGGGAATTCCGAATTCAACACGACTCCCTGGTCTGTCCAGCCTGGGTCGTGACAATGATATAAACCCTAAGTATTATTTTCATTGTAAAGAAAACAGTAAGGGACAGGGACATGCCTGGAAATTATACAGGGAAACAATTCAAAGCAGATGCCTGACAGAGTGGTTTGTACAGAAAAAATAAATGTTGGGCAATTCAGCACACAAGGTTGATGATACTAATGTACCTAAAGTTATAGTAGAAACAATTAGCTGAAACACCTAGTATGGTGGGAGATGTGACCACCTGCTAAAATGCAAGTTCTGAGGGGAGGTGTTTTGTTTTGTTTTATTGATAACTTTCCCTTTCCTTTCTTCCACTCCTTGTTGGGAACTTCATAAAAGGTTTTTAGAATAGATGATAGGAATTGTGGGCCATAGGGTAGATTGTTTTGTTCAGATAATGTTGCAAAATGGACAAAAATGTGATTACAATGGAAGTTGTTCAAATCCTGTTATTGGCTAGATCTTAGGTTCACCTTTTGAGCTGTTGAGAATTCTTCCTTTGAGTTGAAGATACAAAGCCCAACACTGAAACAGGACACATGGTGCTTGTCATACTGCAAGTTCGATGGAAGCTGAGACTTTGCCTCACTTGTGTGCCTGCATGTTTTCTGAAGAAATGGAAACTTTATGGCTCTTGTAGGCTTACTGAAAAATGAGAAAAGTTTAACCGAAAGAAACTGAAAATTTAACTGAAGATATGTGAACGTGCTTTTTTTTTTTTTTTCATAAAAATGTCAGCATGATCTCTCTATTAGTAGAGCTGGAATTTTCCTGCAGATTTCTTAGTCGATTTGCTATCACAGTTTGACTATCCAGGTGAACAAATTTTAATTTAGAAAAGTCTTTCTTGAAAGAAGTAATCTTAATATGTGCAGTGACCTAGCTTATTGGAGGCCTTATCTGAAACTTAGAAAGGGATTCAAGAAGACTTACTGAGGGAAAATAAAGACTGCAGCAAACTCATGAATGAATATAGTAGGTTCTTCAGCTGTGTATTTGAATCAATGCTATGAAAAGAAGGCATGCAGCAACACTGTGCCAAATAATAGCAGTCATTTTAGAGTATAATGGCCTTCAAAAATGTGACACAGAAATTGTTGTTAGTGTTTGCATAATTTATGAGTAATTTAGATAGATGGAAAAAGAAAGGAACTCCGTGACTGCCAGATGGTGTGGGACTGCAGAGTTTGCTCCAGTACTGAAGCTGAAGATTGTGGTTGCCATAAAATGGGAAACAAGTGCATCTTGGATGTTGAGGATGCAGGCGCAAGCTAGGGCTATGTATTAGGTGGTGCTGAGTCAGTAAGATTGAGAGGGACATTGGTGCTGGCAATTTAATCTTAGTTTTGAGGGCTTAAGCATATAATATGAAGGTTATATGATACTAAAAGCCAGTTTGGAAGAGATAGGAATGGTTGGGTTTTGCCACAGTTCATCTCAAAATGCCCAGGTCTGATCACTTCATCACAGGTTAATTGTGCATACACCCAGGTAAAAATACGTGCACAAAATGGTGATGTAAACTTCCTATCTCATTATAGCATACCAGATGTGTTATATTTGTACTAAACAACTTTTCCTCATTGATGTTAAATGTTTATGGATGACTCAGTCCATATCTCATTCATGTCTGTCATTGAGCCATACTGCTGAAATATCTTCATTGTTTCCTATCTCAGATGCTCATAATCGCTTTTATTTCTGATTTTTAAGAATTTCTGGCTTTCAGAAATGTTATATGAATGGGGGAGAACAGTGCAATTACCTTTTAAGCTTTGGTGTGAACTACTTTACAGGCTTTCTATTGCATTGGTAACTTTTTAATCCGTTATTTCTTGCCTACTTTCAGTGTTCTGCTAGATGATATTTCTGGAACAGGCAAACCAGCAATGAAACTTGTGCCTTTTGGTGATATGCTTGATTTGTGTGTTGATTTTTATCTTAAAACTAATGTTTTTCAAAAAATTTGAATGTGCACTTGAAGGTTATGTCCTGGGTGTTATTCAACACCCCTCTCCCCAACACCCCCCCCCCCCCCCCCTTTTTTTTTTTTTCTTTCTCAGTGATGAATACAGGTCTGAAAGTGTAAGGTAGAGAGAAGAACAATGAAATTCCATAAACTATCTCCACATGAAGAGCAGTAAGACCTAGAGATATGCCAATTATTTAACAGAATTCAGAGATCGAGTTTTAGGGCCTTGTATTTGCATCACTTAGATATATAATGCTTATTTTTGCTACATCAATATACTGGGGCTGGGGTCCTGTCTTCCTGAATGCATATATATTCTTTGGCATCAAAGCACAAGTCAGGCCTTGAGAACTCAGCTGTCAGTTTGGTGATCTGGCCTAAAATTAAAAAATCTTTCCAAATCTCTGGCGTAGCAGAGATAGTAATTAATCAGTTCTCTTCATTGCAGTGAAGAGGGAGTGTCTGTGTAGCTATGTGGATATGTATGGTCTTCAGCGGTTTTTTGGATTTTTTTTTTTTTGGCAGCTTTGCCCCAGGGCAAGTTTTAGTGCCAACTGACAGGATTCTGTTGAGTCTACATTGGGGAAGAAATGCTATAGGATGAAGTATAGAAATATCAGATATCTGCAATATAAGTATATATGCAGTATAAAAATACCAGAATTGGTTAAAACTACAGTAATGTAATACTGCCAGCAGTAAAAAGATAGACAACATATTTCAGACTTACTTTATGTAAGAACATCTTTAGACATAGGATTTTAAAATGTACTGTGCACCAAAAAAAATGCTACAGTGCTGTTTGGTTGTTTTTTTTTTTTTTTTTTTTTCTGGTTCAGATACAGTAGGAACCTAGTGGTCCAATCTAGCAGTTTTCTTGTCTGGACTTTGGCAGTCTTAGCTCTCCCTGTGCTTTAATATGCCTGCTGGTAAAACAGTGAGAATGGTTGTATTTTTAAATAACTGGGTATTGTTTCCTTAAGTTACTATAGATCTATGTATGCTTCCCAGTTTTAGTGCCACAGCATATTCAATTACTATTCATATGACTGACTGGAATTCAGACTCTTGAGGAAGAGTCCTGTGTTTCTCATTCATTTTGGATAATGTCCCCTCTGACACTTTTTCAGAATTTCTTCATGGTGTCACTTGTAGCAGTGGTTTCTAAGGTTAGTTAGATTTGAGCTAGCTGTGGGTGCTTCTGTTTAGAATATACTGTAGTACAATGTAGACACACTTTGATGCATGAAGTACTGCTGAGCTCATGCTTTGGCCTTGGAGTTCAGAATTTTAAACCTCAAAATCCCTGTTTGGGTAACAACTACTTTTTGAGGCGTCAAAGTGAAGGCACACCACGAGCTGTTTTTGCTGGCGTTCCTCATATCTCAAGATCTGGTTTTGGCCATGGGTAGAAACATTCTTGACAAGCCCAAGCAGCGAGGAGGCCTCGCTTATACTAAAATCATGTCCAAATAAATACACAGATTAAACATTGCTGTGACCACCCATGCTGACATATGGTTGGCATTCTTGGAACAAGCTTCACAGGTCACGTGAGAAACCACCTCCTTCACCACTTCTCTAAGGCTATGGGAGCAAAGAACATATTTCCTATCTCTGCTATAGCAATTTGGTGTCAAATACATAAGCAGTCACACTGGGCATTAGGATTTTATTTTAGATGTAAAATGTTGTACTTCTGCCCTCTTGTGTTTTCCTTCTCTCCTGCTTTAAGAAGTGTGAATGTATAGTTGTGAATCTTCATCTCCTCAGAGTAAAGTTCATAAATCCAGCCCTTTCCTTGGATTTAAGACACGTCTGGTTTGCAGCACTGATTAGTTTAGGTGCTGAGGCTTCATTTATAACACATGGGAAGAATTCAGAGACACACTTAGGGCAGTGAGATTTTTGCTGTATTTAGTTTTGCAGTGCATTGTCACTCCTGAATTCTTCTGTGGGTTTTGCACAAAGGCAGGATCTCCAGCTGGTGCTCTGCAGACCACATCCATTACACCAAAGTTTAACTGGTGATTCCAAGTCAGTCTGATAAAATCCCATAGAAAAACAGTCCTTTCTAGAATGCTGACTGAAGAGCCTGGCCTATGAAAAACTGTTACAGGCCCATCCTGTCCGAGAGGTAACATGCAATAACAGGGTGTTTGAATTGCTGTAGCATTACTGCTGGCTAGGTTAAGAGGTCTGGCTATGAAGAAAGGACATGTTGTGCTCAGAAATACTGGGTTAGACTCAGCAATGCTCACAGCAATGCTCCCTTGTCTCTTGCATTGGAGCCATGCTTGAGGAAGAAGGATGAGCCCGAAAAAGCCTGTACACACTTATTAGACACTTTGACACATACATAGAAGTCAAACAGTCCGGAGCATTTGAGGATAGAAAAGGAGACACGCATTCTTTGATGGGCCTGGTAACATTGTGGGGTTATAGTAAATGATGCTGAACCTTCATGCTGGCATGCTGAGAAAGCAAATGTTTAGATTGAGGGCTGAGTCCTTGCAGTAAAGCTGGGAAGAACCAAAAGACTATCCTCAAAAAGAAATTTTAGGTTATCAATTATTTATACACATGTATTTTTAAATTGTTATAATGAGGAAGTATCATAGACTTGCTAGAATAGCTAGAGTGTACTTCTCGAGTCCCCACTGCCTAGGCCTAGCTTAGATGTTACCTTTACTCACTACAATCTTGCTTCACGTTGCCAAGAGATTTATACTGCACCCTCTCTTAAATAGCAAGACAATTTTCACTTTACTGTTAGCAACAGATTTTGGGGTTTTGTAGCTTTCTAGAATGCTAGTCTTTCTATGCATGTGTAGCCAGCTTTCTCATTAAATGTTTAGAAATTAAAAGGCCAGAGGCTATTAAAGTTTGGAGAACTGGTATATTTTAAGATGGTAGGGGATAATGCTGCCTTTCTAGTAAAGACATAAGGTATTTTTTGTACTTTGTACTTACTGTATTATTAGTTAGCACAGGTGTTATCTGATGATAATTTCTTGTTTAGAAAAAAGGCTTTAAACCTATTCCATGTGCATAGCACATGCAAATAATCCCTGTCTACAGAAAAAAATCCTCCAGAACTTGTAGCCTCAGAGGAGTCATTAGTAAGAGTGTTGCTACTATTTTCTCTCATTTTTTTGAGAGTTGGCAACAAAAGATAATGCTCTACTGGGTTCAGTCTGTTGGCTTTTCTTGCAGTAAGTGTTTCCTGGAAAGCTTCCATTTTGGACAGAGAGTAGACTTCTTGGAAACTAGCTGTTAGAGTTGTTAAGTCTTGAGTCAGTGCTGTACTGGATCTATTTATCAGACCTCTAGAGGTCTTTTTATTTCTGTAGACAGTCATTTCACCCAGAAGCAGCTCTGAATCATAATGAAAACTTGTGCAACCATATCTGAAGGTAATGTCAAGTAAGTCTGGTTCCAGGCAATTTCATATTGTTTAAATTGATGCACTATTAAATGTCAGATAAATCTGAATATGCATGTAGGTCTCAAGGAATATCCAAGGCAAGTAACTCCCATCAAATAAATCAGTAATTATGAAAACAATTACAATGCCATAATTCCTGATTATTTTCTTTCTTGAGTGAAATTTAAGTGTATGATTCCTTTAAAAACTTCTATTTCTTTTATTACTTTATGAATATTTTAAGAGAAGAGGAGAGGGACAGCAGGGTAGCAGGAGAAATATGTTAGCCTAGATCTTTGAAAGCATGGGGAAGGCAATTTTATGCCAAAAAAAAGTTCTCAAACACTAAGGAAACTCATTGTTTGTTACTGCATCTAGTAATTAGAACCTTAGACCTGCAGCTTGGCTTTTAATGCAATTAACTTGTGAAGTGCCACTCCTCCAGAAGAACAGCAATAGAATATGTAGGGCTAATTTCTGCTGGTGCAGACTATCTAAGTCTTATATTCAGAAACTAAAGAGTACATCTAAAACAAGCTCTTTGCATCTTAATTCAGTGCTTAACCCAATGTATCCAATTTCCTTTTCTCTGGCTATTACCGCTGTGACAAAAAACATACAGTCAGTATTGGCTATTACTTAAAAACAATCACCAGTTTAACTCTAAATGGAATAAAAAGACAGTGTAGTTTATGTAATGAGGTCTTTGTGGAAACCTTGCATACTTTAAGAAAAAACTTTTTTTGCACTGTTGGGTTTGACTGTGTACCTCATGAAGGGCATTCAAGGAAAGGACTGCCAGCAAGCAAAAGTACCTTCATTGATGGTCTTACCAGATTTTTATTATTCAGGTAGATTGGAGGGCTTACACTCCTACTCTTAAATGTATGGGGAATTTTTTTTTAGAGCTGAATTATCAAACTTAAATTGTGATGGTCCTTCAGCCCTCATTACACAGATAAGCAAAACCTTCTGCAAGGGCAGTGTTTTAACTTTGTAAGGACAGTTTAATTCCCATGTTTCAGCTCTGTCATGATTGAGAAACTAAGTCAGCAAATGCTGTATAACCTTAAATGTGAGTGAAGAAGAGTTTGCACCACACCAGCTCCTTTTTCTGTTCTGAAATCCTTCAGATTTACAATTAGATGCTTATTTTGTGTAAAGAACACAGACATTTCAAAGAAAAAAAATACCCCAAAATAAGCTTTATTGCAAGAAGTGTTGTCTTACAGATACAGACCTTCAAACAAAACTTTTTTTTCTTAGAAACATTTGATTAAAAATGTACAAAGTTTCTTTTTCTTTTCAAAATCCCCAAAATCAACAAAAGAAAAGAAAAGAAAAATCACTGAGTATAACTTGATATAATCTTTGGTCAGCACTGATATGCAACTGAAACAATCCTGGAGTCAGCATGTGCTTTGGCTATTTTCACATATGAGATCCTGTTACATGACTAGTTACAGGCACCAGCTGTCAAAAAAAGCACCATTGAGACATACACTTAACACATAATGGTACAACATTTTAAAAAAATTACTAAAGTAAACTAAATGTCAACTCATTGTACAAACATCTTTCTTACAAAATAAGCTATGATAAAATGAGGCATACGGTGTATAACTACAGTATTAATGAAACTTCTAACAAATGGATTTCAAATACACATTTTCCTTGTCTGCGCTGCATAATTAGTTTGCACATATGGCAGTCCTGATACAGCTCTCAGTTTTTAGTAAATGCACCATTAATTCAAGCCAGCACCAAACAGTATGAAAAGTCATGCATTCCCTTCAGAGAGACATTTTCTTCAGCTGCCTACAGTAATGCAAGTTTGTAGAGCACCCTTTCTGAGAATGAGGTGTAGTTGCATGTGTGGTTCCTTGAGGTTATTGGAAGGAAGTACAGTACAGTTTGGTTCTGCAATTCTAATGGTATTAAAAGCAGTCAAGGTATTTTGCTACAGTGGTTGTGCCTCTTCTTCCATTATTTGATGTGGCTGATTCAGAATACAGTCCTATTGAGCTGCTGTGAAATATGATCTCTGCAGAGACTGATATTGTAATTCTTGTCCTTTAAGACTTTTTTTTCTTTTTTTTGAATACTCAGAGTTTTGCAGGAGCACGTTAGAATATCCAGAGATGTACTACAGTGCTCTTTCAGCTCTGATACATTTTAAAATTACTTATATACTATTTGGATGACTGGCCCAAATACAAAAGGAAACATCTTTCAAATCTATTTTTTTTTAATTAAGAAAGTACCTCTAAAATGTTATAGCTCAAATTTATAAATCTAAGGAAAAACAAGCAGGTTTCCCTTTTTGTTTACATAATTTGTTAATTTCTCCATATATTACTGCATTAAAAATAAATAAATTTCTATATTTTTTTTTAATTAGGAACTATAGCAAAATACCCAAAGTGTTACAGACTGCTAACAGGAAAAAAACAGCTCACATTTTTGTGCCATTTAGTGCCATATGATGACTTCTTGAACTTTAGCTTTTTAATATACTTTAAATTGAGGTTATATAAAAGATACAGTAACCATGATCGCCATTGTAATCAAAGTTTTGGCGGTGGCCAAAAGTTTAAGTTACCCTCCTGCAAGGGTGGTTCTGCAGTCTCGGCAGGATGGAAGGAAAGAGGTCTTCCCCTCTCTCTTCCTGCCCCCAAAGTCAGTGACTGTTTTAAAGCCTTGGAAAAGCAGATATGCTCAGGTGGGTAGACAGGTGAACAGAAGTGACTAAAGAACTGAACTCAGTCTGGAAGATGGCTAGTAGAGGTCTATCCACAGCCTCATTCTGAGAGCTTCCCCGAGCTCTCCTAAGAGGTAGTTGTCCTCATTGCTGTCTTCCAGTTTCTTCAGCTCCTTTTTCCTATATAGAGGAATGCTAGTGATTTCCAGTGTGTGAGTTCCAGGCACTGACTTTTTCTTAACTGTGTGCAAATAACTCAGTCCATCCCTCTCATGGATTTGAAAGATGCCATCATCATTGCCACGTGAGATGATGTAGCGGACGTGGTTGGTAAGGGGCTCAATGGCTGGCATAAGTTCTAGGATGTGCTCCTTGTTGTCAAGCCTGGAAATGTTGACTCTCATCTTCAAAGGACTATCCATGTCTAGACTTTCCAAGCTAATCTGCTCAATCTGAAGTAAAGGAGGAAAGATTGTTTAGACCAGGAGAGAAACAGATATTTGCTTGCACTGGGAGAAGAATAATATGTGATTATTAACAGTTTCTGCATTTGTCAAAATCTAGCTGTGAAAGAAGCAATTGTAAATCCTTTCCACCTGGGAGAACCGCTTGATTCCATATAACACACCCTGTGAATCTTGAAGGCTTCTCACACAGGCTTAACAGGATAATTTAAGTTACAGCATCAGGTCTACAGAGGGGGCTCAGGTTTCAGGTTCTTTTCACAATCTGTTTAACTTCATGCTTGCAAAATGTCCATGTAAAGAAGAGACCTATGTTTACTACTGCAATAGGGACAGTAATGTGAGGCACAGTCTTGTTCTTAGGATCAACTTCAGTGAGGAACATTACAGAAATACATACCACAAAGCTGTATGGGAATTCCCTGAAATTTCTGGTGAAACTGTTTTAACAAAACCTGGCTTCTAAAAACAAGCAGTCTCAGCATTTGGTGAGGAGGAAGTACAGTGATTATAAAGGAAATTGAAGTGAGGAGAGAACTGCTGTATTGTTAGCCTTCTACAGAAAGGGGTAGTATGTCATGTTGTCCAATTACATCCTATCTGGACCACTGAAAGGAGTGTGGAAAAAAGTCCTAGCATTGTTTTTCTGACAAATCAGTTGTGTTCTTTTTTAATTTGAGCTTCAATATAGTTATGCTGCAGGTGTGAATCTGTCCAGAGGTGTTAGTTGTGAACACACTTGGGAGTGGGGGGCAAGAATGAGTGCATTCCTAGGAAAACCACCTAACAAGCAACAGCTTTTGAAAGTGCTTCTACAAAAATATATAGGCTGTAGCCTTCTTTAGGAAACCTAAGTGAGGTACCTAGCCTACATGTCAAGATCCTTTCATGCTTGTAAAGATAGCAAAGGATTTCTCTCTCTGAGGGAATTCCAATCATATGTGAGTACATATGTGTACTAATACATAATGTAATTAAAAACATGTGGTGAAAACATGGAAAATTTGTGGACAGGAGCAAGTACTGTAGTGTTTTAAATATCGCACTCCACAGGTGTCATTAGTGATGAGATTGTTTCTTTTTTCACGTAGTTTTATGGGTATGAAACCTTTCACTTTTACTACTCAGGTAGTTCTAGTACTAGAAACTGAAAAGGTTAATGCTATTAAGTGTAATAACAAGATTCAACAATTATGAACTAGATATGAAATTAACTGTGCAACAGAAAAAAAAGCTTTTCAAAACATCCATGTATTTCTGTGGTAGATTGACCACAGAATTCAGACTGAAACAGGTCCAGTGGGAGTGGTGGTGGGGAGGGAAAAGGGATGTTTGTGGGAAGTGTGGATGTGTGTGAGGAAATCAAACTTTTAGATTTTAAGTGCCAACACTATATTCTTCCAGCAGAAATTACAGGATTACTGGCTTCTTTAGAAACTTTGCCAATACAAGAACTGGCTCTGATGGCATCATGCAAAGTACTGTGTACTAAGGCTGGAGCTTCTGGGTTGTTTTATGTTCTTACCCTTTTAGAAAGGACACTTGTTGCCCCATTCTTTCAATGTAACTTGTGTGGCTAGCACACCTCACCATTTTAGTTGACGGTTTGCATTTTGCCTGTTTGCATTACACAGCTCTTGTACTACTGAAGGAAAATCTGTGTGTGTTCCCACCTCTAAATTGAGTCAGTTTCCCATTACTGCAGATTTCAAGACCAGAGCTAATGCTAGAAGACAAAATCCTATCATACAGATAATGCAGATAACAGATATACAGGTATACTCTTCTAACTTTTCAAAAAAAGCATCTAAAAAGTGTAAATAGTAGGGCTATCCTTTCATGAGTATCCCATAACTTATTTTTATAAGCCCACAAAATGCAGCAAGAAAAAAATTAAGTCTGAAGTGTAATTCTCTTATACCCTCAGCAATTCTGCAAATACTGGACTTAAGTGTATCAGCTAGGTCATGGACTCCAGTCTCCCACAGTTATAAGCAACCATGGAATAGACACTTGGACTAAAATGATCTGCGAGAAGATCTACTTAGCTGTCCCAGACCATAAAATGCTGTCCAATTGCCTCCTGACAGCAGAACAGATTGCAGACATGACCAGTTTCCTAGCTCTCTGTAATTATAGCAAAATTATTTCCCTGAATATATTTTCAGGAACTAGACCACATCTTGCACTACAAAGGATTCTTTGCAAGCTTTAAAAACTTCAGCCATTCATAGTTGTTCATATCTTTCTGATTGTCACATCATTCCTGCCAATAGGCAGGTGTAAAAAGCACTGAGGCAAGGCAAAAAAGATTTTCACCATTGAATGTGGCCTGTTAAAAAATTCCCTCCATTTACTGATACTGTTGATTATCGTGTCTCTGAAAATACCTCAAAGTACACTATAGTGCTTATTTATCCTGGTACATACAGTGTCATTAGTGCTTCTCTTCTTCCTGTTGTCTTTTTTGGAATAGCCATTGATTTTGCACTCATAACATGCTTCAGGGGACAAAGCATTCTCTTCATCAGCATCTCCATCCAGTGGCAGGTACTGGCCTTTGTTAAATCCCATCCCTGAGACACAGTGGCTGTTGAAGAAAAACATCTGTTTTAGTTACTTCTTGCAGTTTCATGAACTGCCCAGTTAAATGGAAAATGAGTGTATGTAATCTGTACCACAGTGTCTGTATCCCCCTCCTTTCCCTTCCCTCAGCAGGAGGTCTGTGCATTAATTTTCTTCACACTAGTGTGGCATACTGAATGAAATACAATCATTGGCTGAAGGCCTGTAGGCTTTTCTAATTTTCATTTATAAGTTTTACAAAGAAACAGAACAAAACTAGCCTGCCCTGAACTTTGGAACTAGAGAATTTAGCCATTGTCATGTACCAGAACAATGTTATTAGTGTTTAATGTTCTGGGTTGATCAGCTTAAAACCCTTAATTAACTCAGTACAGAGGATACCTATCCTTATGCAGTAGCAGTCCTCATTGAGTGGGTTTGTGAAGTAGTTCTTGTGCAGATACTGGGGGAGAAAACAGAACTAATGGTTTAATGTTGCTTATATATTAGATTTAAAATGAGTATCATGCTGCATGCCTTTTTTTTTTTTCCTAGTTTATGGATATTGTGTGCAAAGGTAGTAGAAAGGACGACTTAGCAGACTATCCTTCATTTGCACCTCTGGTCTTCAGTCTGACTACGGTTCAGCCTTTTTATAGCCTCCTGAATGTGTCTTTGATGAATGACTGTGTGGAGATACTCACCCTTGTCCAACTCTGTAATACCCAGGTGGACAGCCACAAAGATAACCACCTTCAGTGTTGGAACAACCATAATTGCAGGGGTTCTTGGTAGAAGAACACTCATTCACATCATGGCATGCACTGGAGAACTGGTCATAAGAAAATCCAGATGGGCAGGCACACTTGTAACTTCCAAGTGTGTTGTAGCAAGAAGCAGAGCCACATGTGTTAGGATTGGAGCATTCATTTTCATCTAGTAAGCAAACAAAAGTATATTGGTATCTTCTAATCTGAAAGACATCAGGCAAGCATGATGTAGCTAACAAATCAGAGTATCTGCAAGTCCTAGGGCTCTGCTACATCCTTGACCCATAGAGATTTGGTCTCTGAGGAAAGAGTACATTTGCAAAAGTCGCCAATACATATAGCTGGGCTCTAAAGGTATTTTAGGATACTGTTACTGTTAACCTTATATTGACTCAACACTCCCCCTTCCTTCAAGGTATGTCTTTCTTCTGTTTTGCTTCATGGTCCTCTCTCCCCTGGCAGGTACACTCCTACCATATAAGGTCCACAGAGGAGAAATGAGCTGGAACTCCAGTCATACTCCAACCATGATAGTGTTCCTGGGCACCTAGTGATGGGGCGAAGTTATCCCATACCTGGTAGTGGAAACCTGCAGGCTCTGTGAGAGGAAAGACAATCTAAATAGCCAACCAAAATTAAAGAGAAAAGGAACTATAGTCTTCACCTGTGCGTGTTGAATTAAGATACAGAGAAGATGACTCTTCCAGTCAGTGTGACTGACTTGGTTCCAGGCTATATTGTGAAAAATGAGTAAGGAAAGTAGCTTGTTGTATAGAAAATCACGCTTTTGATAGTTGGCATGTGTTGCTTACCAAGGTGCTGTTTCCCTGTAGGTGTTTTCCTCTCCCATACCATTAGCACATGCTTTACCATTCTTGTCTGCAGTTATTAGGAGACATATTCTTTTGAGGACTATCTCCAATATTCAGAGACTGTAGCTGGTTTGGAGTTTTGCGAGAGTTGTTTGTTGTGTGATCCTGTCAATCCCACCCCAGTCCTTTGCCTTCTTTGCTGTAGAGCAGTACTAAGTAAGGGGTGATGATGGTGGTTGGGACTTCAGAAAAACTGCCTGGTGTACTACTTAATGTAAAATGGGTATACTAATCTGATTTATATGTCTAGGATCAGGACAGCAAGATTAGCCTATAAGAAATGTATGGCAGTGCTCACAGATGTCCTCTGATTACGACACCATTGACAGAGAACCATGAAAGCAAACCTGAAAAGGTAAATAAGTTGTTATGGTGCCTTGTGAACAGTACAGGATGGGGTTGTTCGGGTGTGTGTTGGTTCTTATTTAAAAAAAAAATTCCCACATTTCATTTGGTGTGGCAGTTAGCTTAGTTCATGAAACACAGAAAAGAAATGGTGGATTGAATGAGCTAAACCTACCATAAAACTGCTGAGCTGATTAATTTGTCCCTGATACCTGCCCAAAGAAGTAATGTACGCCTTAAGACTGTATTTTGGAAGTAGGAAACCCTTAATCATTATGTTGATATTTTTTCTCCCCATCGACTATAGATGCTATTCTGTAGTATTCTCAAATTGCTAATAATGGTGAGTGATTCTTACTGATGAAAGGTGGGATTTGTTTGTTTGTTTGTTTGTTTTTCCCCAGCAGAGGTATTTACATTGATGCTTTCAGGAATTCAATGAACATCTTCCCACCTTTCTAAGATGCGGATTTTTCCGGGGAGAAGGGAGTCAGAATTTAGGCCTTACTAGGAAAACTCCTTGTCACACAGAGTTTCAACAGGATGAGTGTGTTTTCTTGTTACCTTATGTATTGATTTATGCTGGGAGTAATAAGTGTATGGGAGGAGGGGGAGAGAGGAAGAAAAGATTTGTGTCTGCATACTCTTTGTACTGCCCATTATTGTCCTCGCCTGGCAGTTGTCACTATAAACATTATGACACCTTTGCTGTTTAAATATATCCTGTGCTGTTTGCTTCCTTACCAACACATTGATTCCACTGGTAATGCTGAATATATCCTTGTGGGCACCCACATCTGTATCCACCCAGGATGTTTTGACAGCCATGCTGGCACCTATGGTTTCCATCACATTCATCCACATCTTTGCAATCGGTAGAGAAGTAGAACATGAAAGAACACATGATTATACACATTGCCAAATACATTACCCACTTTGATCATTTGAAATGATCACTGAAATTGAATGATCATTGAAACACCAGTATTTATGACAGAGGAGTACTGCTGTACTACGGAAGCACCATTCAGGTTGGTCTTTTGGAAAGTCTGAAAGTCAGTTAATGTAGTGTTCTTTCTATCATCAATAATCCTATTGGAACATTTGAGCCTTTGTATTACTCTGATTTGGAGAAGAAACATTTTTCCTAGTAATCCCACATGATATTGCTTTGATGTAATGTTTAGAATCTGTATGTTTTTTTATTTCAGTTTTCAAACCAACTATGTAGGACTAAGCTTTCAGTTTTCTGGAACATATCAAAGTGTTTGAATATGAGGAATAGACAGCGAATTTGGATGTAAGTGCTTACCTTTGCAATTAAAAAGAAAAAGCCATCTAAAGAGTCTCTGAGGTATGTGTAAATACAGAAGAAAGCCACAAAGAAAAACCAAAGTGTAGAAACTCAGTCATCTGAAATAGTGTCTGCTATAAGAAGTAAGTAGATTATACGCAGCCTGATGTGTCAGGTACAGTATGCAGTTCTAGTAGAAAATAAAAAAATCATGTATGATATCACAGTTCTAAGTTACACTCTAGTTGTCCACAGTTTGAAACAAATTTAATGGAATTGTGATGTCACAAAGCCTGACGTGCAGAAAACCATCATGCCAGGAACTGAAAGCTGTCATTTCATCAGTAATAGCTTATAGAGCAATTCTGATGTGCTATTTATGTATGCATCTTGTGAATGCTTTGATATGTATAATTTAGTGTTTTGTTTCGTAGGTGCTGAGTGAAGTACACAACAAGATGTATCTACTTTATGAGAACAAAGTAATCTGACAGAAGATAATGCTTTCTAGAACTTCTGGCTGCATATATTCTGCACTGTTACTCTAGAAATAGGCTCTAAATGTCAATTTCTGTTTTAAATGCTGTATCAAGGTAGCTGACATTTTGAGATGACATAAATCTATCATATATACCTCTGCATTTCTAATTCTCAGCAGCCAGATGGCCTAGTACTGCCTTTTATTTCTTCTTTGCTCAATATCTAAGGCCCAGTGAAGAATCTGGAGCTCTCAAATAGAGATTTCCTGACTGGGGCTCCCTTTTGGGCCAACAGAGAGAGATGAAGCTCAACGATATAATTTGTATTTTAACTGTAGTGAATTACCCTTCTGAATGTGTATCTCTCCAGTAGATGACTTAAAGTATGGAATTTAGAATCTAATCTTGGATACGCTCAGGTGGATTATTACAATTAGCTGAAACAAAAATTGTAGAGAGAATCTGTTTACGTTGTATGAAGAGAAAACTAGACTTTTAGATGCCTAAACCTATGTGAAGTTGAAATGGCAGCCTGGAAACAGTAGTTCAAGAGTTCAGCTAAAAAGTCACTTTTTATTCTAATTTGTATTAAAATTACTCAGGCAGTATGTTGTTACATACAATTATGCTTAAAATTACTCAAATACATTCCTATTTCTTTTTGGTATTTACTTTTACTATGGCTGGTGCTCTGTTTTATGTGTCTTTGACATCACAAGATTCACTAGACACAGAAGTAAGGATTTTCACCATTGAAAAAATTGACCTTCACTAGTTACCTTCGCAGTTTAATCCAGTAGAATCCAGAGAAAATCCCCTTTGACATTCACAGGTAAAACTACCAGGGGTGTTTTGGCAAATTCCTTTTGATCCACAAAGCGATGGCTGAGAACCACATTCATTGTTATCTTAAAAATGCAGAGGAGAGAGAAGAAGGTTGGTATACCTTGTGGCATGATTTTAAACATGTTCTTGTAATATTTCTTAGGAGGCTGAAATCCACAGAAGGGCAACAATTTATTTTGAAAATGTAGCTTTTCATATTTAAATGTCAGATGACCTGACAACTCATGCAGAGCTATGGGTAATTAATAAATCAGAAGTGCAAGCTGTAATTCAGTTATGAGTGCGAAACACAAAGGTATGTAATTGCTGACAGTGAAAAAATGCTGCACTTGCGTATTAGCTGAACTAAAATAGTTTCAGTTGGCAAGATTCATACATATGCTTAAGATCTAAAGACATCTGTATCTATTAAAAAAGAAAATGCAGCCTGTTTTTGTTTAACGACATTTTATATCAGATTTTAATACTTTACTCCTTTGTCTCCATGTGGTTATACTTAGAATATAATAACATGTATTAAATATGTACAACTGTTTACTAAGCAAAAAAATACCAATGGTGGATAGACTGATTTTTCTTTAGCTATAATTGTTGCTTTTCAAAATCTGTTTTCTGGACTCCTGACATTATTGCTTTGTATTATTACTGTTTATACAGAGCAAAAGAAATGAATGAGAATTGAGAATGTTGTTCTTATAGAAAAACTGATGCAAGAAAATGAATGCTTTTCTTACCAATACAAGCTGTGTGATGTTGCGTAAAACCAGGTGGACATTTGCATGTGAAGCCTCCAAGGGTGTTGACACAGAGAAACTGACAATTGTGTTGTTTGCTTTGACATTCATCAAGATCTGAAAGTGAGAGATGTTGTCTTAAGAAAAGTCACCAGAAAAAAGTCTTAACTTGATAAAAGTACCACACTTCAAAACTATTTCCTTTTAAGTCAAGGTGCAATAAAATTAAAAGTTGCTATGTGTAACTTTCTTTACCTCTACATGTCTTTCCATCTTCTTGAAGGATGTAGCCCCGAGGACATGAGCACTGATAGCTCCCTTCTGAGTTCTTGCAGATAAAATTGCATGGTTTAGGAGACTGAGAGCACTCATCAAGATCTAAGGAGAGAAAATGTTAAGTACCTGTTGTACTGATTTCTTTATCTGTCTTTGAAGGGTGTTTTCTAAACAGCACTATATTTAAGAGAAAAATGTTTGTAGAAAAAGTCCCCAATTCACTTTGGTTCAGAGTTCCTGTATCTTTCTCTATGGATGTGTTGTGGTGGAGTTGCCACTACAGGGACAAAGTGAGTGTCTTGGAAGAGTAATATACTAGAGTGACAGTGGCATTAATATTTTCATCTAAGACTAAGTATTTATTTTTGAGCATACTATGGTATACTTATATTTGTTAACCAACAGGAAAGTGCGAAAATGTAGACCACAAAATGATGAGCTCATTTGTCAGTCAAAATGGTTATATAGCTGAAACGTTATTTCAGTGCTCATTCTACTGCAGGAATATTGCCAATACAGCTTGTTTCTTGATTTCCCCAAATGAAATACAAAAATAGAAATGTGTATTAGGAAAAGAAAGATAGAAAGAAATAAAAGAGATAAAGAGGAAAACCTGCTTTGATACAAAGGCTTACAGAGGTTGATACATCATTATGTACCAATTAAAAAAATAACTGATGATTAAAATGCTGAATCTTACCAATACAAGATGTGCCACTTATGTCAGTGGTATAGCCAACTTTGCAAAAGCATCGGAAGGAGCCCATAGTGTTAATACACTGTCCATTTCTACACAGCTTTGGCATGACCTTACATTCGTCAATATCTGTACAGAAAATATTAAGTATGTCATCTTTCACTTTTAAATTCGACTTTTTTCTTTTCTTGCATTTTTCTTTCTATCATGTTTCTGATAGGAACTTTGCCCTTTCTCTCTCTTTAAAAATGGATTTGAATTCGAAGTCAAACATCCTTCAAACTTTCGTTATTGTTTTTTATATCAAAACCTTCCTGCTATTTCATTGGGTACTCAGGTTCCAGTTTTGCTAACTCAAAATACAAAACCCATAGTAGTGAATTTTCTTATGACCAGTCAGATGATATAAAAAATTTTTCACCACAATTTGAAAATGTATGTTAGCTTCTTCTTCCTGTGTGGAAAGAGTAACTGCAAAGCATTCAGTGAGACTGCTGTTAGAACCACTGTTGTTGCCTTTGCCATGTATGCAACTTTTCAGCATACAAAAGCTTTGGGATAATTTCTAGCTTTTAGTTACTGGTTGGTACCTCCTGTTTTAGATCCCACCCCTGAAAATTCTGCACAGCTGTGAGTATTCTGGTTGCAGCTACTGTTTAAAGGTGTTTTTAATTTCTGGTCTTTCAGCAGCATTTGAAAAATCAAACTCTGTTGCTTTGCAGGAAATTCTTTGACAGATCTTCAAAGAGAATTCTGCATTTTCTTAAATATGTGAGCATATTCTTTCCCCCTTTTCTGTCTCTTTTCATCCCTGCAAATACCTCTTCCATCTGTAGTATAGCCTGGTCCGTGTGGACAGAGTTTCTTATATTGGGTGGTTCCAGGAAGCGGACAGAGCTCACACTGGTTACCCCAGCCCCGGCCTCCATCACAGCAGCACTCAGATTTAGTGACAAGATTCCGGCTGCTTGAAGACATCTGACACATTGTCTGTAAAACTTCAGCAAAGCAAAACCCTTGGCGATTATCTGTAAGGAAGAAGTAGAGAGATCAAAAAAGAGCACGAGATAAACATCTGATCCATTAAGCATATAATCTGTTATTCTGGTTCTCTGTCAACACATGCAAGCACTAGAAGATTATTAGCAACCAGTCTGCGAAGCCTCTTTTGACTTAGCCTTTCAGATTTGTTGTGTTTTCTGATAATCTGCTGCCATTTCAAGTGTATTCCAGATATCCCTAAAGTTCAGTACCTGCATGAACTGGATACGAGTTTTACTTCTAGGAAAGTTGCACCCTGGGGCATATCTGGTGAGCTTGCTTGATAGTAAAACAGGCTGCGGGCCAAACTGAGCTTCCACTTAAGCTGCCTGTGTTTGGCTTGCATTTGAATGATTTACTTGGAGTGAGGTTAGAAGTTTGTTTTGTTTGTTTGTTTCACTGGCCAAAATAGCATGTCTATGATTTAGAATTTTCCTGATGTGGTTTAAATGACTAAGTCCTTAGCATTTAAAATAGTCTATGCAACTCAGTACTTTTTCAGTAGCACTCCTAATTTTTGTTGGGGGTGTGTGTGGGGGGAGATTTATATGGCCATACTGTTGATTTGTCCCTTTCTAATTCTATTTTCCTTAATTTTTAAACCTTTTGGTTAATACCTGTCAATCATGAAAGAGGAGCAAAACTTCAGTCATTAAGCTCCTACAAGTTTCCTTCAAACAGGCAGCTGAGGAGAGCAGAGACCCCAGCTTCCAGCGCTAATGGAAACTCTGATTTTTGCAGAGATGATATCTTCCAAATAGGCTGTCACCTGTCTTATTTGTTAATTAAAATGGAGACATTGTCAGCCATGGTCTGACAGACACTCATGTTCTTAAATAAAAGATTTTATTTTCTTTTCTTAAAGCTAAAAGTTAAAATCCTTCAGATCCCTCAGAATGTGTATATGTATCAACAGCCAGCTGACCTTCTCTTACACAACTATTAGGAGTAGAATGTATACATTTCTTACATGAATTCGGTAAAATGCGAACTTTGGCTATAGCTAAACTTAATTTGGGTGCCTGGTAACTTAACTGTTTACATCAAATAAAGCTGTCCTCCCTGAAAGTGTCAGTTGTGTGAGACAGCATGTTTGATGTAGTAATCTGCAAGACTTACCAGATTTCTGTTCTCCTAGATAGACATATTGCACAAGTCTATGCACATCATGACTTGAAGAACATATAAGTGCTTTATCCCCAATTTGAGATGTGGGATAAATTTTAATGTGAACACAATATGAAGGTTTACACAATATATTTAAAATAATGTAAACTAAGACTTAATATTTGTGTTTTAATTCCAAAGAAATACTTTGTTTCTGCCAGACTAATTTTTCATTTTAATTTCTGAACCAGGAAACCCTAAAGGAAAAGCAGCAATGAGCAAACTAACCCAAAGCATAGCTTTCAGAAAATAATAAGAAAATCATATATTAAATATCAGAAAGCAATAACGACCTCCAAGCAGGGTATTTCCTTGGCATTAATGATTGGCTGGGTTTAACAGACTGCAGCATCCTCTCCCCATCTGGTCTTAATCCTTAGGAAATACCCTGCACTTCCAGTGCTATTGCTTTGCCATGAAGTCAGCACACTACTGGTGACAATTTACAGGGAGCTGGTTTTATAGCACTTACAGAAGATAGTACACAAGTATTTTTGATGCAATAATACTAATAAATACTCATACAGTTTCAGTATTGTAAAATACTTTGCAGTATCTACACTTGAACACTGATCATGAAAAAGTAAGGTTTTGCAGTTCTGTTTGATTTCTAAAAAGGGAACACTTAATTTTATAGTGCAAATGACAAGTCTGAACATACTGAAAAGGAAATACAGGTTGATGAATGTAAAACCCTTCATCAGAATTTAATGTGCAGGCCTGCCTCAAAACAATTTAATATATCTTGCAAATCTGTGGTGAAATCCTAGTATTTTGTGTTCATAATCACTGTCTGAATTAAAGGTGCAGAAAATTCAGATACCTAGTTGCAGTACTGTGGCGCTTAAGATGTTGTTCTGAATATGGAAACAATTTTGCTCTGCATCCCAGTTTTTGATCTAAGGTAACTAATTCTGCTTCTTCTTTAAAAACACCTGTATTTTGTCCCGAAAGTGTTGCTCAGCACCATATTTATGTCCTTTCGAATTTAGACACTTCTATGTGACGCCCCTGATTGCTAGACTCAGCTGACATTCTCAAGGTGCTCCTCATTCCTATCATTATTTAATATAATATTGTTTAATTAATAAGGATGATTATTTAATTTTTGTATATACGAGAACTACTAGGTACTCAGAAGCCTAATTTACACTCTGCATCCCTTACACTTTAATGTAAGATGAAATGTATATGAAAGAGGCATTTACCAAGACACTCAATACGTGATGGACTTGACAGGAATCCTTCATTACATTCACATCGGTAGCTCCCAATAACGTTCACGCAACGACCATTTTCACAGATACCTGGCTTGGTGCGGCATTCATTTTCATCTTTACAAAAATATAATAAAAAACATTAAATAAAGTGTTACAAGAAAATATATTAGACTTCTAGAATGCATTAATTATTCTGCGTAATATTTGCAGAATATTTGCAAGTGGAAAATCAACAACTGATTAAGCCTGGAAAGGACTTTCCTAATAACACTATCCTACTCCATTTCTTATGTACTGCATCCTAGGATGAAAGTTTTGATCCTTGTATGTTCTTTGCAACTTATAAGAAAAAAGCAGAAAACACATGCAGCAGAGCAAGTTCTAGTCATAACTTTTACCTGGCAAGTAACATCTAAGTAAAATTGGAATATGTGCATGATTTGAGTAAAAACTTTTCACTTTGTAATCGTTAAGATTCTCTGAATATGTCTGACCTCTCCTGTAATCAGTCACATTTTAGTCCACACACCATTTCCCTGAAACAGTTTACAATCTTAGTGTGTTTTTGTCGTGGTTTAATCCCAGCCAGCAACTAAGCACCACGCAGCCGCTCACTCACTCCCCCCCCATCCAGTGGGATGGGGGAGAAAATCGGGAAAACAAGTAAAACTCGTGGGTTGAGATAAGAACAGTTTAATAGAACAGAAAAGAAGAAACTAATAATGATAATGGTAACACTAATAAAATGACAACAGTAATAATAAAAGGATTGGAATGTACAAATGATGCGCAGGGGAATTGCTCACCACCCGCCGACCGACACCCAGCCAGTCCCCGAGTGGCGATTCCCCGCCCCCCCCTTCCCAGTTCCTAAACTAGATGGGACGTCCCATGGTATGGAATACACTGTTGGCCAGTTTGGTTCAGCTGCCCTGGCTGGGGATGAGAAGCTGAAAAATCCTTGACTATAGTCTAAACACTACTGAGCAACAACTGAAAACATCAGTGTTATCAACGTTCTTCACATACTGAACTCAAAACATAGCACTGTACCAGCTACTGGGAAGACAGTTAACTCTATCCCAGCTGAAACCAGGACAGTTTTCTTCCATAGCTAATGGCAAAGATACTGTAAGCAATTACACACCTTTATAGATTCTTAAAATAAAACCTCAGAAAAACCTCAGGGCAAAAATGGCAAAATTGTTGTTAATACATATTATTTCCCCTGAAAAATATCATAAAGATCTGTAAAGGAGAGTAGTCATTCTCCTGCTTTTCACTTGAAGCATTCACTGAGATGGATGTTTAATTTTTTTTTTTCCTCTGAGCCAATGACAACCTTAGCCACCTCTGTCCACAGTGAACTTTGGAATGCTCTCAGATTTTTTTATGTACCAGAAGAAAGTATCATTTGCCAAAATGTAGCTATTGTTTCCCCCTCAACTAACTGAGAAAATGATGGAGGAAAGCTGTTCACTTACCTGCAGGATGGAGAATTATTTTGAACTATGGAAGTTTCCACTTCTTATGCCCTTCATGGCTTTTATATGTTTTTTCAGAATCTTACAGTTTTAATTCTTTACAGAACTGCCACATTATTCATAAACAGTATTAATGCTAAAGGAAATGTAACTTCTTATTTATGACAATTCTGCTTCCTACTCATCAAATGAGGTCTCTTTTGTATGGCAACTTAATTTTTTAAAACTAACAAGTGTCTGAAAAACTTTCTGATTTTTTGGTACAACAAAAGAAACAAAACCAGAGTTTTTCTTTTGAAATACTTATTAGTCATTTAGAACTCCTTTCAGATAAGGCTCAAACCTTGAAACAAAAAAGAAAGTTTAAGGTGTTGGGCATCATTAGCTATGTTAAGTGTCCTTTATGAACTGCTATTTTCTAGTTTACTATATACATATACAGAGAATTTTTCATTTGTTTGCTTGTTTGTATTTCAGTAGATGTCTTCTTCCCTTTCTAAGCTTCACCTGTGCAGCCTTCTCCATCGGGTCTCCGGGTCATTCCAGGAGGACAAATGCACATGAAAGTACCAATCAAATTTTTGCACATCATGCCTCTTGATTCGCAGTCATGGAGACCTTCTGCACACTCATCTAGATCTGGAAAAGAATAAGTATTTTGTGTTTGAACTCCCTTCCAGTACCTTCAGTTGCTGAAGACAAGTAGCACTTTCTCAAGAAAAAGATCATACAGACTTCCCTAATTAACAAGCACTGAAGAAAAATCTGAGAGCTATGCTTAATTGCAGTTGTCTTAATGTTTGTGAACTGTAACAACCTGTCAAGTTAAAGATGAACTTCACCATTGTGACCTTCTTGGCTTTACAATCCCCATCAAGGGGTACACTTGATAACAAAACCCTAGATACTGGTCTTACATGAGTTCTGAAAGAGTAAATCATCATCTGCTGGGCTGTTGCTACATTCCACTGACAGGATGAATGCAAGATGCACAGAAACATCTGGATCATGCTTTGGCCAGTACAGGGTGATGGAAGTCAGTCAAAGTTTATATGTCAGTCATTACCTTTGCACATCTTTTGGTCTTCTCTTAGTTCATAGCCGACTGGACACGTGCATTCATAGAAACCGTAAGTGTTGATACAACGAAAAGCACACAGCAAGGGATTCTGAGCACACTCATTTATATCTGAACAGAAAGGAACAAAATAATCATTCTCCACTAAGTTTTAAAACAATCACCAAGAAGGTTTTCTTATACCTGTGCTTTTCTTGTCCACTAAAAACTATCAGAAATGTAGTAATTCAAACCAGAAAGTTGTGGATGTTTGGTTTTGAGTAGCCATCAAACAAAGCTCTACTTAAAAATAATGGCACAATAAATACGGAACTACTTGAGCTTAGAACGACAAGTTGGCACAGGCCTATTTCAGTTTTTTATTATATAATCTTTTTTTAATGTATTTTTGTATGATGAGAGATGTCAGCTTTTTATCCAACTCTAAAAAAAAAAGTAATTCTTGCTTCAGAAAGCAAACTAATTGTGATTCATAAAATGCAAAACTTGTAAGAAGCATTCTGATCAGGATACAACGAGAGCAGAATGGTTGTACACAATTCCCGCACTATGAAAAATAAGAGGTACTTAATGAAACTAATAGGGGATTAGTTCAAAACAGCTGAAAGAAAATACTTCTCTAAGTAGTGACAGTAGTGACATTCTGGATCTTGCTGCCAGAAGAGGCTGTGGAGGCAGATGGTATCAGCAGATTCAAGACTGTACTAGACATATTCTTGGACAACAGATCCGTAAGTGGATACTAAACCCACTGTGCGGGATGCTTCCCCCATTTTACATGCTATTTTTCCTATATCCTCAGCTCTTGTATTAGAGGAGTGAACTGCAGAGAGCTGTTAATCATGCTTGTATGCTGAATTAGCATTTCAATTGTGAGGGATGAAATAATGGACTAGATGGACCAGTGGTCTGACTTCAGTTATTATGTTCAGTATAACTCGTTACTGTAACTGTGATGAGTGGGTCCATTCATAACTGCTCTGCCTCAGTTATGAAAAATGCTCTGCAAATTCAGGCATTTTTGCCATGGTTAGCTATACAGTTTATAAGGATCTTCTGGGGGCTCAACAGCCACTTCCTGCCCCCCACCCCTTTCCAACAAACAGCTGAATAATGTAACATAACACAACATGCAGTCTGGGAAATCCTGTGATAAACTAAAAATACTGCTTAGATCAATTCAAGACTTCTTTTTCAAGGACATATTTCAAGCAGAGAAACTTTTTTTTCCTCCTAGTTATTACAGCACCAAATGCCTAGTTAATAAAGTAATTTGAATACTGAGGACTGGACAAAAACTAAAGAAAAAAAAAGGGTATAAGTTACCTTCACAATTCATCATTGGGCCTGGCTCAAATCCCTCATGACAGTTGCACTCAAAACTGCCGATCATGTTAGTGCACGTACCGTTTCCACATGGATTGCCAATTGAACATTCATCAGTATCTGTATGTAATGAATAAATGCAAACTGAAGAGAACTGGGAGACATTTCAAATTGTGTTTTAAATTCAATTGTTACAATTCTTTTAATTTATGAAAAATGGACACACCGATGCAATGTACTCCAGTGTAATCTAAGTTGTATCCCATGGGGCACTCACAGCGGAACGATCCATCAGTATTGATGCAGTGACCGTTTGAGCAAATTCCTGGGCTTTCAAGGCATTCATTGACATCTAAAAAGCAGGAAGATATTAGCAACCACTTAGATGATGCATTTCTGTGTCAAGTCTTAAAACAGCATTTTAAAGAAACTAAGCGCCCTATTCTGTTTATCTCTAGCCATGCAATTTCAGTGGTAATCTTTTAACTACCATTTCATAATGGTCCACATTTATTAAAGGTCAGCCTCGTGTCACCTGGGGCTGTGGGGAGTAAGCCATCACATACTACAATATCCAAGTCTGGTTTTAAGTATAAATAATTTTTTTTTTAATTATCAGGAAAAAAAATACCTACCTTCACGTGTATCATCAATTCCAGGAATAGTTCCATGACCATATGGACACAGGTCCTGAAAAGCAACTGTAGAGGTATGGTTTTTTAAAAAAAAAAAGTGAGTGAGAAAAAGAACTATGACAGATAGTTAAAGCCATCCAAAAATCTTCTGTATCACATTTTTCAGAACTGTCAAATGTTTAAATCATGGTCATTATGCTGTCTTGCCAGATGCAAAAGTAACACTGTCTCTAGGTTGGGGAAGCAGCACTAGGACTCGTTGAGCTTCCATGTGCATGTGCTTGGTGCCTTCCCCTTTCTGTACTTGGAGAAAACCAAGAACTGTCAATTACTTCAGGGATTCTTGGCACTGTCCCATTTTGCTCTTCTCTTTTGCCTAAAGCAGGAGGCTACAAGTTCATTTCTCTACAGAGCAAAAACAACAATTCAGTATTTCTCCTTTTCTGTGGTTTCTTCTATTTAATTTTATTCCTTCTGTTGACCTGAAAATGGTTCTAGAAAAGGCAGTTAAGACACAATGCCAAGAGATCTCTCCTTCTAATGATCAAAAAGGTACAACACAAGCGTGATTTTCCTTTTCTCCCACCTAAAAAGGCTTTATTTTAAATCTTGATGTGTACCTTCTTCTTCCTTTGGACAGAGCTCACAAGGATCACCCCATCCTTCTCCTGGCATTTTACTGCAGCAACACTTTGCCTTTGTGGTGTTGAAAGCCTTTGGCACTGAGCACTTCCCATTCTCAAAGTTAGTGAAACAGAAGCTCTGGCGAGTATCTAAAAAAGAAAACACAGTTACATTACCTGCTACCTCGTTAGATGATGACTGTCTAGCCCTGAAATGAATAATGTTAGGCCTATATTTTTCATACTATTTTGAAAGCACTGTCCAATCCTCATAAGGGCATAGATTGGAAGGGACCTGCAGAGGTCCCTTCTTACTCATTCTACAGAGTATCTGTTATCTGTTAGAATAAGTTATTAGATTCCTTAATCATTAACTTACCAAAACATCTCCGTCCATTATCAGACAGCACAAAACCTGTAGGACAGATGCACTGGAAACCTCCTGCAGTGTTCGTACAAGAGCCAAAGAGACAGATGTTGGGATCCTCGTTACATTCATTAATATCTGTAAATTAAAGGAGAAAAGGTTCACCGTAACCCCATTGGCTGTGAATTCCTTGGTTAAGAAAGATTATTTATTTATTTATTTAACTTCAGCAGGAGATGCTCCTCCAGTAAAGCACCCAAGAGATAAAGCAGCCTGAAGGTTCCACTAACTTTTTCAAATTAGAGTGTTTCACTGGCATGCACTTTCCTCTCCAAATACCATTCTCTGTTCTTTGTCATATTTATAATATAAACATTAAATAAATGCTTTCAGACTGAAACAGAGAAGAAATATTTCTGATAAGAAAAATATTCTTCTGTAAATGTAAAACATCCAAAGATGAATTTTTAGAAATCTGTATTTTGGGGGTTCTTTGTAATTAAAGGTGGGCTTTTTTCATGCTGATTGACTGATTCTTGAACTGAAACTATAGCTAGCTATTAGTAGAGGGAAACCTATGATTATATTTATATATTCAAATATATAATAACCAGTCTTCCACAGCCACTCTTGATATGTTATTTAAATTTTTTTCCTGTTCAGTTGCATAATTTAGAATATATTGCTCTGACAATTTAAATGTAAGATCTAGATTTTTTTTAAAATAGAGATATTTTTATAATTATTAAAACCAAACCAAAATAAAAGAGCACTTAATATAAAAACCAAGTGCCTGTAAAATTGTGCAGCTCAAATGGTATCAGGCTGCATATCCTGCAGCTATATAGACAACAGGCAGACTAAGAAAAATAATACATTAATAGTTCTTTAATTTTTCATACCTATTATTGAAAACTGTATTTGAATTTATTCTGTTCTGCAAATACTGACAGAAGATATAAGCCTCCTTGCTAAAGTAACTGGTAAAGGTAATTATAATTTAATAAATTCTGAACTGTATTTTAATAATCTTCAAAGCTATACCTGCAGTTCAGCCCCCCCGAATCTTTCAGTAAGGGATATTAAAAGAACCATCACAGAAACCTATGGCTGTAAAAGTGTTCTACATTAATATCCATGTTGATCTTAATCACAGTGTAGCAGGAATAGGTGTTCTCCATGAAAATAAGCTTCATGGATGTTAAGTCACGAATTTGTAGTGCTGTTTTTCCTGATATTTGTTGGACTCTCTACTATACTGAATCTTAGCATAATTTGGCATATGACCAAACTCTCCAGTAGCTTCCCATGGACAGGCTCTTATCATATGAAGCATTTTAAGTCAGCTTATTTCAGTGGAAAAAAAAAGGTAATTAATTTCCCAGTTAGTGCGGCAGTTGCTAGTATACAAAGCTAAGCAATTTGGCTTCATTAATGGGATGGAAAAACTGCTCTTTTGAAGTATTGATTATTACTGGAATGAATGGCTTGGGACTAGTGGAAGAAACTCTTTTTGTGGCCATGATGAATAGGTGACTAGCCACACTGTGGCAGTAAATGAGTCCTCTCCTCTTCATTCCCACAAAATGAAAGGAAATATATTAAATGGATAGGTGAAAACTAAGAATTTTTCTGTGGCTCCCATCCGTTTTGGTTTCTCCTGCATATAATCACCCTGACCTCAAAAAGTAATCTAGCCATTGCCAACCTTCACATTACAGACAGAAAAAATGAATTCTTATAAAGCTGTCTGCATATAAGATCAATAGAAAGTAATGGGGAATGTATGTTGCAAGACCTGTCATAATATTTATCAAAGTATTAGTACAATCACATGTGATTACCTAGGCATTTTCTAGGAACTTCAGCTGCAAATTGTCTGGACACATGGCAGAATGAAGAAAAAGAATGCAATTAAGTCCCTTTTAGTCAGTTCGGGCAAAAATCTCTTTGGCAGTCACTGATGCTGTCAAAAACATCAAGAGATTCTGTGAGGATACTAAAGTGGCTGTAAACAGTGATATTCCCGGAAAACCAAAAGTTTTCATTTTAAATTCATGATTTTGCAGCTGTAGGTGATTTGAATTCATCTCAAACATAACTGGTAATATGGAAACAGCAGCTGCCAAAAGAAGCCATGAAGTTGGCAGCAAACTGAATATGGTGCCATGATATAAAAGGATGAGACAGCTCTGGGGCTTAGAAAATACATGCTATTGTTCAAGACAAAAATTCATAGAGGTTCCTGTGATCCAGTTCCTGAACCCATACAGATTAGGTGGCTATAGGCCAAATCCTTATGTCCTAGCCATTGTTTTCTTCAGTCCATACAAGGACAAGCTGCTCATTTATTATTGGGAGTTATTTGGATGAAGTTGTGTCTGGGGTGTCACACCAGCTATCTTCAGTCATTTAAGCTGAAAACCAGGTTTCTTAATATAGTCACAGTAGAGAGACACATGCTTACTCTGTCCTCTGACCATGCAGAAACCTAAGGCTTCTAGGTTAGCTACCTCAACTTAGTTGTGTGCACCTCCCTTGCCAGGTGCCCCACATAGTTAAATTGAATGCCCAATAAATTCACAGTAGTCCTGTGCTTTGTTCTGCTGAAAAAGGGACTTGTAACTTGGATTTATTTCTCATTCTCTGCCACACCAAATCTTAATTCATTGTGTGACATTCAGCTCCTGAATAACATTCACAGCTTTAAATGAGACTTATATGAACAAACAAACACATGTAAACTGGTGAAAGGTCTGCTGTACCCTCTTCTCTTCCTGTGAATCTCAGCACTTGAGAGATATACAAAACACAAAATCAGGAAATAGTTGTTAGAAGAAGCCAATTTAACAATTGTTCCCATAAGCTCCATAATTTTCTCAAGAATTTTAAACTTCATAGCCCTCTGAAACCAGAAGCTTAGTTCATGCATTGAAATAATTAATTTTCTGTAAACATTATATAAATCTAGTACACAGGTTGGTTTGTTTTATGAATGATATTAAAAAAAAGTGAATGAAAGATAAAATACCATTTTTAAAAAAAAGTAAATATTTTTGTTTGCATTAATGAAGAAGTTAATGTACAAGCTATAGTACAATACAGTACAAAATATCTTGCTTTCCATTTTTGAAACCTCTTCCTGAAGACTCTTCCTACTTACTTATTCCCTGTCACTGTGATTTTGTCAGGCAAGGCAACATTCACAAACATTAAGGTGTACAACTACTTTCCACCAAATTAGAACCATATACTTTTTCTAATTTTTAAATTGTTCGGAAGCAACAATCAGAACTTGCCTTACCAATACAACTTTCACTTTTTACTTCATATCCTGGTGGACAGATGCATCTGAATGATCCTTCCAAATTTTGACAGGTACCAGGAGAGCATGAACCAGGTAGTGCCACACACTCGTTAGTATCTTTGGAGAGTAGATGGAATTAAGAAAGGTTTAGAATCATGTAATTCTTATGGTAACAAAACAGGCTTTTCATGAAAAAGACTGTAGGATTCTTTTCTAATTTCTTTTTCTAAGGCATTTAAATACTTGAAGATCAACAACTACTCCAAAACCCAGTTACTTCTACTGTGTTTTCACTAAAGTCATTGTCTTTTTTTTTAATACTTAGATATTCAGACTGTGGTGCTTTCGTCTACATGGGAGCTAATAGTTTGATTATTTCAGCTCATCAGTACTTTCACATCTCCATGTGGTATCATACATACCAATGCAATTCTTGCCATCTACGGTAAGTTCATATCCTTCATTACATAAACATTTGAAGGAACCGATTTCATTGAAACACCGCCCGTTTCTGCACACCTGACCAAAGAAGGAACTGCACTCATCAATATCTGTAAAAAAACCAAAATAAATCCCCAGAAACGAGAGTTGAGTCCCAGCACAGTATATACAGTATATTATAAGCACACTCAAGTTGCAATATATACTTCTGTGGAGAAGGCAAATCTTGTAGCAACAAGGGAACAGCTGACAACTAGTGGAAAGTAACTCTCACTCAAGTGCATTAGGGTATATGTTCTATTTAAACAACACTCTTTTTTTACAGGGTATTATAATTTTCAAACTTGCAGTATTACCTCAGCTACTGCATCTGGATACATTCAGTTACTGCCAAGTGACTGTATGATGCTAACTCCAGACACAGAAAAGAAAATGTTACACTGAGTGTTCTGTATTTTATCGGGATTTATATGTGCTCGAGTTTCCTCCTAAAAACTGCCATGTCATTTTCAAATTTGGGAATATGTAATTTGCTTTCCGCAAGATGATTTCCTCCTTGATAACAGTTCTGAAAATGAGGTTTGAAAATGCTTATTAGTTTGTAGAATTACTTTAGTAATGCAGACTTAACAGAGAACTGCATAAGGAAAAATACAGATGAGAAAGTGTCAGAATAAATGAAAAGGAATTCGGATAAGGACAATGGTGTAAGAACAACTTACACTTCACTGTTTTACAATATTTTAATGTGAATGATGAAGACTAACGTCAGTTTTACTGAAGAGGTTGTAGTCTTCTTCAGAATCATTAAGTACAAGCTCCTGAAAAAGATGCACCTTTCTGCTTCAGCCAATACAGCTGTGCCTGTGTTACTGGTTTATTCCATAGTGCATTTATTCTGTGTTACAGTTCTGCAAGCAGAAATACCTCCAAAGTATTATATTGGGATGGGCTAAATTGCCTTTGAATGACTGGGATAGTTTGGAAGAAAGCCCTGAGGCTCTTCAAGGTGTCAAGAGGAGTGCTAACAAAAGGCCAAGTCTCTGAGTCAGCCTGCGCTCCCTGTCCTCCTTGAAGGCAAAGCCTGGAGTAGAGGTGCTGGATGGTCCTGGCAGTAGATTGGCAGCTATACTGCCAAGGGAAAGAACCACCTTGGCAAATAGTGCCATTTTTTGGCAGCGGACTCTTCTTACTTGACCAAGTTTTTAAACTTCTCTTTCCTGGATAAGGAGAGGATTTAAAATACTTATTTAAGATGTTTTAGTTCTCTCCTGAACCAGAAAGAAACCAGTAGACTTCATTCTGTCTTCCTTCCGTAGCAGGAAGGAATGTAAAGCCTTCCTTTCTTTTGGCTTATGCTCTGCACAAGGGACAGGATCTCCAGAGACTCATGAGCCTGTTCTTCAGCCCATGCTGAAGCCCATGCTTTATCACAAGTATCCAGGAATTTAAATTGTCCAAAACCATCAGATATTCTGGTGTCATGTGCTTTAGGGAATAGGAAATAGCAATGCCTGTATAAACTCTGTATAAGCAGAGTTCATCTTAGGAGACTAGATTTGGTAGATTAATTATACTGGCTTTCTTACTGCTCATCTGCTTCCTCTTTCACACTGTGTGCAAATGCCCAGTAATATGGTGAAATAAAGAAATTATTTTAAAATCATGAGGCAATACTGGCGCTGTGATATAATACTTGCTTATTGCAAGTGGTGCCTATGGACTGTGTCAGTAGTCAAGGATGTGTGCTGTAATTACCCAGGAAATCTAATGGAGGTGAGGGCTGCATTAAAATGTCAGTGAGCTGTAAGGTTGCCCCAGTGGTCCAGGGATTTAGGGTTTACGTTTTCTCAAGCTGGCCAGTAAAAAATATTTTTAATTAGTTTAAAAAATAATAAAAATGATTAACCCCTAGGGCTGGTAACAGTATTAGTTACTGCACTCAATTAACTTTCTTAGCAGCCCAACCTGTCTTCCCTTTGAGTTTTAACTATATACCATCCTCCTCAGCATACCAAGCCAGGGGCAATGAAAATAAAGTTTGGATTACATTACCTACCCATACAATCATTATTATGAGTTAACTCAAATCCTGGATAACACAGGCAGTTATATGATCCAACCGTGTTTTTACAAGTTCCATTTCCACATGGATGGCGTTCACATTCATCAACATCTGCAAAGAGAAACAAAACTGTATGTGGTAACTTATTTTCCCAGGTTATGTGTTAATGTGTTTTCTGTGCACAGTGACAATATTCTAAACCTCAGTCTCTCATCTGTCATGTTTTCTATTTATACTACTGATTTTTACATCTTCTGGGTACCCGTAGGAAAATGTTACTTGACGCATTTTTTATATATATTTTAAAATAAAAGATACTTTTACATGCAAAGATAAAAGTTAAGTGCATGGGCAGTATCTCAAAGCATTCTGTCTTTTACTTTCCATACTAACATTTCTTAATGTATGCTAGTGATCAGAACTTAGTACAAAGGATTGAGCATCACAGCCGTGCAACTATCTCAAATTTTGTGTACCTATTTTAGTCTTAAGTGCATGAAAACCTGTTGAAAATGCTCTATAAAGGAGTTTTGCGTCATTGTTCACAAGTCAATTTACATATGTTAACATATTATGTCAAGACTAGATCCAGAATTACAAACACTCCTTACAAACTCTTGGAAACACCCATTTTTAAAAGGCACTAAAATTCGATGTTTCGTGCTGTGTGCTTCAGTAATTTCTGCAATTTCATGGGGATCTGGAAGGTATTTAGATCTTGTTCTCCTAGTTCATGTGGACTTTCTGAAACATTTTATTGACTTACATAAGGTAAACATTTTGTTGTATGGATCATTTCCATAACCTGTCATTGTCTAGATCTGTATTTCATCCTATGAAAATTTTAGAATGATTTTTAGAATTAAGTTACTGTTTTGAGTAACCAGGCTCTCAAAACTTTGCGTTGTTAACATAAGTCACTTTCCCAAATATCCTCCTCAGATAGTTTGACAAATGTGATTTAGTCCAAATATGAGAAGATTCAAGGTGTATAGGAATATGTAATACAACGTGAACAGGTTTTAGATGTCTGTTTAAAGTTGAAATTGGAACAAACCTATGTTATAGGAGACACTGAACTTCTGTATAGCTTAGAACTGAAATTTAGATCATCATTATTTCAAAAATCAAAATAATTTTTTGGCTCTTTTTCTTGAAGAGAACTGAATTCACATAGGCATCATCTTTTCTTTTTAAAACACTGTAGAACTGATTATGAAACACTAAAAGAACAAGAAAAAACCTCTTATTTTGCAATTTTATTTTTTATATAATCTCTATCATGTAATCATTTTAATACAAAATGAGTGCAGATTTAAGTTACATTAAACATGGGATTCTGTTTTTTAAATGAAACATGAACTCAATAAATTTCTAAATAATTGAAAAATCTGCCTTTTTTTAATCTCCAAATTCTACCACTCTGTGATATCTCCTATAAACTTCTCTGTCAAATAAGCCACTATGATGTATTTTTGTGAAAATGGGGTTAATAAGTTCTTCGGTAACATGGACTTCTCTCTGATAATACTGTGATTTTTTTTCTCAAACTAATAGATCCACTCCAAGGACAACTTCACAGTCTTTTAATGTCACTATAATCTCCTAAAAAATTTAGACTCATCTCCTCTCTCTTTAAAAAAAACCAAAAAACCCCAAACAAACCACACACAGAAGCATTTACTTTCCATACCCATGCACATAGTCTGGTCTTGGGATGCCTTAAAACCATTGTGACATATGCACTGGTAACTTCCTTGCATGTCCACACATAAACCATGACTGCAAACATTAGGAATTTCCAGACATTCATTGCGATCTATAACAAAAATATAAAACAGATGGTACACATTATTGACTTTTATTATTCATGCATTTTACACAAACATGTTTTTACAATCTGTTGTTATTATTATTAAAACCAGACTCAAAATTATCCATATCTAAACCTGAATCATAGCAAAACTTCAGTTTATAGTAACTTGCCTATACACCTCGAGGTCAAAACTACTGTCAAGATTTGGTTGATACATCAAGAATGTTCTTTAAAAATTTTACCCCGTCTTTTCTTCCCTTCTACAGAGAAATAGGGCTATAAAAAGTAAAAACTGTCGCATAAAACAGCAGAATACGCAAGGTGACGGAAAATAAATGATACTTTTACCCTTCAAGAGAATCATGCATATACCATTGATCAGGTCCAAACAGATTCAAACAGACGAGAAAAGTCAACTGATTTCTTACCGACACAGGCACCATTGGGTGAAAGTTTAAAACCAGCAGCACATTCACAGCGGTAACTACCAGGACTGTTGATACAGTCTGCATTTCTCTGACAGAGATTGTCTCCATTGCTGCACTCATCAATATCTGAAATACCAAGAGTCATGGTTCAGACATCAGAAACCACGATATAGTTTCTTCTGCCTAGAATGTAGACTGTATTGTCCTCCTCATGAAGATGAATCTTTTGTCCTCAACAAAGCATGAATATTCTGACCTTCAGCCTCCTGTGCCGTCAATGCAAATGAAAAGCAAAATCAATACAATTTCATCCATAACACACTTTTTGGATGAAGGAGGATCCTATGAATCCAACTTACTACACATTGAAGTGGCTTTGCAATTTTAAACGTCTGCCTAAAGAAATTAGGTTTTGTATTAAAAAATGTCATTCTCTGCCTTTGAACTGAAACAGAAAGTGGCACAGTGTTAGCTTTTTAAGGTGCACATGACAGCACAAGACCCGTGAATACCAATGACAAAACTCCTATTCACTTTAGTACACACAAAATTTCACTATTAACTCCTATGAATTTCTCTACCTATAAAACTGTAGAACAACAGACACAAGACAGAAAAAAGCAAGGAAACTTTTCTTTGAGAAGTTTTAAGAACAAGAATTAAATTTCGTCCCTAAAATAAAATAAAAGCATTTCATTTACTTCCTATTTAGAAGTCAGTGAACTGCTTGACACAAAACTATTACAAATCTCATTAAGTGCATGTGCATATGTATTGAAGACAAACATGTCACACACTGATTTATAGACTGGAGTCCTACAAAAAAGCTCACCATCTGTCTCTTAGATTTTGGAAAACATGAATTAAATGTTCCCCTTCCCTTTAAGATAAGCATGCTTATGAGGGCTAAGTAGAAAATAATGTCATTTCAAATCACCTTCACAGACCAAGAGCAGGTCATTGTAGCTGAATCCAGTGGGGCATTCACAGCGGAAGCTGCCAATCTGATTGATGCAAACACCATTTGCACAGATTCCTGGGATTTCCTTACATTCATCAATGTCTGAAAGTGAGATGAGCTAGTCAAACTACAGTACTTCATGGCTTTACACACTGCTTGCATTCTCAATTTCACTGTGCTTAAAGCTGAGTTGAGAAGTTCCTTTTAATCTACAGAAATTGTATACAGGCTATAAACCTAAACATATTCCCATTATGACAGAAAATAAACTATGTGAAATTCAGGAAGTGATCAAAACAGAGTAATGCTAAATATTAGACAAGGTGCAGAACTGTTACAAACGTGCAGATAAGTCCCACAACATCTTTGAAGCCAAAACCTTTTATCTTACCAATTAAAACTCAAACCCATGAACTAGGATGGAAAGTGAGCAAAAGATTGTAACAAAATGTAGACATAAAAAAACATAAATCAGAAATATTTTACACAAAAATTGGTCTCAGAATTTTTGTCACCATTGTAACTCCACAATGAAATTATTATTTTATTACATGGAATGTTCATTTTGGTACCATTATGCAGCTGCAACAACCTTATGCAAAACAATTTTTGGTTAAAATAAGTTTAGTGAAACTTACCAACAGCTTTTCCAGTATGAATGTCGAAAGTGAAGCCAGGAATATTTCCACATATGTTCTTAAATTCAGCTACAGCAAAACAGAGAACAATGCATTTTTAGTGAATATTTATAAATCTCCCAAGAATTACTTGTAGTCTTCTCATCTTTTCAAGAGCTGATACAAGCCAAATCTACCCAGAAGAGCCACTGCCTCCTGTAAAAATTGTATTGAAAATTCAGATTGCCAATAAGTGAATGCAAAGAGAAACACTAACTCATATTTCTCTTTTCTCAGATCTTTGCAGACTTTCATACATGACTAAATGTCTGATTTGAGAAGGCAGCACTTGAGTGTTTGTTTCAAATAGAACTCCTTAACTTACCTTTTAAGGTTTATTCCTGCTTTCTAGACATCTGTAGAGAGAATCTGCAGCAACAGTTTCATATAGGAGAAATAAATGTAACTTACCAGTACCTAGACTTCTTTGGTGGTACTATCTCTGTTCTCTTCTGCAGAGGTTACTGCAGCTTAGTTCCACTAAACTGTAGAGCAGAATGGACACTCTGCTCCAAAAAAGGGCACTGTTTCAGTAAGCTTATTTTATATCCTCTTTTCCAGAGCATCTTGAGGATGGGAAATGCACAGTATAAAGTATAAAATCAACGAACCCACGGTTTTCCAGGTAAGGTATATGAAGTTGAGTGGATTTGCAACATACAGAGAAAAATTTCTAGCATGGAATCAATTAATTATTGCAAGATGTAAGAAATAATTACTTCTTTTAAAGAAGTATTTCTTATAAAGCATCTATACTGGCATGAGATTTTACTGGTAAAACAGTGCTTTCCAGAAAAAAAAAGTATTACACATTTACAGTACATTGATAAATTTTCATCTAGGTAGAAATATGAAACACAGGCCTACAACTATGTCAAATTTGTAAAATACTGACTACCAGTAGAATTGTGTACTGAAAGCCCACTTGTTTGAGGGGAGCAAAATGATTCCAGTGTGAAGACATAACCAGTTTGAATGAACAGTTTTGTTTAAGTGTGTGTTTGCAAACAATAACCATGCAGCTGGTATTCAGCATCTTTTTAGATCATATCAGCATTCAAATTCTCCAGAAAAATAGTAAGTATCTTTCAATATTAAGTTTCCAAAGTATTGTTAAGGAAGAACTCCAAAGCATGCGGTAGACATTTGCACATTAATGGCATTAAACTAAGGTAAAATATCCTTCTAAAGAATGTAGGTAAAAGTTACAAAAATGTCACATTGACTTAAAACTCAAAGGGGTTCTGGAAGTGTAGTATCTGGAGACTTCCATGAATGCTTGCTCCACTGTTTGTGCTGCTGAGGACCTACAGGAAGCCTATTTATCCAACGAGAGTAAGCGTATGGAGTGTACGTTTAACTCACCTCTACGCCTGAAATGCAGACTAATTAATAGGCATCTCTTCTAGCACCAGAAAAAGAGAAAGGAGACTCTTCTGTTTTCCTGTGAGTAATTATCTTTAATCTACAGCTGTGACAGTTTATTTCTCTACTGGCTGTAGTCTGAGCTTCTTGATCATCTACATATTAATGGCAGCTCTTCAGTAGCTTGTAATTTTGTAAAGTTTAACCACTGGGGTTTTAAATGGAATAATTCTTGTCTTCCTTACACCAAACATTCTTATTAAAATTTCAGCAAATGTAGTTGATCATTGCTCAGAATAAGATTGGCAAAATATTTTTCTCACATTCAAATATTCTTTGTTATTCCCTGTACAAGCCACGTAGGATCCAGTATACCTGAACTTCGGCATTTTCTTCTTTCTTCTGTCCTATTGTTTAATGACTGCTTAATGCCTACTGAGGTTATTCTTGCAGTACAGGATACTGGGCCACAGAGGTCCTCGCCACAGTGTTTTACCATCCAGAAATTTTGTGCTCTTTCATATTAACATGAATAACACTTGAGAGTTAGAAAACAGTTCTTTTCTGCAAGGAGCTTTATGTCATTTACTGCTTTCAGTAAACCTGTGAAACACACATATTAGATAAAAAGAGGGCCTTGTGTTCACTACCCTGTCTCCATGGGTGATGGTAACCTACTCCTGTGATAATGCCTAACACATCAGGTCTGGGAGGATGAAGAAGATGCTCTGAGGGTTGCAGGCCTTCCTTCATTCTGTGTTATGCTACCTACATGTTCCATGCATTCCATTTAATAGAGTTTTTCCATTTTTTTTTCATTTTGTACTGTGTAGAAAAAGAGCATATAATTAGGTAAGGACTGCATGATAATGCGTTTATACAGTGCCAAATTATCCATACACAAACACACCAGACATTTACTTTCTGAAAGACTGACTTTGCATCAATGACTTAAAAGATTTCAAAACCCCATATACCTATCACTGTATTATTTTTAGGACAAAACAATCTATCACATAACAGGAAAAAAACTCTCTGAGGTCAAGCACTCCCAAAATGATCAAACCATGAAAGAGTTCTGTAAATACTTGGTTACCTCTTAGCAATGAAGCAGCTTTTTACACTTCTTTGGGTGAAAAAACAAACAAACAAGAGCGATTATTTCTGATTAAAGTCTGTACGGTAATGATTATGATCTGTATAGTGTGTAAAACCAAGCAATACAGTCTTTACTACCTAAAGCAATCAAACAGAGATTAATTGTTAAGCATAAATATATGAAAAAGAAGAAAGAGCTCTGTTCACAAAGGAAAAAAAAGGCAAATGCATTGGCATGTGAAGTTCATTTAGAGGAACAATATAATTCTCATGGGAGCAGAATAATGCTCTTAATGAGCTACTGGGCTCAGTCTAGCAAACTGGTTAAGGTCAGCGTATCACAACCCCTGTCTGTGATGTGTAGCACCCACCCAGATTTCACAACAACTGATTATACCACATAAGTGCAGCTATTTGACCTTGGAATTTGTGTTTGATCCCTCACGCAATCTCTTTTCATGGTGAAAAAAGTTCAATCATGTCTCCAAATACAGTAAAGGCATTTAGAAGAGCTAACAAGGCAATATTGAAATATTTCAGGAAATATTTTAACCCCATAACTGCTTGCAAACTAAGTGGAGTTGTCTTAACAAATCTTTAAAAGCTGCAGAAGTTTCTGAGAACTTCAGTCTTACCAATTTAAAAGTACAATTCTTTCTTCCATCAAAGAATATTAATTGCATGAATCCCTGCTAGTACTTTGCTGTATTTTTCTCATCATGTTGTCACCATGGTGACAATTTTATGGCACTGAGATAAATGACTATGGGAAAGAATTTTATGAGCTCTCTGTGATAGCAAACACGTATTTCCTCTCTCAAGCTTCTTTCCATCTCCCATTCCTGACTGCTAGGAACACTTCCTTCATTTTCCCGCCTCCTACTTAGAAAAGGAAGAGGCTGTTTTTTTCTGTTCAGTCCCATTTTCCTCCTCTTTACTGCTTGTGGGGGAAAGTCTTTCCTAAATTATCTGCTCTTTCCCTTATGCCACCAGGATAAACCACTTGGAATGAAAGTAATACATTCTTCACACTAACATCACAAATGATGCAGCACCAGAGGTATGGGTTTAGTGGCAGTAAACTTGGGGCAAAGTCAATGAAACAATAAAACATGTTTGTACTAAACAGGCACCTGAGTCTTTTAGTTTTTTCTAGGCACCTTTGCTCTTTTTACAAATGTAAGAATCTTTTAACGAAGGCCAGGTGCTACTGTCAGGTTTCCAGTTGGTGATTCTCCCACCAATGATTTTTCTGAGTTGAGCTTTCAAGGGTATTTTGTTCCAGGCAAGGAACTCCATAAAGACTAACTGAAAAAGAACTGTACCTTATTATTTTCACCTCCCTTTATAGACAGCAATTTTTAGTTCCCTTTACAATGCCCTCCTTATTAATCTTTTGCAAGTTTATCACCTTAAATAGAGAAAATGTAAAAGCAACTGAAAGGATCAGCTCAGATGTGAGACACAAGTGAAAAATCTAGAAAGGCAATAATCTAGAAACCCAGTCTTTTTGTTCTGACAGATTAGGACTACCAGAATAAATGTATCCCCAACTATGCAGTAATGAAATTATACTATCCTAAATTAATTATCCTGGAAGACAGACCAGGCAGTAGGCACCTCTTGTCAGCCAGTATCTTAAACCCCAGTATTATTGCCCGATGACTGCTTTTCCAGAAACCTCAAAGTGACAGATTCGGAGATGGGAGTTCTCTAATCACACATTCAGAAAACTTGCTTATACCTACTGCACCACCCTGGTGGGTCTTACCTACACAAACATAGATTTTTGATGTATATCTAAATAACTGAAAGTAATTCTATGTCCATACAAGACCTCTGAAAGCCTTGGTATTTTTTAGAAAGAAAGAATAAAACAACCACTCATTTTATAGATCCCCATCACCAAAAAAAGGTCTAAATAATTGTATCTACCTACAGATACCTGTCTTACAAACATCCTTTTAGCTACAGGGCTGACATACTCCTGCTGCTGATGGGCAAGTCAGTCTGTACTTTCCAGGCCTTTTTATTCATCTCAGCAACACCTGACAGTAGTTTGTTCCCTTGCCCTTGCCTTCAGGGGCAGCTAAGAGGGAATTTTTTTCATCCAGGGGGAATGATTGGGCCTTCAAACTATTCAAGCTCTGTCTTTCCACGCAATATAGAGTGATACTTCTTCCACTTAAAAAATATGGAAGAAATACCTATTCTTGTTTAGCACACCAAGACTTAATCCAGCCAGTGACAGGATGGCAAGGTATTGTCACTCTTTGGGAGTACAGCAAAGGTTTTTTGGGGGTAAAATATTAACTTTAGCTAATAGGTTAAAGGAGCATATAAGCAAAGAAAGTAACAAAACGGGATGACTGTAGTAGGCTTTACCTGTTCCTGGAGTTGGACATGGTTCACAAGGTTTGTTCCAGGCTTTCCCAACATTGTATGTGCAGCAACACATCCTTTTGGTCACATTGAAGGGCAGTTCATTCTCACAGGATGTTCCATTATAGCTTCTATAGCAAAAGCTCTTCCTCATGTCTAGATGTGACAAAAAGAATCACTTATGAAGTAACCAACAAACTAACTGAATTAAATATCAACCCCCTACCAACCTAGACAGTGGTTCATTAACTCTGGCTTCAGAATGCAACCCAAGCATATGCATGGATGCATTTACAAATCATTTAAGGACTGAAGTAAGCTACAGTCTTTGTTTTCGACTTACCTGAAATTTGACATATTTTCAGTTTTCATTCAAAGACATAAAGGGGAAAAAGGAAAATTCCCAAGAAATCAAAAACACATCAGATCCCTTTGTATAGTAAACCCTACCATTTGGAAATGACTACTGAAAATGAAAAAAAGATTTCTGGGTTCTGTTAAGGGAGTAAGAGCACTTGAACACTGCACATCAGTCATTGCGATCTCTTTCCTGGCTACATGATGTAACTGTCTGGGAGTTAAAAGGCAGGAAAAAGCAATAAAAGGCTTTAGAACTAGCCTCATCTAAAAGGAAATTTTAAGCAGAGAGGCTGGCCCTGAAACAGTCCGATATTCAGACAGTTCTAGTAAAGGTGACATTTTGCATACCCATGCAGTTATGTCCTCCGTTCACCTGCATATATTCAGGTGGGCAGATGCAGGTGTAGTTCCCCAAGGTGTTGTAGCAGGTGCCAGGACCACAGACACCAGGATGTGCAACACACTCATCAATATCTAGAGACCAAGCGAAAACAACTACAATTAACAAGAGAAAAGAGGACCAAGTCGTAGCAAATGTTTCTGACCTCAAACTCACTTTGGTCAGTTTTCTTCACCCGAGCTTAGCAAAGCCTCAGGATTCACAGGCTCTGTTCTGAAAGGAATTGTTGTTTTCTCACAAAGTGAATGGAGAAGGGGAAGCTGACTTACAATACTCCGAACTAGGAGAAACCATTAAAGATTCTTTACATTTTTGGGTCTATTTACAATTTTTTGTTCTAACTTACAATTGGGTTTGAGTCCAGCCAGTGAAGTGCAAGAGAACACCCTAAATATATTCAAAGTTGTTGAATTTACCACTGAAACTGGAGCACCTTGTGCCCCATCAGCTCCACAAAAGACATTCACACCCTCTTCTCACAGGAATGTTACTGTCACTTTTCAGTTATGTTGATGTGTTCACTACTCCACTGAGAAATGACCTTTTAAGTACTCTATTTAGAAACAGGCAAGCTGAATATTCACATAGTCTTGCTGCTCTAACCTTGGATCTTCTTATTCAAGGTATTTGGGGTGTAAGCTTTTTTTGTCCATACAATTTTAATTTCACACCCAGTTTGATCAGTTTTCTTCACCCAAGCTTATTAGCAAAGCCTCAGTATTCACAGGCTCTGTTTTGAAAGAAGACAATTTTTTTTTTCTCACAAAATGAATGAAGAAGGGGAAGCTGACTCACAACACTCCTAACTAGGAGAAACCACGAAGGAGTCTTTACACTTTTGGGTCTATTTACAATTTTTGGTTCTAACACTTATGACAAATCTCAAACACAAAAGGAAAACCAACATTAACTTTACTTCACGTTGCATAAATTAAATCACTACTCTTAAATACTGTGAAGGGGACACCTTTTCTCACTTAACATACAGGGACCCTAGTGAAACTAGCAGGAGATACAAGGTGTTGAAGTGAGAAGCCAGAAATCATGAATAACCTCCTTAGTTTACTGAATACACATAGCTGAGATCTATCATGTAAAATAAGCATTAGTATATTCAAGTGTCACATTTCAAGTTTTATATTAATCATATCACTGGTGCCAAAGATAATGATTTTAGAGAAGATTTTAGGTAAGGGTGTGGGTAACCTATCCACTTATGCATTTAAGGCTAAAAATGACAGTGGTTTTCATAATAACTGCACTGTGATAGAGAAGAAGGTTTCAAGGGACTCAACCTTCACAGATTCTTGTCTCTTCACTGAGGTAGTAGCCTTTTGGACATTCACACTGGAAGCTGCCAAATGTATTGATGCAATTTCCACCTTGGCAGAGACCTGGTAGTTCCTGACATTCATCAATGTCTGAAAACAGAGAAAAAAACCCACCATATTTTCATTCCAGAATGAAAAGAAACAAGAGACTTTAAGTACTCCCCTGAAATTTTACCAACTAGTAGCTTTTAACTGTCACGTGGATTTTTTTTTTTCCTTCTAAATTGCACTTCATGAAAGCATAGATGAGATGCTCATTCTCTTCCATTTAAATAGCTCTTCAGGAGCACGCTTCAGCTTGATGAGCCCATGGAGTTCAACTTCCATTACTGATTAAAGGAATCTGGCATCTAATTCCTCATTCCTGCACACTCATTGGAACCAGAGTTTCTTTGTCCAATGAAAATTTCCTGAAACTTATACCTTCCACTGATAAGCTGTAATTTTCATAAATGACTTATCCTTCAGGGGCCAATTTCAAAGGCCAATTCAAGTAAGGAGGCACACAAAAAGTATGCACCAGCTTATTTTCCTACTGAAATATTGCTGGACTTCTTCAATATTCTTTTACAGTATGCATTTTCATCACATTGTTGTCTAATTCATAATAGCAGAGGGGTTTGGTTTGCACTAAATGTAATCATTTTTGTAAAATATAGTTCCTGTATACATCTCTCCAAAGATGACCCCTTTTTTTTGTATTATCAGCCATCAGTCATTTACAATAAACGCACCTTCTAAAATAATAGTGATGGGATTTGGTCTGAATCCTTCTCCCCCCGGACAGAGAGTATTATATTCCGCTAAAGTAAAGTACAACAAGAGAAAGCATGTCAGTCATGTGAAGAACAAAATGCTAACAACAGAAACATAAAATTTCACTTGTCTTTTTAATGAACCTTCTTCCCTACAGTCATTGGTTTTCTACTCTTCTTGACCTATTCACAGTAAATAAAGCTAGTGCATTAGATTAGTAGAAAATCAAGGTAAGATTAAGAGTTCTGCTTAAAATATTACAATAACCATCGTTACTTAAGGCAGTATTAAGGCAGGCAAAGTTATTTTCTCTGTAGTGTCCCTTTATAAAGGCATGTATTTTCCATTTTGACTAGTTCTTTAATATGAAATGTCAGTATACCATTGATAAAGGTACATGTTAAAATTGGAATTCATACTATTGTGAGACTATTAAGAACAACATACTTGACATTTATGCGGCATTATTCATTCAAAGAACTTCAAAGCTCTATGAAATTGGTAAGTATCATCAGGTAAGAATTTTGCAAGTACTCAAGAGTGACTTAGAAATAGTTACCCAACAATTACCAACACTCCTTTCAGAACTCCTGCAGTTCTCCAAATTAAAGGCATGATTTAAGTCCTAAGCATTATTAATTTCTTTATTTCCCTATCAACATGGAGTTGCTGAGTAAAAATTCCTAGTAGATGCATGCAATCCCTTCCATTAAGGTATCTGCAACTACCTTGATTTTTTTTTAATGGGAGAAAAGTAAAAGCAAAATAAAATAAATTGCCCCAAACTACGCAAAGTACATGGGCCTGGTCCAGTGGGAAGTGCCTTCTAAATTTCCACTGATTTATTACTGTGAGAATAGGCACCAAGTCAGTCACAGAATACTAAAGGTCAGGTCTTCTGATACTCAGGTCCATACCTCTGCAGCACCCCTCTGACAGCACCAGGGAGATTTTCTTTTATAACTGTGCCAGAACACTGCCTCATGAAGAAAATCAGATTCTTAAAAGACAAATGTATAATAATACAGTAAAAGATTTCAAATACTTTCTTCATCCCTTGTTAGCAACTTCTATAATAAGAGAGCACGGGGAGAATAAGAGAACATTTCCTTACTGCTGTTTACAGGGGGACACGTCTCACAGGGGTTTCCCCAAGCCTTTCCCAGAGAGCAGCAGCATGAGGAACGACTGACTCCAACCCCAATTTCAGTGTTGCAGGATAGGCTTCCATCCCCTCGTGGTCCATACTTCAGGTAGCAATTGCCAACACGGTTATCTACATATAAAACACATATGACTACAGCTGCACACAATGATCTGGACAAAGGAACAGCAGGCATTAATTTTAACATTCTGTATCTAGAAGCAGGAATTCAGATAACATTGTGCTTTTGAAGTCATTGGCAAGCTCAAAACACTTATGAACACTGACGGTTACTGATGTTGAAAGAGAGAGCAGGGAAAATGTGTAGCTTCAGCTTCCTAAGTACCCAGACACGAGTTTAAAATGTCTGCATGTCTTCCAAAGTCACACCATAATCTAATGTAGCACGTACACTATTCCCAGTTTTTCACTCCAGAAAGCATTGGAAGCCTTGCTGCAGTTTGCTGTTAGTACTTCTTCTCCATATTCTGATTGTGACTAGGCTATGACTCTTGTGGAATTGGAAGAATTTATATATTTTTCTATGGAATCACAGGACAAAGTCATGTCACTGGAAGAATTCTTCCACTGGCACAGAAATTCTCCAAAAATCATTAACACTGAAACAAATAATCTAAATGTGCAGTAGGTTTGAGGAGAATTAGTTTATCAGTTCACTCAAGCTGTAACTTAATGATTTAGACAACTGCTGGCCTCAGTGGAATGAGCAAGGAATCTAAGAGAAGTAAAGCTGTGAGTTTTCTTACTACTGCACATATTGTCTCCTTGTTCTTTATAAATGGGAAGTAACTAGCAGTGAGTCAAGGAATAAGAGCATAGTAAATTATTATTTATTACAGTCAAATAAGATGAACATTAATTTCTTCCAGAGCAGTGTTGTAATTCTGAAGATCATTTCTATGAATTAACTTGTTACCAAAGGTTGCCTCTAAAGAAGCACAGAAACCCACTCAAAAATTTTTTGAGAAATTCATTGTATAAAGGACCCATTATCTTTTCTGCATTTTTACTATTTCTGTTAATGATATGACTAAGAAACTTATAAATGAATTTTTGAATAATTCCCCAAATGCATATTTTACTAAGAAATATCACATTTTTAATTTACTGCTTGCAGCAAGTGCCAGATGCTACAGCCTTTAGCAATTTACGTGGAGTAAAATGAAAACAGTATGATAACTGTGGGTAGTTCATACTTTCAGAATTTCCAGAGTTTAACAAATGTCTTGACATGGGTTTTTAAATTATCCTGAGGTTTGGGATGTATCTATGAAAAAAACCTTGACGGCAACTTTCTGAATTTTTAGGAGCTACTTGTTCTTAAGATCCTCAAGTTAGGTAAGTATGTATAATACAAAAACACAACTTCACATTAATTTTCAGACTGAGTATTTTTTTTAAAGGGTCTTAACATCAATCAAGAGAAAACCTTCAATCTTTCCAAACAATTTAAATTTATTCGAATTTAAGCATTAATAGATAAGTTTGTGTGAATCTTTCTGCACAGTATTAAGAGCATACCGTAGCAGAGATTGTAAAAAAGGAGGGGCCTAGGCCCCACATATTCTACAACAAATTTCAGTATCTCACCATAAATGCACACTGTCGTAAAGCTAAAATACTCAGAAGAATTGAGTGGCAGAGGCATATGTATTCTGTACCTCTAAGCCTCTGATGGAAAGGGAAGAAACTTCAAGCAGGATATCTTTATCTCCCTAGAGGCAGGATTTACTTGAGATCACTGATCAGATATGTCAGAGTGGAAGTCCTTTTTTTTTTTTAAGACAACGTTAGAAGTGAGTAAAGTGAACTGCCTTTTTAAAAGGGCATATCAGGTTCTTGTAGTGGACTAGAGCTGAAACAACGCAAACATGGTTATTCTGAGAATACCTATCCCCTCATGTTCTCAGAGGAACTGCATGCTTCTCTCCATTTGTGATAGCACAAGACATCTGCCTTTTTAAGAAAGGCCAAGAGATTTGGCTTCATTCTTCTTGGGAAAAGTGAAAAACAATGACCATTTTGGAAGACGGCTTCAGCCCAAGACCTCAGGCCCATTAAGAACAATAGGAGATGATAGACCTTGGAACAAAGGCAGAGCCTGGAATTCTCTAGCAGAATATTGATACCGAGTCCATCAAGAGTTTTAGGTTTCAGTTTACTCCTTACATGAACCGTCTTCACACAGCACTATGTTCTTCTTTGCCAAGGATAATATTTCTGTTTCTTCTGAAAGGAACTGGAATTTAAATTCCTCTGCCTTTTTTGCTCAAGAGTGCAAGAGAGAGTGCTGTTGAAAAGAACCAGAAGCTGCTGTCCTTTTGAAAAGAAGTTTCTGGAACACTTTTCAGCACAACTTACCCATTCCAGAAGCAATTCTTTTTCTTGGTGAGGTCCACTAGTCTCTGTGGGTTTTTTTTCCCAAATGACTACAAGCTTAGAGTGAAAACTGGATAATGTTTTACCACGTGCCAGTGACACAAACATCATTGCAAGTCAAGTTGCAATTTGGAATTGCAGTCCTGAGACTACAAAGGATCACAAGCAAACTGAACTTCAATTCTTCCCTCTTTGGGCTGCATAAGTCACTAAAGTAGACATATCCAAAGTATACCAAATCTAGAACTATAACTAGCATAGCTGCATTGGAATGGCAACTCTCTCTGTTTCCACTTCCCATGAAAAATCATTTAACCCTCCGGAAATATTACAAATGAGAACTGCTGGTGAAAGAAAAAAGTTCAAAACCTAACATGCCTATAATCGCATAAAATAGTATAACTAATATGTTTTTGGTTGCACATGGTGCCCCATCTCTTCAAGGGCTTCTAAAAAATTGGGCACTAAAGTATCATTTCATTCATGGATTAGGGCTTTATTTCTATTATCTTACTCTGATGATATTTCATGGAAAGCAAAGGTTTTTCTTGCCCCTGTCAAAAGCAGAAGCTGAATGTTCACTGAATGTTTTTTGCACTTCATCACAGAATCAGGCTGTAGAGAGATGGAAAGCGTACACCCAAGGCTTGCAGCTCCTCCCACAGACAGATAAGTGGATTCCAGTTCTGCCACTGTCTGTACTTGAAAAAAACCCAAAACCCAACCAAAACCCCCATGTTTGCTTAGGGGGCTAAGTCTTAGGAGTCTCTTTTCTGTGCAATCAGTCATTCAGAAACAAAAAATGCTTCTTACACATGGGAAAGGAAAAGAGTCTTTGTACCAGAGAGAGGGACAGCCTTAGTAGTACTTCCTCAGCACAGAAATAAGGAAGGGTCAAACAGTTTTCCTACCACTTTCTTATTCAACATTTTTTCTTCAGAAAGGGAGGGCTTGCTCTCTCATTTGGGATTCTAGCGCTGCTAGATTGACCCTTGAGTAGGTTCCCTTCCACTGTGGAGGCTTCCTTGAGGAAACATGGCACCTCTGCCAAAAATGTCATCGGGACAACTGGTCCCAAAGTAGAGTGCCAACTCAAACTCCCATTTTTTAGTGAAACACAAGTCAGCTAGCAGTAGGATAATTCATTCTCATAAGCTTCTTCAGACATCACTTAAATTCTTTGGTCATAATTCAGGGCTTGCAGGGCTAATCATACACAGCATCTGGTTGTAGGGAAGAATGAGGATCTTAGCAGTTATATGCTGCAGAAGGGTAGCCAAAAAGGCAGGATTTCATTGCTTCAACTGAATCTTCAGGTGAGACAAAGTTAAAAGCTTAGGTCAGACTGCAACTGCAGAAGAAAAGTATTAAGGCAGGAATTGTCAGTAGAGTCTATGGGAGACAGAAACACAGATGGAATAGATTACATAAATTCACTTCGTCTTTAAAAATCTCAGCTTAAAGTTTTATAATAAATTGGTCAAACTGTGGACATCTAAAGGTCTCAAACAGGACTTGTTTTGAGCATCCAGAGAAGCAAGAGATAATATTCATAGGCAGAAAATGGAGAAACATGGAAAAGATGAGCAATAAAATTTGTTCTGAAGGAAATCTGTATTTCTTTAGAAATTACTTGTTTAGAATATATTTATTTGCCACTACACTGTAGTATTATTGTAAACATTTAGAAAATGGATAGAGTTCTAACTACCCATTCAGGAGAATTTGAGTCTTCCCAAAGTAATAAAATAAAAAGGCTGTTTTCCAATTAAAATTTAGAAGGCTTTCCCAGGATCACAAACAAATCATTATGGATGAACCTTAGCCCCTCTCTCAACCCCCCTCTTCCCCAAAACTTCCCGAGACTGCTAGTATATACTCTAATCACACGACAGCCCTACATCATGTAGCAAGGGGGAAAAGTAATGACAACTCACTTTAAGTCTGTGTAAACCAGAGAGAATTATGTAGATTTACACAGATTACGCAGTTTAGACTTAAGATAAACACATAAATCAATCCCAAGACACATCTAGGATTAAAATTTTTTTTTTTTTAAATGAGAATTGTTGACTGTTAGGAGAATGGAAATGCAGATAATATACGTTTCGACAAATTTTAAAAAGATGTATTTTAAAGAAACTATAAACACCATTAATCAGTTAAAATAACTCCATCTCTAGAAAACTGTACAACAGGATATGCAGCACGTTTAAGTATAATTTTTCTGTCTTGCTGCCCTCATTTGCATCAGAACAGTCACCTTGGCTGTGATTTCTAAAGTAATACTTCAGATAGCTTTTACTTACCCACACAACCCACTCCAGTAGGATTCAGCTGGAAGTCTGGAGGGCAATTACACTCATACCTTCCAGGTGTATTTACACAAAGACCATTAACACAATTAATGGGATCGGCACATTCATCGATATCTAAAATAGAAAGGTTACTTTATAAACCTTCTCACTGGACAGAACAGAAGAATAATTTTAGTTTTTAAGACAAAATGCGCAAGAAAATTTCAAATACAAGTGAATTTTAGCTGTAATTGGAACAAAAGAACTACTAATAATTCATCAAACATTTAGAAATAACCTTTGTAGAGCTGCATATTTAAGAAGCCATTCTTTCTGTTCCATTCTTAAACCAACTCCAAAGCATATAATTCTACACATTGCTTATTTAGTGGGGAAAAATGTACTCTTGTTGTAAAAGAATACAATGAATGTTTTGTGAACTCATCTTTAAATTAGCTTGGTGCAATCAAAAAAAATAATTAAGTCTTGACCTATTTCTGAACAGAAGAGATATACCTGTACAGTTTCCCCCAGTTCGATCTAGTTCATAGCCATCATCACAGATACAATGAAACATTCCTGGTAGATTGTTACAGGTACCAAATACACATATGTTCTGGAAGGAGCACTCATCAATATCTGAAAGAATATATTAAGAACAGAAAGTTACGTATCACTACCATATTAATATTACAATAGTGTGTTGTACTACTAAAAGCAAATGAAGACCCATGTAACTTAACATATTTAAAAAAGCAAAACTGAGTAATCACTTTTGATTTTGTATAGAACGCTATAGCTAGGGATTTGTGAGGCATTCGCCATTAAGCTGCTTGTTACTTATTCCTGTCTTAGCCAGTGTGAAGTAAAAATAGCAAAACTGACTTCTCAGGACTCAAAAGGAAAGCTAAGTCAAAAAGCCAGTAAGTTCTTTTCAAAATGTGCATTAAACAGAATGAAGCATAACACCACACAAAGGTGTCAGTCATTTCCTAGCCCATAGTCTGCAACATTTCTTACTAATGGCAAGTAAGATTTTCAGAATACCATTCTCAGGGAAAAAAGTATACTAAGAAGAAAGAGAGAGTAGGCATCAACAGTTACTTTTATCTCGGAGAAAGAATACAGGGAAAAGGAATATAGGAAGAATTCTCTATGATTTTCTCAAACCCACATTAAACCAGTTATATAGTAACTACGTCATAAGTGAGCTAAGATGCATGTAAGGGACTGCCTGTGTGCTCATGTAAACTGAAGATGAAATAAGGTTGAAAGACACTGACAGAAAATCAGATTACATTGTGGACTACAGTGCTAGAAAAGAAGTTAAATGTTAACAGCATTAAGTGCAAAGTTACAGTTTTAGAAACAAACTATAAAGGACTTCTGAGTTGAAGGTAACTAAGATAACAGCGGAAAAAAACCCTGCATATACTGTATGATAGCAAGACTTTTAAGTTGCCAAAATAAAACAGCTGTGCAAAAGGCTAATGCAACTCTAGCATGTACCAGTGAGCTATTTTTGGCAGAGACAGTAAGTGGAAAGCATTAATACCTTTTTACAATGCACAGCTAAATCTTCATTAGAAATTCTGTGTACAGTGATCTGTTGAAGAGTGCTGTACAAAAATTGGATGAGGTGTGAAAAAGGGATATTAAAATTACTAAAGTAATGAAATATCTATTTTGAACTTGGCTTGCTTGCCTTAGCCAAAGCTTGAGAAGTGATATAATGCCTCTTTATAGGAATATATGACAAGGGGATACTTTTGAGGGGGAGAGAGATGTAAATTTTTAAGGGAAAATGAAATCTAAGATAAATGCCTAATATCCAACAGTTCTCAGTAAACTAAACTGGAAATTAAAGGAAGGTTTCTAAGTAGCTTGGAGTACAGTCATGGAATGACCTCCAAATCAGGTCATGAACACAACTTGTGTTCAGATGAAGCTTTATAAAGTTATGGAAAAGACTGTATCATTAAGAAACTAATGTACTGACATCTCAGGATTTCTGAAGAAATTGGATGAATTATTTGTCTTAAAATAATTGTACTAAATCCAGGCTTTGGATTTTTTCCTTTGAGTGCAGTAATCAGCCAAGAAGTCACCTTATCATAGGACAAATTAATATATCAACTTAAAAAAAAAAAAGAAGAGAACTTCTTTCAAATATTCAGCACCCAGATCTTTTAGTTCTCCAACAGCACAATTTAATCTATGGAATGCTTTCAGATCTCTGTTGGAATCACAGTAATATACCAATATACCAAGGATTTTTCCAAAATTCTACTATTTATTTTTCAGAGCATCCTTGTGGACCAATTAAAAAGCCAAATGTCGGTGACCCGCTGTCCCAAGAATGAGAATCATACTGCTTTTCAAAACATTGACTGGCTGATATCTATTTGGGGATTTTTATTAGAACATTGGCATGTCTGTAATATGACTAACTGACTGAGCTGCACTGAGAAGTTCAGTAAAGGTGATTGACAATACTTGGTGACTATTAACAGATCTGACCAAAACAGTTGCATAGCTAATTTTTCAGAAGCATCTGCAATTTTTCTACAGCTGGAAATTTGATTCATACATGTACACCTGAATGTTTGAACGTGCCAAGTTATGGACTGAATTTTAGAGACTACATTTTGGAATCTGTTTTTAATGTCTCATCAAGAATTTTAATTTCCTAAGATGTTGCAAGGTTTCCATCATTAAATATGGAATAAGCTAAAAAGCTTTGGAGCACCTGCTAAAAAGACTTTACTAATATACAGTTTGCTTACATTAGACAAAAAAAAGACATAAGAACCCAACAGGGAATAGAAGCTAAACTGGACTAGAAAGATAATAATCCCTTTTGCACTTCAGATGATCTGGTACAATATTGAGAGAGAAAGGGTGATGATAAAAAATCTCCAGTATGCATTTTAAGGAGTGTTACAAACTTGTTAAATACAGCAGTGATTCAATTTTCCTGAAAACATTTATTTTAAAATGAGGTCACTTAATGCAGTTTGTGTCTCCTGTGTACACATACTAAATAAAATAGCGATGAACACAGGGTTTTCCACACACTATTCACTAGTGACAAAAGGAAGAGAAATAATTAAAAAAATAAAATTACTGAACCAAACATCTACTCTGGAATTTTTGGACCAAGGCCAGGAAAACTTAATAAGATGAAAGCTAGCTTCAACATAATTCACACTGCAAAATAATCCTTGCTTGAAAAAATTACTTATACGTGAAGCACGTGCTGAATATTCTGCTTCCAGGTTGAGGTCCTTCCAGCACTTCTTGTTTTTTTATTTTATAGCAGCCAATCCAAACTCGGAAAACAAACCTGAAGTACCAGTGGCTTACCTTGGCATGACTTGCTGTCTGAAGCGGGAGTGAATCCCATCTCACATTCGCAACGGTAGGCACCAGGGATATTCAAACACTGTCCATTTTCGCACAGATTAACATTTTCTGCACACTCATCAACATCTGCGGGAGACAGAAAATTTCTTCGAAACCATGTTTTACTACCAAAATATAAATAATATCCTGACATTCAAAATAATAATGCTGTTGAGTATTGTTGATATAAACCAAAACATTTACACCTGAAGATGAAGTAAATTGAAAGAATGCAGAAAATCAAACATAACACCACTCCAAAATTATTCCTTTTACCCTGCCATGATTCCTTACTCCTTGTTTTTCAATAACAGATTAATTTTTTTATTAATAATGCAGGATTTTCAGATTCAGTACTATTAGCTTTGACAAATAAGTTGAATATTTTGCTTACAAAGTCAAAACTTAAGTCTCCTGGTACATATTGCTATGTTACTTTGACATAAAACACATTCAGAAGGCAAACTTTCTTAAGTGAATCATACATAGAAAATTATTTTCATACGCATTTTAGAAAATATTCTTTGAGGATTATGAATTTTACAACTACCATTTGCACACTACTGGGGATTCTCCTACTATGTCCCAAAAGTGATTTTTTTTTTTAAGAGCTATAGAAGAGCAGAATGACAAAGGAAGGCATTCACCATTGCAGTCATCATAAGGACTCATAATTTTGTCAGATATGCTTATGATTGTCTGAAAAAATTTCCAATATAATGTCTTCATTTTATTAGTCAATCCCTAGTATTGCATCTGATTTTTAAAAAACAGAAGATCTGAAACATGGTGTGTTAATAATAGGGATGGACATTCTTGTTCATTAATCACAAACTTGAAACACATAAACAAATAGTATTTGAAGATCCTTATTCTGAAATAAAGAAACCTTACAATTCTAATCAAAAGACTGTCTTGTTAAGGTATAAATTAATTTTGATTTAAAATGAGCTAGTTAGCTAATAATGAATGCATTCACATTAGTTTCTAGGTATTTTACTATCATTAGTATGCATTCTTTCAATACTTCAAACTTTTTGACCACATAAAGGTCATGTTAGAATTCAAGAGCAAAGATATTGTTGCATCTCCACTCTGTCAGTGATAAAAACCACAGTAACTCAATACTCGGCCATTAATGCTTAATATAAAATCTTTACACTTTATATAATCTTTTACATGTCATTTATTTTGAATCACTTGCTGTGTGCTAAACATTGTTCATTCTTAAAAGTGAACATTTACCAACAAATTTAAATGCAGAGATAATGGGCAATATTTTTCAACTGTAATTTGTTCTTCTTTTCAAAAAGTCCCGTGTTCATGATTAAATCCTGTTCAACTAACATAGTGAGGGAAAAACAGATGATGCCTTCCCTGCCAGAGACAGACATGGCCTACAAGACAGGAACCATAACAGAGAGCTGGTGTTTTGTATTCTTAACTAGAAAGTCTGCTGCTGCAAGCAGCACATGCACATTCAAAAAAATTGGCATGAGGAGGAGGAGGAAGAAGAAGGAGCAGACAGGAACTTCACCCAACAAATGGGCCCAGTGGGTCCAATTTGGCACACAAATCAAAGGAACAAACAGTTGCCTTTGTTAGCACTTCTTCAGCAGATGGGAAGAATCCTGATCTTAAGACACTTTTACATTTGTTGTCTTGCACTTTGGGCTTAGATCTAGTTTGCAAATCTTCCATACAACAGAAACAACCAGGGACAAGTCAGCTTTCACAGAAACTTCGTACCAGAACAAGTAAATCCATCCCCAGTAAATCCTTCCACACAGGCACAGCGGTATGACCCTGGGGTGTTCACACACTGAGCGTTCACGCTGCACTGGTGGGTCCCATTGGAGCATTCATCAAGATCTGCACATTACGGGCAAAAGAGTGCAAGCGGTAAATAAGCAGTTAGTATACCTGGCTTACAATTAACTGTCAAGCTAACAAGTGCAAAGATTATTTATGTCTCCATAAATACACAAAGTTCTCATTAGAAGATGCAGGGTTAATCTGCTGTGATTTCATTTTAATATTTCTTCCTTTAAATTAAAATGTCTGGGATTGGGCAAAATGTTTCCAAGCAACAGATGGAATTCAGCTGACTTGTTACTTGAACATTAATATCATGTTAAAGAACTTGAATTCAAAATTAGTTAAAAAAACAATAAACCAAAGAAATATAGTGAGGTGAAAATCTGCCGTACATTTAGAGAGACTTCTCAAGTAACAGAAGAATGTGACAACAATGTAACTCCATGAAAGTTAATGCAAACTTTGTTATTTACTTGGATGTCAACTTGGATTAAAAAAAAAACAACAACAAAAAAAACCACACAGAAAAAGAAAGAAGAAACTTCCCTTCCCCTCAAGGGCCCATTTGATGGGAATGGCCATATGGGTCCATGACAAATCAGTCACACTAGCTAGTGCTATGGGGTAGCCGACATTCCCTTCTCACCCATCCGCAGAGCGGTCTCCTGGAAGAATGCTATATCCAGGAGCTATTCTAACTATGAGGATGCTGCTGGAAAAACTTTTTAAGGTTTTCTCCTTCAAATGAAACTTTTTATTTACTTAGTAGAACCTCACATATTTTTAATTAAATGATAATAATAAAGACCAGGGGACCTTCCCCTTTTTGTCAGATATGGCTTAAAAAGCTTAGAAGATCTGGCTTGCAGTAAAATCTCGTAATATGGTATTTTTCTTTCACATATTACACCAATAAAGTGTAATTCTTAAATGAAGCTCGCCTTCCATACATCCCTAAATGTTCTGAAGAAAAGTTAAATCTTTTTTTACAATCTTTACACACCAACCTAAAAAATGAAGGCAAGGGGACACAATGCTGCTCTAGCAGCCCAGCAAAAGCAGAATCAAGTTTCCCATACCTCAAGTCCAGTCTGCTTCACATTAGGGCCTATAAACTAGATATACTACAGTACATTTACAAAAAATGGTATTAAGTAACAGAAATAGTATCTTACTGGCAGGAAATCACAAAACAAATTGCATTTTATTTTTGACCTTTTTTTTTTATTTTGCACATTCTAGCAGTTGTATGTAAACTTTCTAAAATACATTGTTAATTCCGTAAGACGTTACACAGACAGGCTTCTGAGACAAACCCTTTTTTTTTTCTCAGAAAACCAAACCCCTGAAACGTTAAGAAGCTTGCATACCCATCTATCCACAGAGTACAGCAGATAGAAGAGTAACACTTCATTTCTAATGGAGTAATCACACAGTCACATTACCGGCTTTCATTAAAAAAGAAAAGAAAAAAAGAAAAAAGGGAAAAGCTTTATTTTCTGTATACTTACCAATACATTTAATACCATTTCCAACCCATCCTTCTCTGCAACTACATTTAAAACTTCCTGGTACATTGACACATGAGGCATGCATGTCACAGTTGTGAGCACCAATTTCACACTCATCCACATCTACAAGCACAAAATAAACTATTAGTATTTACATCAAGAGCACTGGACTACTACAAATTATGTTCCTTTTACATGTTGCTTATTTCCACTGTGCAGGTTTGCAGTCCTTTAAAAAAACAAATGTTCAAGACTACAGAATAACTCAAGCAAGTTACTTTGTATTATAAATTAATAAAAAATAGTGACAATTGTCTTTTCATTTTGTTCATTGTTTGTAAACACGACGGAATTAGTCTGCTTTCTTACAACTGCTTTTCAGTTTGAAATTAAAGCTGTTTTCCATACATTTTAAATATGCTGACCTTTATATGTCTAAAAATGGGATGAGACCTTTGGGTGCACAGGCACATTTCAGTTGCAAAAATGATTAGTCCAAGACCTTAGTAATTACAGAACAAATTGTTAAAGACCAAATTATAGGTGAAATTCTGTCATCTTTCCCAGGAGAATAATTTTGGATGAACTTAGCTTCCTGAATGCTGTGGACCCAGCTTGCAGAAGAGAAGTTACTGCTTAACTATCACAGGAACTCGTAGAGTTTGAAACTGACTATGATCCTTTAAAACTTGTTAGCATGGGTTGAAGGACGGCATATACTTTTCCTCTTACATCATCACTGTTTTTTATTCTTTTCTTTTACTTTTTTTCCTTTTGTCTTGTTCTTAGACTACAGGGTCATTTCCTGCAGCTTCAGTTGACAGATGAGTTCATACTTTAAGTATGTATGACAAATGAGTACTGCTAAAATACTTCTAATACAAATGCAGCTGTGCCCACCCAAGCTATGTTTCCCCAAACCTATACTGAAAAAGCTTTGTCTTTAAAATTACAGTTATGTAAGGGGTCTCTCATATTATAACGATACTGGTAAAGGAAGGTACTTTTTCAAACTCTGGATACATGCTGACAAATGTAAAATATGTAGTCTTAAATTTACTGTTATGTATAGATACCAATCTCTCACTTGTGTGTGAACACTTGTGCATGTATTTTACCTGAAAGCCAACCAAGATATGTGCATACCATGATGTATATGCTGGAAATTTGCTTTACCTGTGCATCCTGTGGTTCCTTTCTTGACTGAATATCCTAGCTGACAGTGACAAATGAAGGAACCTTTAGTGTTTTCACACTCCCCAAACATGCAGATGTTGGAATTCAAATCACATTCATTCACATCTGTAAGTGCACATAAATTCAATATTAGTTGAACATTACTGCCATTTAACTGCATACTTTGTCTTTTTGGAATACTTCCATTCAGGTGAAAATATCAGAAGCATGGTCCACTCCTGCAACATGTGGCATTTATTAATCTTCATCATAATATATTTCAGCTGTTCCATTCTGTATTCTTTTAAATCCCTAAAAACAAGTAAGGATGAATGTGTAGTCCAAATACCACAGTATAGAATGCTAATTATTGGGCTATGAAGTCAATTACTTCTTACAAGAACGGCTTTAAAGGATTTTAAAAAAACATATTCTTGATCGTAATATAGCTATAATTTTCTTCCAAAGAAGAATTTATACAGTAAATTGGTTACTTTTCCTGTACTGATATTACCTACAGGTTTCAATTTGCACATTTTGATCACTACTTAATATTAAATAATGATATATACAAGTGTGTCGATACCTCTGAACAGCATTTTTCAAAATTATAAAAAATAATAAAGTAAACTCAATCAGTTTTTTTAATAAGAATTCAACTTAGGAAAGACGATGAATCTTATGAAACAATGAAACAGGTATAAGAACAAACTAGAATTGGGCACCTGTCAAGCAGATAACTGAGGAGTTTCATATGAGTGTTCTGAGTCATACTGTAGTGGGGCCATACTGCCCAAAAGCTTTTCAAATACCTTGTCCAGTATTTCCATTCGTCCCTTGAAATGATATTAACTAACAGTGTTATACTATGACATTAAAGAAAGCTACTGTATTGTGGACAAAAAGGCATTTCTGGTACTTGTAATTGTCCTTTTGAGAAAAGTAAGATGTCACGTAATGCAGCCAAAGCAGACGCCCACATCACATATAAATTAAAAGTGCATTAATTGGCATATAATTAATATTAGCTTGCCTTAACCCCCAATAAAAGCATGTTAAAACAGTGTAACTAGCAATAGCATGTAAGTATTGTGTAATACTGTGATGGCATAGCCACAGTTTTGCATAAGGATGTGAGCAGGGAGACTGCCAAAAGGACAAATAAAAATGGGCATAGCTGCATGTAGGACACATCAAAGTCATAGAAGTTGCCAGACAAAAGACAGTATCGGCAGAATGGACTGCAGATAGGCAGGAAAACCTCACAGGTACACCAGAAGAATGACTGGCAAGACAAGAAAACAAGATAAGCCATACAAGGAGAAGAAGGGACCCTCCTTTTTGTGAGGGGGGCAATAGCATAAAAACATAAGCATGGAAAATTGGAGAAGAAAGAAGACAGACCCACTTCAGTTCCAGCTTTTCTTGTAGACAAGTGCTCAAGCCTGATCACCTTGACCGTTGTGCCTAAGCAACACCAAGGGCTGGAAGCCAGTCAATGCAAACTACCCATAACAGCTCTGTGGTATTGTATACTTGCATATAATTTAGAATGTGATGGTTAAAAACTAAGTTTTGTATGTGCAATAGTAATAATCAATATTGTGTAAGAACTGACCATTGGCAAATGTGCTGTTATTAAATGAATTTAGTAAAATTTAGTTTTGTATTTTAAAACAGGGCTGATTTTCTCAGTCTTCTAAACACTCCCACTACAGCAACCTTTATTGCCCTAGTATATTCAGCTGTCACACTATGAGGCAAAGGAAAGCTGCCATGCTCTTAAGTCTCCCCAGTTGCAAAAGCTGCAGACTTACTCTGTAGTTCTGCTTGCTGAGACACCTCTGGAACATAAGGATTGACCTATTTCTTCCAAAATCTCACTGGAAATGCCTGAACTATGAAGCATATTAAATAGGGAACTCTTAACACCTCAAGGGAACTTCAAACTCCTCCTCTTAGTAGCTTATGGCTATAAGTAGCTCTGGCACAGCCTTCCATTTAGGTTTCGGAGAATTCCTATGGATCACTGGCAGCTTTTAGTACAGACCTATATTTATTACTCTGCTATGCTATTAGAAAATGGGTAGCTAGGAAATAATTTTTAGTCAACGATCCCAAGTGTGTATGTTGTGTGTGGTGGGGCAAATTCCTTGCTGACAAGAAACAAAGTCCCTCTGATTGTGAAAGAAGCTGAAAGAAACTTCAAGACATTTCAAGAAAGGAAGAAAAATCAAAATGTCTATCAAAGCTGAGGTTAAGTAGGAATGAAAGAAGAGGTCAATAACCATTGTCCTAATGGTGTTGCTGAAAGCCATTTTGGGAGAGGATAAAGAGCAGAGACATTGAGATCATGCCCTTGAGAAGAAATGCTTCCAAAAGTTAGAGCTATCTTTGGCACATACAAAGACACAAAGCCACCACAAAAGCAACATTCAAGGAGAAGTCAGGCTGCAGATGAACTGGGGAAAGACCCTTGCAGAAAGAACAAGTGATAAACCACAACTAGAAAAGTCTTCCCACAACCTCCTATTAAAAAAAAATAGTCACAAGGTAAAACAGGGCATCAGGACTGTAGATGTGCTCTTGTGCCAGACTCCCTTCCCAGACACCTCAACAATGTGACTGCTCAGCACTTGCTGCCTTGATGTGACTGAAGCTTCAAGAGTGAGGTATGTTTGCTACTGATATCTCCCTGTTCTTTGCAATTTTACTGAGTGTTGCATATATGATGAAAACTTTCCATTAGGAACAAAACCTCTCCTAAAGAATAATGTAGTTTGTACCTGAACTGTGTTTTAGATTCTTATGCTGCATGCTAAATCTTCAGTATAGGCTTTCAGCTATAATACAAAGCTTTAACGTTATTCCAGAATTTACCTCATTTGAAAGCTAAATAGCTTACAATTAAAGATCTGATTAAAAACTTGTAGTTAAAACATAGTCATCTTATTAGTTACACCTATATCAACTTTTTGACTTTATTCAAATAGCTGCAATTTTACACTAGTTAAATGGCAAAGATCACCTAATTTCACACACTGTCAAACAAATAGAAGACACTGCAAATATTTCTGCTGAAAAAAAAATCAAGTACTTTGTTGAAAGTAGTGTTAAGTTCAGTAAGAAACTGTAGTTATCTCAAAGGCTTTTTGACAAACTGGATGATGCTGTTAGCAAGGAAAGCAATTACATATGTGGCAGAAATTCACATTTTCTCACTGTGGGTTTCTAACCTTAATATCGGATACTGTTTTCCTAGAGAAGAACATTTAAGAGGAGTTGCGTATAAAATGAAAAAAAAGTATTCTGATTATACAGCTACTAACATGGCTAATATGAAAGAATTATTGAAAAGATAAGTTCTAAACATTCAAGTTGGTTGCATAAACATGGAGTATGTGTGCAAAATTGAAAACAAATACATGGAATAACATAAAAGTGAAGGTGGAAAGAAAATCTTAAAATTCAACTCTATGGAAAAAAGGAGACAAAACCACCTCAGGACAGCTTTGCTCAGCATTACATATAACTGTTTTCTCATCCGTATGTGTGTGCACACACCCCCCTGATATCTATAGTGACATGCAAGAAAGATTTACAGGTTATTTTTTTGTATAATATAGTTTCAATATCCACTTTCAAGGATTCAGCAGAACATCCTAAAACATTAGCTACAGAATTTTTAGACTTGCATTAAATTTGGTGCATATAGCTACTTACCAATACAAGTTTTCATGTCCATAGAAGCCATAAATCCATCAAAACAGAGACAGCGATATTCCCCTGGAATATTAGTACATTGCCCACCATCACAGATATCTGGACTGTTTTCACATTCATCAATATCTGAATTAAAAAAAAAAAAAAGGAGATAATAATTCTGTCACCCTGGTACGGCTCAGCTAAAAGAATACAATGTTCATATTGGCTGAAAGATATGATGCTGGAACTTTTAAGATACTCAAACCTACCTGCACATGTCCTGACATCTGGCATTAGAGCATAGCCATCACTGCAGCTACATTCATAGCTGCCTTCTGAGTTAGTGCAGTGGGTGTCACAGCCTCCATTCACTATCATACATTCATCAATATCTGGGGGAGCAACATAAGTAGTAGTAAGTCTACTTCTGTAAGTGTTGTGGTTTAACCCCAGTCAGCAACTAAGCACCACGCAGCCGCTCACTCACTCCCTGCCCACCCAGTGGGATGGGGGAGAGAATCAGAAGGAAAAAGGTAAAACTTGTAGGCTGAGATAAGAACAGTTTAATAGAACAGAAAGGAAGAAACTAATAATGGTAATAATAACAATAATAAAATGACAATAATAATAAAAGGATTGGAATATACAAGTGATGCACAATGCAATTGCTCACCACTTGCCGACTGATGCCCAGTTAGTTCCCAAACAGCAATACCCACCCCCAGCCAGCTCGCTCCAGTTTATATACTGGCCATGACATCACATGGTATGGAACACCCCTTTGGCCAGTTTAGGTCAGCTGTCCTGGCTGTGTCCCCTCCCAACTCCTTGTGCCCCTCCAGCCTTCTTGCTGGCTGGGCATGAGAAGCTAAAAAATCCTTGACTTACTATAAACACTACTTAGCAAGGACTGAAAACATCAGCGTGTTACCAACATTATTCTCACACTAAATCCAAAACATAACATTATACCAGCTACTAGAAAGAAAATTAACTCAATTCCAGCTGAAACCAGGACATAAGGAAAACTCATCTTCTCTGCCATTTTACTTAGCAGATGAAACAGTTTATCAGTGACATGATTATGAATTTTTGTTCTCGCTCTACTGTCTCTGATTTATATTTTGTTCAGCTTTCTCTCTTTCAACTGCATTTTCATCTGTGGGAGCAAGTGGCTACTTTTTGTTGTTGCTTTTGTTTATATGTATCATTACAGATGTAAAAAAAAAAGTGCAAAACACAACATGTGGGAAGTAATGAATTAACTTACGTTTCATTAAAGCTTGAAAAGTAACGCAAATTTATATTTTTGCAAAAAAATAAACAAAATCAACAAATAAAAAAATCTCAATACCTCTGTTCTCCTTACCAGTGTGATGACAACTACATAATTCAGTATTACTCCAGTTAAGGATTTAAGAGATGTATACAATAAAGAGAAAAAGTGAAAGAGAAGCTATCAATGCATGGGGCTGTTCTTGCTTGATCAAGAAATTAAGCAGTATTTTCTGGTTGTTAGCTCAAGCCTTTGATTTTAATGGAATAGTACCATAAGAATATTTTTTCTCAACGTATTCTGCAGAGCTCAGTACAGCAACAATCTTTTTATACCTTCTTTATAATTCTAAGGTAAAAGAAGGGTCCATGACAGTTCATGATGTGCCTAACAGCAGATGAGATGGCCCTGTGCAGTTTCAAAAGCAAGGTATGAAATTACATAAAAACAAAGACAGATGAAACAATATATGCCGAAGCACAAATACACAGGAGAAGGTGTACAACACTTGCCTATGCAGCCTTGTCTGTCAGGAGTGGCCTGGTACCCAGAGTTACAGGAACACTGGTATGTTCCAAGCATGTTCACACACTTGCCATTTCTGCAGAGACTGTCACTTAATGAGCACTCATTTACATCTGGAAAAGAATCAGTCATATCAATTACTTGTTATTCAGAATGCAAACTCTAACTGCTCAAATGCCAGAGAGTGAGAGGTATTATTTTAAACTGGTGGCTTTCAGGCTTTTTCCATTTCTTTCTTGTTCTTAGGATGCTCCAGTTCAAGGTAAGGAGCTCTGAACATTATGTTTAAGCCAGTGTCCAAAGGTTTATCTTTTTTTGTTTCTGGTCTGTGAGCATTAACTGCACAGTGTGCTGATTTAAACCAACCCTTGAAGCAACTATGCATCAAACACAGAAACGAAAGAGATAATATGCATTCTGTTTTTTGCATTTTTTTCACCATTTTGGTAAAATATGTGCAAAAAGGAGAGCTGCATTTCAATAAGGGACAATACTTTTTTGTGACTGTAGTAGGAACAAATTTCACTTTGTGCTTGTATGTATTTGACTTGAAAGTTGCCAGCGAGATTGGTACAGTCCTTTGAGTTACTAAATAATCCCTAAGAGGCCTGGTAAAATAACCCTCTCTGAAGTCAACAGCATTAAGGGCACTGCAGGTTTTACAGGATCTGTTATAATGTTTTAATTTGAAGATACTCATATAAAGGAGGAGCATGAATTTGTATAAAATATTCTTGAGACCCCATCCTTGCCAGAGACAGGAAGTTTTCATAGCACAAATGACCACTCTTCTCAGAAAGCTGAAGACTACTATTCTGAGTTGAAACTCACCTATGCATTCCTCACGTGATGGTGACAGCTCATGTCCCAAAGGACAGTCACACTGAAAACTCCCTTCGGTGTTCACACATGTGCCACCTCTACACAGCAGAGGGTTGCGCTCACATTCATCAATATCTGCAAAGAAACCATGACAAATATAAAATCATTACTAAGAAGCAACAATGAGAAAAGCAATTCTCGGTGTCTGTAAGTGACAAAATCTGGAGGTCAGAAAATAAAAGGATTGTTTCATTGAAGCAGTGCTGCTCCTGTCCTCATACTGCATAACAGGGCAAACAAAAACCTATACATTATTAACTCTAAAGATGGCTATTTTTCCCCTCAAGAAAACCAGAAATTCATCATTTAAAATTAAGTATTCTAGGAGACACAGGACACAAGAGAAGACAGCAACTGTTTGGATGGTTGGCATTTAGAACAATGTATTAATATGATGACATTTTCAAAAAAGTGATTCTTAATGCAACCAGACAGCCATTTACATATGCATTGAAATCGTTGTCTATGGATGCCATTAATGCGGATGTGTGTGTAAACTTTTAACTAAATGGCTATTCAGTTTGATAGCTCCTGCTATGTCACTGTGTGGCTGAGAAATATGCTTGCTAAAGCTCGTAATGGCAAACTGAATATTTGACTCACAAACCTGATAAAAACAGCTAACACTGTAGATGTGGATGAAGAGAAATATGACCAAAAGATGTTCAAGCTGCAGAATGCACTCACACTTTTGGACTGCCAGGAAGCATTATGGCTACCTATCCTTGAAACTAGGGAATTTTATTCAGAGAGGCAGACTAGTTTTATCTTTCATTAGCCTGAGTATTTAGCCAAGATTTCATTGGGGTTTGCAGGTTATTCCTATGAGGGGAGAAACTGCCTGATGATAGAATTCAACACGTCTTTTGCAATACTCCTACTTGGATAGTCCTCACAACTCCAAAATGTTTTCATTGAACATTACGCCCTCCTTTTCTTACTTCCTGCAAAAGGCCCTCAAGAAGTCACTTCTCTTCTTATCTCCTCACTCTCTGCTTATTTATGTGACATCTTGCTTCCCTGCCTTTGCCTTACAGATAACAGATCTCCACCATACAGTATTGATTCTCTGCATTTGCTCTCTCTCATGAAAGCTATTCAGCTTCCACAGTTTTGATTCTTTGCTATGTTCATCTGTGATTCAGGAAATTATTTTTTGCTGGCTTTTGAAGTCTAAAAGCATCAGAATTTGCAGGAAATCAAGTAAAGGTGACAGGAGGCCTGCATGGCCTCCTGGTACACAGAAGCATAGGACCACTTGAGTTCAATTATGAGCACAAAAGTTCCTGGCAAAACTCAAACACAAAAAGGAAGCATAAAATAGGCAAAAGCAGGGACAGGTGATGCAGGAGAAATACAGAGGCACTGTCTGAGTCTGCAGGGATGGGGTTAGGAAAGCCAAAGCCACCAGGAGCTGACCCTGGCAAGGGGTGTGAGGTATACCAGCAGCAGCAAAAAGATGAGGGGAAATGAGGGAAAGGAACTGCTGACAAAGGACATGTAAAAGACCCATGAGTGCTGAGAGGGAGCTGGCCAATGTCATTTTGAAGCCACTCCTGACCATCCTTAAAGGTCATGGAAATTAGGCAAGGATATCCAGGGTGGGAGGAGAGATGTCAATCCAATCTTCAAGAAGGGGAATAAGGAGGACCCATTCAGCCTCATCAAGATGAAAATCTCAGACTTTTCATTTCATTATATACTTCATGATGTACTTCATGAAGTACTCCACAATACTAACTCAAGATTTTTTAAGGTTGCTAGTAACTTTTGGTGTCTCCATATCTATTCTTACAACTTCAGACAGACTAAAGAGATCTGATTTTTCAGGAAATGCTCTCAGAATTTCTGGAGTCCTAGAATAATCAAGGAAAAGTGAATCACACTGCTTTTGAAACTCCAGCCTTCTACTCCTAACTTTACCAAATGTTTGGATACCTCATTAGTCACTTTTAAACCACATGAATGAACAGTTGCTGCCATTCTAAAATATCTATACAGAAGTGTGTAAAAGAACAAGCAAAGCTATAGGCATAGTTCAGTTACCTGTCCTAATTACTGTATATCTGTCTCATTTGTTCAAGTCACAATAATTATACTTATGAAGTGTTCAGTGGAGCAGACCTAGTATAGTAAAGAGTACAGTCAGTCAGGCTTTGTACATTAAATGGACAGACTCCAGGTCATACTGGCAACACTTACCCATACAGTTCTTCATCATCATAAATCCACTTTCATAACCATCAAAGCACTCACACTCAAAGCTTCCAGGAGTGTTGACACAAGTACCACTTCCACATAAGTCTGGGGAGATCCGGCACTCATCAATGTCTATTTTATAGTAATGGAGAGGTAGAAAAACCAAACAAGAGTTTAAGGTTATCCCGCTTTTCACAGAAGAGCACACTTGGCCATTATAAATTAACTCTACTGAAATCATATATAGTGTATAGATCAACAGAGAAAAATGAAATTAATTTACTATTTACAGGAATATTGGATTATATGGAAGTTTGTGAAAGATTCATAATGCATTGTGTTCAGAGCTCTCAACTATAGACTATATTATGTAACAAGTAGGATTCCATTAAGTGTAATTTAAGATTACATTTCTAAGGAAATTACTAACTGTAACAAATTATGAGTTGGTATTATTACAGAGGGACCAACTGACTCGATGACTACACTGCCACTGATATTAAATTGCTTATTATGAAGACATTTATCCAATAATAGCATTATAAGCTTACAGATACCCTTTCCATTAGGAACTAAAGTAGCTCCTTTGAAAGCTAGATTTACAGTTCACTGGTTGTCTTACTAGTTAAGTTTGAATGAAACTTACTGTGGAAAACTATAGCAGGTTTGTAGAAGGTAAAAAGAGAAGAGAAGCAAGACCTCTTTGTAAGACACACCAGTAGTGAGGCAGGAAGCTAGAGAGGAATTTGTAATATGGGTATGATCCAGTGAAACAGGTCAGTGTTGAAGGGGAGGACTGGAAAGAAGAACTGGATAGCCTGTTATTTACTATCTCCTCACATCTTTCCAGACTTCTCTCTTCCTTAATGTACTGCTCATCCAGTGTTTTGGGGGTGAACTAGGGTTCAATGCCTTTGTTTCGTGTTCTCCACTCTACCCTCTGCCTTCAGCTTCATTTACTACTGTGTCATTATTTTTTACATATTAAGAAATCATGAACTCTTTACAGGGAGTAAAAATAACAGAATATTTGAAACAATGAAGACATTAGTCCAGTACAGGGCAGAGGACTGGATCTGTCATCCAAGAAATCCAGGGAGCAAGGAATCAAAGAAGAGCATCAACATGTTTGCAGTAAGTTGGTGGGCTGGGCTGGACAGTAGACTCATTTGTGTAAGTGGTTGAGGAAAACTAGGCAAGAATAAGCTTAACTAAAGAAACTGCTAAAGATTTAAACCAGTTCTTTTTTCAACACATGCAAGAGTCTCTTTTGCCTCTGTGTCACTCCTCATGGCCAGGTTTCTGCCGGGTGAAGATAGTTCAGTCCTCGCACACAGATGTGAGGAGGTGTTCGATGGTAACCCATGTGGTGGGCCTGGGATGTTAAGAGAGTATCTGGCCTCCTAGAGGCTTTATAAAACATTTTGTTGCTAATTTAAACAAAAAAAAGTCTTCCATTTAATAAAATGTGGTTCTCTACAGCTGCTCAGTGGAACATTTTCATCAGAAGAAACTTTCAATGAAAAACAGAACAAAAAAAAGCTTTTGTAAGGTGACGTTTTCTGACCTATTCTTGTTCGTTTAGAAAGAAAGTTTGTTAAATGCATTTCTCATCAATGCAACCACTATAAAACCAAGGAAATCACCAGTTAGGGCAACGTTAACATCCAGACCAACCTCAGTTAACATGCCTTACCACCCACACTTCGTATTACTCAGACTCACTCATAGACGCCTGTGTGGTATAAAAAAACCTCCTTCATTTTCAGCACAGAGCCACCCACAACGCAGGCATCCAGGTTCTCATAACCAGAAAACTATCAAGCTTATCTTCTGTTTCAGTTTTTCCAGGCAGTAAATAACAAAATATTAAACTTTTAAATTAAATGCACATCTGTTCTAGAGTTAATGTTGCACTGAAGTCAGAACTGCAAAGGTGCCTTTGTGTGTGCTTGGCTATCAAATCTAAATGAAAATTTGCAGTGGAGTCTCTGTTTGGTAATACAATGACCAGAGAGTAAGGAACATAAATTAAGTTAATCTGTATGTTAGAACATTGAACTTGGCTTCGCTGGTGATCCTTATTGATTTTTCAGGTTGTACTGATACAGCATGACCTGAGCATCTTTAACACTAATTTAAAAAAATTCCTAATGTACATGTACAAGAAGAATGTTACATTTATTAAAGAATCATTTTTTGAAAGGGAAACTGAAGACAGTTGGCCATTCTGTCTGAAGATCAAGCTCTTAGAAACTGAAGAAAATGAACCATGTTAAGTTTCCAGATCACCAAGTTATGCAACAAGGACAAATTCCTTTAAAATGCCCCAGGGAAGTGGTAAAGTCCCCATCACAGGATGTTTTCAAGATGGACAGAGTGCTGGATAATCTCACCTAGCCTCCCTTTCCCACAAAAGGTTGGAGCAGATGATCTTCTGAGGTCCCTTTCAACCTGGACTATTTTATGATGCTAGGAAAAACTGGGGAATACGCCAGACTTACCTGTGCAGTTTCTCTCTTCCATATCTAAAGTAAACCCACTGTTACATCTACATTTGAAACTTCCAATTGTGTTTCTGCATTTACCATTCATGCACATACCAGGGAACACTTTACATTCATTGATATCTGTGAAATAAAAACAAAAGAGCATTCTTAAGCACAAATATATATATAATTAATGGCAAATTTCCTGTTACTTCTTGCCAGCTGCAATGGTCATAAGGCAGGGTTTGGGTTGCAGAGGACTGGAGGGATGACCTCCTCCTGCACAGGTTAGGAGAATGAAAACATGAAACTGAGGAGGCAAGCAGGAGGGGACATTGCTGGAGGCACCACTGGAGATGCACTCTTGGAAGGCAGAATTCCATTACCGAGGAGGAACCCCTGGAGGACCTATGTCAGGGCAGAGACACCCCTGAGGCACCACAGCCTGTCAAAGACCCACACCAGGGCAGGGACACCCCTGAGGGACTGCAGCTGTGGGTGATTCATGCCAGGGCATGTGGCCTATAGGTGACACAAGCAGGGGCAGGAACACCCTGTGGGATGCTAGCCCATGGAGGACGCATGCTGGGGCAGAGACACCTCTGAGGGATTGCACCACATGCAACCCCGGCTGGGGTAGGGAGATCCCTGAGGGACCATGACCTGTGGGTGATCCATGCAGGGGCAGCGACACTCCCCAGGGACTACAGTACATGAGTGACCCACACTGGGGCTGGGACATCCTGAAGGAGCATGGGCTGTGGACAACCCATAGTGAAGCAGAAACACCCCTGAGGGCCTCTGTCCCATGGAGAAGCCCCATGCCAGGGCACAGGAAATGAGTAAGAAGGAAGGAGCAGCGAAAGAAAAGACTAAGCAACAAGGGGTGACACAGAGAAACCGTTGCAGTCTCCCCTGTGCTGTCAACTGCCTCATCCACGGGACTATGGGGGCCGGACACTTGGAAGGGTGGAGAAGAGGTGCCGGGCTGAAGCCAAGTCTGCGGATAAGGGAGAAGAGATGTTTCCCTACCTGTTGAATTGCTTATGCTTGCTTTGCTTCTCCATACCCAAACCAGTAATTAAAAGTTGATGTTAATCAGCAGTCAACCAAATTCAGTGGAATACCCTGACTTGAGACTCTTTTGCCCATGATGCCAATACATGAATTGTGTGCTATTTTGCCTTCTAACACAGTGAATATTCGTGGTGTTCCTGAGCCAGCTTGTAAAAGATGTAACTATTAGCTGGTTGATTGTTTTTTTTTTAAATGGAGATTGCCAGAGTGATATCTGGAGCTCAGTTCAGAAAAGCGTTTTTTTTGTTTTGTAGACTATCAAATGAAATGTTTCACCTCTTTTAAACGTGTTCTGCTGGACAGCTGGATAACACAGGCTGTTAAAGGCTCTTACACAGGACAAATGAAGGTTTTTCTTGTGTCAGCCTCTCTCGTATGCAACCCCCCAACAGCATTTACAAACTTGAATGAGCTTTTCTTACAGTCTATTATTTGCTGGATGAACGTCCTTACCCAAGAATCATCTCTGATGAAACAAACTTCTCTTATGTATTGGCGTGAATGGAAGAAAAAGTGTGATCCAAATACAAAAGCAGAAACAAGAAGCAAAACCTTGCAAAAATCTTGGAGTGGACAAGATTTTATTATTATTAAATAATTAAGAATTTATTATTGCTAATTGAATAAATTTTAATAAAAATAATAAATTATATCATTATTAAAATTCTTATTTGTTTAGTAAATCACCACTGAACATTGAGAGCTTTGCCTGAGAATAGTAACTACTGAAAATCAGAGCTTATTTATGGTGAAGCAGAGCTCCAATCTGTTAAACTTTTCTCAAGCAACTCAACATATTTCAAGACAAATGCTTCAGAATACATCCTTTCAAAAATAAATAAAATACCAAAACATTTCTGGAGTACTCAAGCTTCTGCACGCAGAAATTTACAGTTTTTCTTCTCAGACCTCAGTCACCTAAAACATCTCAGATCTGGTTTCTTAATATTTTCCAGCCTCTTCAGTTTTGTTTTTGCTCTACAGGAGGTGAAGCTAGTAAAAACTGGACAAATGGCTTTTATTTACTTCTTTATCACTGCAGCTCCTTGTTATCATTGGCCTTGTAATTTTAATGCAACAGACACCTTTCCCTTTTAATCACTTATTAATTCTGCAAACCATAGAAAGAACCCATCCTTCTTCAGTCTCTCTTTCAGAGAACCCTGGGCAAATTTTAGTAATATTTTATGTTTACATCTTAACTCCCTGACTATATATAACCTCTTCTGACCCTCAGTTTACTCTTTGCAAAGCACTACATTACAAAAGGTGCACATTTTCTGTTATTCTCATCGTTTAGAGCTCCCCTCCCTTCAGTCCTGTCATATTAATTTCCTTTTTCTCCTTACCAAATTGAAACTTTGCACCATTTTCTTCTAGGCTCCTGTAACACTCTTGAGCACCATGCAAGCATAGAGTTTCCCAGCTGTAAGGTCAGCTCTTTCAGGCAAACATCTTTGTAACATCTCTCATCTCAAGTACATAACAAACACAGACACAAATCCTGGCATTTTCTTAGAATATTCACCCAGATGTGCCTATAATTCACTTTTAGATCCAAGAATGAACCCTTACCTTTATAAAATGGCCTGCCAGTTAGAATATCTCCTCTGTTGGAAAAGCCAGGACCTCTGGGGCACAGAACCTCATATTCCTTGGTGCCAGGCTTAGGACACTCCTCGCAGTCGGAGCCCCAGGCAGCCCCCACAGCACAGCAGCAAGCATCCATACGAAACTTGCCAGGCACAGACTGAATGCACTCATCTTCATCCCATCTCAAGTAGCATTGCTCCATGCGAATATCTGCTCATTTTACAACAACATATAGGCATTTTACCTTTTGCTGAAGTTTTGTGTTTTTCAGAAGCACCTATTTCTGAGGCATGAATGCATGTGAGGCTCGGTTTCTGGGAGACAGATTTCTGCTCAAGACTCTACACCTCTGCACAATGTTCAAACATCTTAAGTCTCTAATACTGCACTATAGTTAAGTTTCTGGATCTCTGTTGTACCACATAAAAGTACAAGCATTTCTTCTGTTGTCTCTGAATACCAAGATATAGCATTACTCTGACATGATTGTACTTTTTAGGTTTCTATGTGTATTTGATTGATCAGAGACATGTATTTCTCTACTGTAACAGGTATTCTCATTTACAAATTGACCTGCATTCATGGTAAAAAACCCAAACATTCCTATCTATGTTTATATTATTAAATTAATTTAATAATACAAGGAATACAGAAAAAAAAAATTGCTGACCATTGTTAGACTTATTTTAACTCCAGTTAGCAGGAGCAAACAATATGGTTTCCAGAAAAATAAATTATGGTTACACTCAAGGGTCCCATCTGCAGAAAAGCAGGTCAACCAAAAGATAGATCAACCAAGTGTGCAGGCAAAATCTGTACTTGCATACGCATCTGTCAGGAAAAGTACTACACGCTGGTCCATACACAGAAAAAAATCAGCTTTGCTCTATCTCACTTACAGAAAAAATAACAATTATAACCCATTTGAAAGCATCGATACATTCCACACTTTTCACCTATCTGTATTTCAGCGAACAAAAATAGTTGAACATTTTTAGAAAATTTTTTAGTATTTGTTAAAATATAAAATTGGTATGAAAAAAGGGTTGTTAAGTCTCTACATGCTGATTTCTACAACATAGGAGAATTTCTATGCCCCAATTCCAGAAATCTGGCAAATAATACGAATAATGGTAAATGGACAGTATCAATTACAGCAGTGCCAGAAAAGACATCTGTGATACTATACAGAAATTTATTGGTAGCTTAATGGTCTCCAGTAAAAAAGAGTTATTTTCAGTGTGTAAGAAAGATCATAAGGACACACCATGTCTGATAAATAGCTTCTGGGCATATTCTAGAACCTCCTGACATGACTGAAATGGACTGGAGGTCAAGCTGTATTTTCAGGATCCATATAAGCATTAATGTTTCATATGATACACTGGACTGGAAGTTAGGCTTTAGCAAACCTAACAGAATGCTTAAATGCTTAGTGCAAAAGCTTTGGAGAAGATGCAAGACCTAAAAATAACACAGATGAGCTGCTGAACTGTTTTCCATACAAGCCCTTCAAAGTTTTGCAGATTTATAACATAAATTTACCCTATGCACATCTGAAGTTAAAAAATTTAGAAGCAAGTATAACAAATGGAAATCTTTCAAATACTCATGGTTTCCTGTAAACTATTCCACATCAAGATCACACTTATTTTCATTTCCAGAGATTCAGCAAACATACTGCTAATAAATATTTGTTTGCACTAAATTCACTGTAGTGCATCCTGCAGCAAATAACCACATTTCAGAAATACATGACATAGTGCACACTGCTTGCATAGCACAGGAGAAGGCACATATCTTGTAATACAAAAGGTCATTTTTTTAATTAAAATAAGAAAAGGCAACATGCCTTTGCGGGTAAAGGAACCCTGTGTCTTGCTTGAAAACAGCTCCTTTCTTCCAACTTTTCATTATATCTATCAACCGCAATTAAATTCACACCTGTCCTCATCAAATTTCTCATTGAGAAGTAATACCGGGTTGATGGCCACAGATGCCAGTGACTGGCAACAGAATTACCAAGTTTGGGAGGGTTGCCGTGGGTGGAATATCAAGTGAAACTAACATGCAAAGCTGTGTATGATATGCACAAACATAGTAGCATGTGGGCAGACTTGGTTGTTAACTGTTTCTTTTTTCTGAGACATTTATACTGATTGTACACATCCACTTATTTTAAAAATTCTGCTTATTTTAAAAAATATCTCTAGAACTACATTCACATTGAAAAACCCCACAACCTGGTAACTGTATCAGCTACTAGTAAGGCATAGTGCAGTTAAATCAAAAGTGTTCGCTTAAATTTGAATCTGCTTGAGGAAAGAGAACACTGTTGAAATAAAAAAATGAAGGATAGAGTAGGAAAATCCTTGACATAAGGCAAGGGCTAGATTTTTTTTTCGTGTTTTACTGCACTGTTTTCTTAAAAGAAATCAATGCTGTCAGGAATCATATTTTTACAGTCCTTAGAAATGGTTAGAAAAATTAATATGGATTCCAAAATCTATTCTAAACATCCAGTACCCTGACTTTATCTTTTTTTCATCTTTTACCATTGATTTCTAAAGATGCAGATTAATAACGCTTACTACACTTGCTACAGGATACTTCTGTTTTCTTGGGCTTACACAGGGGTTCAGTATTTTTTATACCTGAAGTCTTTCTTAGAGAAATATATGTCTTCACGGACATCATGTTTTGTCAGTAGAAGACACTAATCTGTGCAAGAAAGATAAGTCTTATTTTTATCTACGCTCATTTTGATTATTCTCAGACAGACCAATTTGCATCAGCATATCCATGCTACAAGGTAGTGTCTGAGTTTCACAAAATGACTAGATAGCAATAGAGAAGAGCACCATTCACATTGCATTACAAGCTGCTGGGTGGCCAGCTGACTGCTTATCATCTAGCTCCCAGCGAGTCAGACATTTCTGTTTGTGAATGGAGTCAAAGAAGGACAGCACTCTAGCAAAACCTATTGATTGCACTGTAGGCAAAACAAGTCTTAACACAAACTTTCATATTCCCCCAAGGGATTAACAGCTCTTCCCTGAACTGGCACAGGCATTTGATATCTAAGCAGCCATAACCTGAAACACAGGCTTAACAAACTGCTTTTGGAGGAATTCAGAAACAAACAAAACATCCTTTCACAGCCCTTTGAGAATAATTTTGGGCAACTGTTGGACACAGCTAAAAAGCTGGCAGAGTTGAGTGTGCTCTTACCTAAACACACTCGTCCTGTTCCATCCAGTGTCAGTCCTTCAGGGCACTCACAGTGAAATGAGCCTCTGCTGTTAACACAACGCCCGTTGGGACAAACCCCCGGGAAAACATCACACTCATTTACATCTGTCCGGGAAACAAAGAGTTGAGTTATATGCTAACTTGAAGGAGACAACTACAGCTTTATTGAGAATTTCAGCTACATGAAAGAAAGCAAGAGGCTTTCATTCATACTGTATTAGGGTCTGAACACTGTTCTGAACAAGCATGTGGCTCAGTCTCAAGGAACTCTTGCAAGATCTTCAAGTCATAGGGCACTAAGATGCCACATTCTCTTCTCTAAGAGAAGATGATGGATTATGGATGAGAGAAAGGAAAAACTGAAGGGATTAAACGTATTTTGAAGGAGCATTTTCATTCCATGCTCTTTGGATCATTTTGATATTCTCCAACAAACAGTGTAACATAACACTTCTCAACAGTCAGTAACTGCGAAGGCATTCATCTAAGGTCAATATGATTATGCCTGACACAAACAACAGCAAAATAATTCCTCTTTTATCTCATTTTCAAAGGAAAAAACCCGTGATATCTTGAGTAAGAAGCAAAAATTTCACCTTCACAGGTAACACCCTTCACTCTGGCAAATCCTCTTGAGCAAGCTGTGTCTGGAATCAAGCCAGAAAGATGTATCACTGATTTAGAATGACAGAAATATAGGACTAAATAATTTAAAAGTAAAATGTATCTTCAGAAGTCTCTAATAATTTGACCGTATGAGGTGGTGAGTGCTCTAGCCTCAATCAAGAAAAGTAATGGCTCATACATGTTACTTAAAACAAGTGAATAGTTGAGGAAATTAAATCTTAGGCAGTTACTCTTTCATGTGCTTTCCTTAATGGAGACCAGAACGCTCAGCATCTAATCGTACCAGTCTCTGTACTCAGATGTAGCTGAAAGGTAAATTTCCTGTAAAGTTGCATGAAGATTTAAAGCTTTAGTGATGCCAGTTATCACGAAAAGCTTTTTTTGCACTGCAGCTTAATAAAGGATCTGAGCAATGACATTATTTTAGGATACGCATGTAAAATGTAGCATGACATAGTGATATGAAAGCTTGCTGAAACATAACTAGTTAAAGAATAGGAAATTAAATGGCCAAATGTACCCAGTCTGAGCTCATTAGCTCTCTAGATTGATTAATTTTTGATTAGCTTTATCAGTTTAACCTGACCATGCTGCTTCCTGGAGTCCAAAGTAGTATCTTTGCTTGATGCTGCATTACACAGTTAAGAGCTCTGTTGGATGTTGTTTGCACCGTGCTTGTTAGATGGGATACATGTACCACAGTTACTGTTCCAATTAAAAATGAAAGGCTAAAACGTCCTGACACTGGTTCAGCTGCAAGCGGCATTATTCAAACCTTATGGGGAGAATGTGGCCCAGTTTTTTTTCCACAAACTAGAGCACACAGTTAGCATTCCTGCTTCCAACTTCTAGACCTAGCCCTGTAATCTAATAGTAGTATTATTCTGCAATCAATAATTGTACATAAGCTATGTGTTTGAAAACAGCTGGAAAAAGTGTTAACAGCCCACAACATAAAAAGCCCTCAAGACTTTCACCAGATATTTCACTTTATTACTGTAGTCCTTACTTCCCTACCCCAATGCGCAGTCCCTGTGGAGATGAAACATATGTAATTATTAAAAGATTTATTCACATGTTATTTCCTGGTGACTTCAAAGCTACTGGAATGATCTCTGATGGTGGAGATTACACATGATGCTAAATAAGACAACTTCATTTCATAGGCTTTTTGTGTTGTCTGTTTGTTTGTTTTCTATAAAGAAAATTATGAGAATCTATCTGGTGGTACTTCCTCTCTTCTCCGAAAAGAAGCAGGATATGAGAGCATACCTAATTCACATCGCTCACATGGGCTGCCCCAAGCTGCTCCTAAGGTGGCACAGCATTCAGATTTCAGTGTAGCACCATTGATGTTGACTTCACAGCGACTGTCTTGGATGTTAAGCCAGCAAGTCCCCTTCAGGCTATCTGCAGCGGAATAGAAAACAATACGGAACTGTCACAGCAAAAGAGCTGACATGCCATGTTCATGCCACCAGTACACAGAGTACCAAGGGAGTGCAGGCTCTCTTTTAAAAGAACACCTTCCATCAGAGTCATTTTGTACACATCTTAGTTTAGAAGTGGTGGAAAGGAATAGCACTATCACTAAAAGTGAGCCACAGAGCACACTGCTTGAGGCATTTTATAGTCCAGGTCCCACAGCTAGCAGAGGTTCTCCAGATACTACAGTGGATTTATTTATTTATTTATTTAATCTAGTGACTGATCAGTCTAAAATACACAAGTTACAACAAAAACAGAGATCACAACCTGGGACTCCCCCTTCCAGCTGACTGCCTAAACCACTGGGTTATGAAATCCATGTGCTCTTGACTCCCTTTCAGTCAGCGAACCTTCAAGGTTGTCAGGAAGGAAAAAAGATAAAAATGTAGAGGATAGGGGTGTGCTATATTCTTTTAGGGGTTTGGTTCTGCTGGTGCATTAGCTATGCTTTGAACACGCTTGTTAGGTTACACTCCACTCTCTGCTCCTGAGGGCTCAGTCCCAGCACACCCAACTCCTGAATCACAAATTGGCTTGCCAGGCTGGGAAACCACACCAGCTCAGGGCAAACCAATTCCACTAAGTGCCCAGCCATGTCAAGCAGCACCCACTGACTGCTGCCCAGGCCAGACAGCCACTGAGCAGAGGGGAGTTCTTCAGCATTGCCTCTGCTGCCTGAAATCCTCTGAAATTCTCTTTTAGGTAGCCAGATCTTCAAGTCTTAAAAGTCAGTGCCCAAGCTGTTTTTTAAAATGTCAGTTAGCTTCTAAATCACTTTTGTACTCTAGAAGATGTACCTACAGCACCTTTGCTCAGTACCTTTACAATGTTACACTCAAAATGGTATAAAATTTCTTGAAGCAGACAACAACCTTTGTGATCAGATAGCAAAAGCAGTCTGTAAAGATTTAGCCCAGGTTGTGAGGTCAGTCTGGGTAGAGTTTAAATGCATGTGCATACTCAGAGTTCAAAGCTATATAAGTGGCCCAGACAAATTTAATGAGATGACTAATGAAAGAAGATTTGGCTTTAAGACTTACATATATTATATTTATAAAAAGCCAGACCATCTATTAGGTGCTGTTGATCAGTATTACTAATACCTCATGTTTAGGAGCAGTGTGCTTCAGATAGAATCATTCCATCTTACTTTTTTCATACAACTTCAACTTTTCTACAGAATTGTCATGTTATAAAATTATGTAGACCACAGAGAGCACAACCCTTCTTTGGCTAAAGTAACAGGAAAAAAATAGGCCCAAGAATGTGACTGGAATCAGCCCTAGAAACTGGGCAACATACTTCATTAACAGTTAAGTTTAAAAGAGTTGTATTACTTAGGTTAATGTTGGTCTCAAACATGTGGGGCAGAACACCACACTTAAACAAGAGCACAAACCAACGAGGAGTATAGACAAGTGGAAAAGGCATCTTTTCCACACCTTGATCAGCCTTTAGCTAACAGTTAAGACTTAGGTTAACATAACAAGACCAAAGGCAAAACCTGGACAGTCATTAGCTGGGTCGGCTCTTAGCTAGTCATGGGATGGATGGGCATGTCCATGGTCATCATACATCCCAAATTCAGGGACTAACATGAGAAGAGAGAATATAGGTTCTTTAGCTGCTCTTTCACGCCACATCCAGCTTGCTGCCCACATGTTGATGTCTCTGCTTTATGTTATCAAAATGCAAATGCTTCCACTGCTTTATTCACTAGAAGTTTCTTGAGCTCAATATTATTTATTTTTAGTGGCCAACTTTAGAGGATGGAAAAATCGAAGTACTATCTCAAAAATTATTTAAACTGTACAAATTAGCAGGTGACTTTCCTCACACCAGCTGCATCTACATTATCCTGCTAAAGTCTGCTTGTCTTATCTTTTTCAGGCCATGAGTTAATTTCTTTTATTCTACATTATCTTTCTTGTCCAGACGAAATCTACAATGGGCAGTAACTGACATTTGCTTTGGTGAAGAAGTTATTATCCAGCATCAAAGCATTCTTTCTGTTGCTTGCATCTCTTTGATTCCGACTTGAAGAAGAATATATGCATATTACAGGCAGATGGCAGCCTATTTATTGTACACTGTATGAATTCCACAAATCTTGACTAAAACACGCACAAAAAGCATATATTAAGTGCATATTTCAAAAAGTACAAGTGGCAGTATCTCTACCGTATGAGCAATTCCCAAAATAGCAATGCAACACTTGTACCACCAACAGATGTATGTCAAAAACAATTCCACTTTTTTCTGCTAAGAGTACAGCCTCAATATTGCAAATGCTGTCAGTGGGCAAGCAAAATAAATGCAAAATATTTTTGCTGAATGCTTCTATTGTAACTGCTGAACTAACAGTCCTTATTTGCTAGAGATTTGAGCTTAAATTTGAGAGCAAATATTGTGACTTGAATTCTGACTGTAATTTGAACAAGTCATTTTTTCTCTACCCATGAAAGGTCACAGAAAGAGGCAAATAGCTCGCATCTATGCTCAATTTCTACAGGAAATATGGATGCAAATGGCTCAAGCCACCTGGTTCTTCAGCCTTGAGGCTGAGCAGACTGAGCAAAGGAACCAGAGGAACTGACAGACTGAAGTCTTCTGTCCACAAACTCAGTAAAGAACACACATCAGCCATACAGCTTCTCCATATAAGATCAGTCTAACATGCTGTATATGACCTGAGTCCACAAAACAGTGAAAATCAGCAATATGGCCAAGTAGCAACAAACACATTGGAGCAATAAATTGTAAAAATAAAATTAAAAGTAATATTATGTTAATCCTTTCTTATTCTAATGTTTTTGTAAAAAAAAATCGTGCCATTTTTAGAGCTCAGTAACTTTAATCATCATCATGAAAGAAATAAGGAAAAACTTACTCTTATAATGTAGGATTGATTCTGGTCCTGACATGAGAGAAATTTGAAATTAAAGAAAAACTAGAGAGGGGTCAGAAACAGACATTACCTCACTTTGATCATTTGTATAAAGAATACAACACATTCCAAAACCACAACACTATTTCAGCCATAGATTTATGTTTTGCCATATGCTTTTCATATCTGATGCTACAGGAATGCTCTACAGCAGCAATTAGCTAAAAAACATTAGGGCAAAAACATTCAATATACAAGTCTTTCACTGCAGTGTTAATGGTAAAAACCGACTTGCTCTACCATCCAGACTTGAAATGCCATACATTCAACAAGAGCATCTCCAAGTTTTTCACACAGTAAACTACCTGTAACTTCCAACCCCTTACTCACTTTTCAACAGTCCAGTCTGCCCGCCTCTCATCACTACCAGTGATGAGAAGATTTTGGTCAACACAAAAAATGAATGATTAGGCTCACAGTATATAGGTGGCTCCTAGCCTTCACTTTTTATCTGACTGTTCAGGGTGGGGTTTTTGTTTATGTTTTATGTTACCTATCACTAATATTGAGGCCAAGTGGCACCTCACACTGTAAATATTTCAATGGAAACCATTTGCAGAGTAAATCCAGAACATGGTTATAATTAGGCCCTTAGTGAACTTGTAGCACCTTTGGATGTGAGAACACAACATGATTAAAACAAGCAGTACAAAAAAGCATAGGTTAGTGTGGTCATATCAAGAAATTAGCAGAATGTAAAGAAGAACAAAAACAATACTAAACTTTACTGGCCAGTGATGCTACAAGGAAATCTAAGAGAAGGCTTAGGCACAAAAGTAACATTCAACTAAAAAACACTTTAAGGCATAGACAGACTCCATCATTAAATGGAAACTTGAATCTTTGCATTCAATTTCCTATCTTAAGAAAATCTTGGCAAAGCAAGAAAGTTGAACCAAGAACACCAGACAAATCCATCCTAAAATAAAAGGAACATTTAAAATTAGCATCTTCTAGTTATTAATGACACTCTAATTTATCCCACATATCCTACAATGACTTCAATTATGTTACACAAATAAGATGAAACAATGGCAGCTTGTGATCACCTGGGAAGTACAGATGTCTCCAATCCTTTGAGTTTTCTTGGAAAGGCAAGAAAAAAAACATTAATAAATGGCTTCCAAAGATAATGTCAGTGACATCTTGCAGACAACTGCTCCTGCTAGCTGCAATAAAATCTGTGCAGTGCTCTGCTTTTTTTCAATGCAACAGAATCCTCAAAGGATGCTAACATTATTTTTTTTTTATACATATATGTATTTTGTGTGTGTATATATATAAAAGCAAGACAATACTCATGTGTCTGCTCCAGGGACAAGGATCCTTACAAACTCCTATCTGCCTTATTCACCTTTACCAGCTTCCTACAAAAGATCAAGTATGAGATTGTGCTATAATGCAAAAGCCATTAACTCTTCCTTATAGCTAGGAAAGTCAGTCTTCACAGTTTATCAAGAATGTCCTGAACCCTAGTAGCCATGTGCTTTCCTATCACTATTTGAGTAGATGTTTCTCCAGTTTTACTTGTTTTCTTGTCTCAGATTTAAAAGACGCCAAGGAAGTGAGTAGGCATTTCTGCTTTACAGTTTCTCAACTACCAGACTAATCACTTACAGCTTTAGTCATATTCACGTCTCCCAAAGGACAAGATAATTCCTATTAATAATAAAACATCCCCACTCTCTCCCACCAATCTATACCTCCATTTCACCGCTTTCACCATAGTTTGGACATCCTCATGAATTATGTTTCTCTCAGTTTGTTCCTGCTCCCATGGAAGCAATCAAATTAGTATGTGTTTGTTTGGTCTTACCTACAGAACTATACATACTGTCTGCTATCATGAGGAAATTACCCAAATACATTATTTCCTTGCTTAATTAATAAATATGATCAATGTTTTTCAAGTTAGTAAGAAAAAGGGCGAATAACAGGAGGAAATACCCACCAATACATATCAGTCCTGTAGAGTCCAACTTGCTGCCAGGTGAACATTCACAATTGAAAGATCCAAGATTGTTCCTGCAGGCACCATTGACACACGGGCTGCTTTCACATTCATTTATATCTATAATCCAGAAACAAAAGACACTGTTAGAACTACGATGTGTTTCTGGAAAATATTATACAGTACAAATGCTGCTGTGGACCATGATTTGCCAAGACTGCCTGGTATATTTGCCTGCCCCGCCCATGACATTCAAAAGACATAGGGACAGGCAGGTAGCATGTATGTGCACGTATATAGGAGCACATATTTTGAAAGTGTTAATTAAATGGCTCTTTTCTACAAAGATAGTAATTTCCAACAACTTGGACTATAAAGTTTTTCAGCATCAATTATAACTGTCCCGTGAGAAAACAAACCTCTTTTTTCAGAGAATGCAATGCATTCCCAGCCACAACATGCAGTGCACAAACAAAGGCCTTATTGTTTCTGTCACTTATGGCTCCGTGAGGCTTTGGAATAATTAAGAAAACCCTGTCAGAAGCAAAATATTACAATGCTGGCTGCGATTCTCTAGTTTAGAAAAGCATTCAAGAAATAGGAGTTGAAACTGCAATACTGTAAATGGTACTGTCCTCTAGCCCCTAACTCCTATTTATCACCCGTGTGAGTTTTTTAAGCCTGTTCACATGTAAGAATAGGACCCCCTGCAGACAGTATTATTTGCTGATTTTTTTTTAAAGTGAAATCCATTTTAAGATTAAACCAATACTAGCAAATTCTTTCAAAGAACAACTGCAGATGCATATCCACCATTTCTCCCTAAACTCAACCAATTTCATTTTTTGATTTGGGTTCTGAATCAAACCATACGTTCTAATACAACCAGACTGTTCCTTTGGTGGGCCAGAAATACAACTGTTTAGTGCTTGCTTATGTTTGCTAGTAGTGCTTGAGGAATAATGTCACATGCATAAACTAAAATAGCCTGATTTGGGCATTTTGGACACTAAAATACTTGCTTTGGTTTGGGTCAGAGGGATCTTTGATCAGTCTCTGCATTTATGTCTTTGCTTTTATGCAGATATGATTCTTTGTCCAGTCATTTGCAAGTGCTCTTCCCTGCTTTTAGGTACAATGAAACTTCAGAGAAGTTCCCATGAGACGCCAGGCATAATCTGTGCCATGGAATCTTCAGGGCTTTTGGACACTAAAAATAGTCTCCACTGAGCACATGCAAAATGAGACTTACAATTTGGCCAAATCTAAGCACGTTTTCAGAGCAAAGAGGCACGATCCTGACACAAAAAGTACTCAAGAAATTTCAAGCTGCAACTGCATAGAGGAGCAACAGCTTTCTAAAGGAAAGGTCACAAGGTTTGCATGTTTCTAAATACAGAAATCAACATTTTCCTGGAAATGAACAAGAAGTTTTGTCTGAATTTTTTAAAGGCAAAATTAAAGTCTAGTCTGACTCAGACACACAGTGAAGAAAATTACAGGTCAAGTGCTTGGAGTCTGCTGAAGGTATTTATAGCTGAAAACAGGTGATTTTCATGTAAAGAGTCACATGGGTTTAACAGCTGGCAACCCAACCACACACAGGTCTGCACATACACAACCAATGTGCAAGACAAAATACTATAATAAGCAGATAGTTGCCACTATCCAAAACATCACTTCAATCATATTCAGAATATAAAAAAATGCATGAAACTTAAAATGCTTCACATTTATTGATGTAATAACAGGTTATCATGCCTATCTTTAATTCTCCCTGATACTTAGCAAGTTAGGTTTACAATCAATTTTCTTCTAGGAAAACACATCTTGTATTTTGGGTTTTCAGAGTTAACAAGAAACCCAAACCTAACAAAAAATAGTTGAGGCCACACCTGGAAGTCAGTGTCCCCAAAACTACAACCAAAGGTAAGTCAGTAAGTGGAGATGGAGAGGTGAAAGAATTTAAAGTTCAACACCTTATGAAGAGTGAAGCAGCTCTCTTGATTTCATGGGCTATGTGCTTCACTCTCTGCCCAGACAGTGAAAGGAGAGAAAAAGACTCAAACTGAACACACGGGTGAGCAAAAATGGGGAAGAACAGAAAGATGATACACCGTTGTCAGACCTGACCACCTTCTAGACAGGGAGAACTGCCTGCTCATTTCAAGCCGAAGTTGGAAAACCTAGTCTAAACCCTCACTCAAATTTGCATCAAACATGTTCCCGGCAAAACAGCTGACTCGATCTGCCAGGTTGCTGCTGTCCACAGGGGACATTCCCCTTTTACCCTTCCTCCTCCTTTTTCTCCCAGTCTCAGTTTCTACCCTTCGCAAGTGCCAGTGCCAGCTCCTCACTGATCCCACAGACAAATCGTCACTTTCCATCTTCTGGGATGAGAATGGCAGAGGTTGATTGCCAAGACCAGGGGTGAGGGAAGATGTATCACGGAACCTGACTCTTCCTCATTTCGCTTTGCCCTGGTGCAGGTGAAGGAATACTCATCCCATTTTTCTCTATGGATTAGAAAGAGGGACAGCAGCTTTTGCTGAGGATTAGGGTATGCATATCTGGAGGCATCAACTTCTTTTTGTTTCTAAAACAATCTTGTGACTATGCTCTAGGCCTCTAACCCCGAGAAAACCAGTATGTTACCTTCTGCATTTGACATGCTTCAGCACTACGCTAGGAAAAAAAGAAAAAGAAACAAACAAAAAAAGAAACAAAACACAAACCCAACGCTTTTGAGTATCACAGGTTTGTGATATTGCATTGACAACTCCCCAAAACCATTGTTCAGTAAAAAAAAATAAATAAACGATGAATGCACTTCAGCATTAGTGCTCTGCTGAATCAGGAGAAAAAGTATCATATACACAACCTAAACAAACACCAAAAATTGTTGCCATACACTGTTGTACAATAATATTAAATGGTAATTTTAGCAAGAGTGAGCAAGAAACCAAACTGATTTTAATAATGTTTTATATTTTAAAATAAAAGCCACTATGTATGAAAATATTTATCAGGTTTTTCTTTATAAAATGTTTTTTTCTTAAGTGAAGTGAGTATATATTGTAAATGTCAGAGAAACAAAAATTGAAACAGTCCACTGCACATTCCTGGAAATGAACTTCAAAGCACATCTGGTTTACGTTTAACTAGTTATGTCACTGGAAACACAATCTAAACCACAGAGCTTGTTGTAAAAATCTCAACTTTCACAGACTCTGGAGCCTCAAACAACTCACCCACTCCCCAGAACAAATTGATAAAAAATTTCAGTTGAACTATAAATGAAAATAATGAAGGGTTTTGTTGTTTCTTCACAGTTACTAATGAGAGTTACGTTAATTAAAAATATACTGGTGAGTAATAAGCATCAGAGCATTTTCAGAGCACAACACAAAGCTTCTGGCTACAGAACTTTTTTTACAACTAGTGAACTTGTAACTCCAAACTGAATTACGTAGTGTTCCTTTGAAAACAGAATTTGGACAGAAAGAGATGGATTTATTCCTCTATGCCAACCCACTCAACATTAGAAAAAAAAATTTAATAGGTTTTATAAACATTTTTATGCCAACCCCCTCCTGAACAGCTTTTTTACCTGATCAGCTAAATTTAAATGTCTATCTAACTATGAGATTCAAGATTAAGATGAAGACTCATGACCTATGTAAGTTAATGTAGATAACAATATTCAAAGAAAGTGAAAAACCCTTCCAATTATGCTGTACAGACAATAAAAAATGAGAAGTATTTTAGGGTGATTACACTAAACTATGTTCAGAAAGGAAATACTCTTAAAAATCTGCAGTTTTAGTTAATGATCAGTTATTTGTTGTTTGTTTTTTTTTTTCTAAATGAGAAAATGGGATTTTTTTCTTCCATTAACAAGAAGTTTTATTACTTTAAGTATTATTGCAGCATTCATGTCCAATCAAAAGCTGATTGCTCAGAGTTCATCAGACATACAGGATTATGAAATACAGTTAAGTGAAGCACAGCCACTGTATTTCTACAAAGACGGTAAAATTGCCTCCTTTTCAGTAATAAGCTGATGACCACCATGAAAGGGAGATGAGACAGGGACAGATCTATCCTTTTTTAGAATCTTTTGGAATATCAAATAATACTCTTTCCTTAGTCTTTGCAGGAGCCAAAGTACAAATATTGCAAGCATGTACAGATGCATGTTCTTTTACAAATATCTAAAAAAACAATGTTAAAAAACTGAGAGTAATGCATTAATTAAAATCTCACCAAACCCACCAGACAGAAACCCAAATGGCCTTACTTAATGAGCTAGAATGATCATCTCAGTAATTACTCTTTCACAATAGAATAGATTTTAATTTATATAATAACCTGCTTAAATAAGGTGTGTGTGCATTTTCTACCTCATGCTCGGGTTGGCTCGAGTTGTGAACTATCTCAGTTCCTGTATTACTAGATGACTGTCAGAGGCACTATAACATGTTAGTTTGAAAAAATCATGCTGGTTCTTTATTCATGTGTTTAGGATTGATTAATAAACTGATAATTTGGGGAAAGCAGCTAATTCCCTTGGACAAAATGTAAAAGTGGTCACATTCCTTAGAAAAATGCAGTAAGCTGCCATTAAGAGGGGACATGCTGCCATTTGGATTTCTGCTAGTATCTTCTCTTCATATACTTTCCTGTAAATTCTATTTTACCTTAACTGTAACTTTTTTTTTGATACTATGGTTTTGCAGTCAATATCAGCTGGCAATGCTATCTAAAAAGTTACCCTATCCTCAATGAACTATTAATTTAAATGAACTATTAAATTCATTTCCACTGCAGAATAACTCTCCCTCATGCTCTTCTCCATTCACACCCCGCCTCAGAAAAAAGCTACGAGAAGGGACTCCCAGATTTGGTTCACTATATCATGATCCCCAAACTTCTTCTAGCACAAGAGAAAACACATTGCAATGATGATAAGGATGTCCAGAAGACAGAAAAGATCATTTTTTTTCCTAAGACTGTGGAACCACGAAACCACTTTTTTGTTGTTGTTGTCAAATCCTTATTTTGAGCCTTTATATTAGCATTACTATATTATTACCATTGAAAAACAAATTTATGTTTTATATTTGAAAATCTAGATACACTTTAGTTCAATAATTATGGCTAGGTTGTCTGCATTCTGGAATCTTATTCGTCTACCTTTTGGTCAGTATTATGCTCTGAAGTTTATGGCCTTTTCACCTTGGTAATTAACATCTCTCTTTACCATACTCTTCCTCTTTTTCTGTCTAGAAGATTCCTTAAGAAACATGCACATTAAGGGCACATGGTAAGCTATTTTCACCTGAACATTATGGATACATACTAGGCATTGAGACAACTTAGCAGAGAAAGCACTATAAATCCATGGGAGTGTGACAGAAGAAAAGCCCTACTCTGAACAAGTGCTACTAATTTGTAACATACAGGGAGAACAGAAGTTTTAATTTTTAAGCGACCTCTGAAACACACATGTACTAAAAGACAAAGGAACATAAATTCTTTTGAACAGAAGGGGTGAAGAGGTGAATGATTTGATACTGCCAGAATTTAAACCATTTCATGAGATGTTTTGAATGTAAACACATGTTCACTTTCCAAACAGTTGGAGACATTCAAAACACTATTGCCCCCTCCATGTTGCCTGCTTCCACTCCTCTTCTGAACGCTGGCAAAGAGCACGTGAGTGCTCTTCACCTGCTTAAGTGCAAAGTTAGCCCATTCAGCATATGCTGCTAACGAAATGGTGTAAGTTACCCTGACTGACCCTACACAGCAAGAATGGTTTATAGAGTGCTTCCACTTCCCTTTCCAAATGTTTGTTTAACTGTATGGCAGTAACTTCTGTCTGATCAGTAATAACAAGCAGCTGAGGACAATGTCTTCTACTTCAGACAAATCTGGACAATGACATTGGTTCACATAATAGGTGTTCCATAACAAAGGATGATAGCTTCCCCATCGCCCACTCAAATGCAAGACTATTTACTATAAAAACTTTCTAATGATAACAAACATTGAGATTTACAGATCATGGAACCAAATAAAAAATAATGCAAAAGACCAGTAAAATTCTACTACTCTGAATACTAATTAAAAATTGAGACAAAAGCTAATGCTTCTATTTTGACTTTTTTTGTACAGCCTTAGGTTTTTTTATAATTAAAACTTCTCATTAGTTTCTGCTATGTAACATTTTCATTGCCCTAACATCTGTGTTCATTATAAGAAGTTATAAGAAAGCGATTGTGATTATACTGTAAAAATACAGGACAATTTTAGTATCAACAGACAGTAATATCCAGATCCTAGAATTCAAACATCACATAAAGCATCACAAATACCTGAATTTGATCTAGAATTAACTATCACCACAGACTGAAGGGAGAAAAAGAAGAGACTCTGTGATCAAAAGAGATACATTTCCCCAAATGACAGACTAGGTGTCCCTGCTACACGATCAAAGGCACGCACATATTCCCCTTTATTCCAGCTTAAAAATGTTTTATCTAAGGAAAGTGAAATATTTTCATATAAAAATTAACTGATTACTTTGAAAGAAATTCAATGGCAGGACCCAACACACTAAAAATAATTGCAGAGAAATTACAGGAGGAATGCAATGATTTATGCAATATCTTAGCTCTGTCCTTCCCTCTGGTATTTGTCACCACCCTGAATCTTTTGTGATCATTTAGCTTTAATGTTACATAGTAAGCAATAAAATTAACACAGCTTGCAGATTTTTCACCTTCACATGTGTCTGTCTCAGTGCTGAACACATAACCCTTTGGACAAGTGCAGCTGTAACTTCCAGGGGTGTTTCGACAGTGCCCATTATCACACAGCAGCCCGTTCATTGAACATTCATCAATGTCTGCAAAAAGACGAGTTAGACACACCAATGAGTGCAAATGCCATGAGATGCCTTCACCTCCACAAGTAGCCCCTGTTGCTTTCTACAGCAACCAGGGTATCAAGCACACTGAATAGGAAAAACCCACAAATTAACACCACTCCCTGAACTCCTCTTACACTAACTGCAAATAATGCTAATAAAAACCAATCAATCTTCCTCATTGCCCTATTGTTTATTTTTAAAAAGAAAAAAAATTTACAATTTTAAGCTACTTTCCTCTAATGCCCATCACATACCACAAATACTTAAGCTTATAGAAGAATACTGACAGGATAGGCTGTAATAAACCTGACTCTTCATCCTGCTTCAGGGTGTCTCCTATATTTTGACTGCTTGATCTCCCAAACTTAACACTGCAACTGAAATCTTAAATCAACTAGACTTTTTAGAGAGTTTAAGTTTAAAAATAAAGAATAAAAACAAGAATGCATTATAATTACAATCTGGAGGCTTCTGGTTTCCCAACTACATTAGATTTTGCAAGCTATGCTTATAAATTCCTTTAGGATTCAGACAAAAAAGTCTAAATTTCCCTAGACTATTAATCGAGATTTAAGTTTGGCAGATGTAAAGAAGCTCTTCTAAACTAACCTGTCCTTAGTGTAACCTCATCTGATTTTAATGAAGTAAAGGAGAATGGATTTGGAATTTGATGTTTTCAAGAGCAATAGAGTTTAATTTTGAGCTTGTTGTTACAATCCTTTAACTCAAACTAGAAGTGTTATGAAAGTATTTCCTTAGAATCTCACAGAATAACTTCAGATTTGGACTGTCATCTATTGTGATATGCACTGTAAAAACATAGACTGATATAGCTCATGCTGTAAAAGCACTTAAAACTGACAAGAATACTGTCTGCATTTGTCTGATGACCACTTTTTATTTCCTAGCAGCTCATAATCTTTATCACTAATTAAAGCATTTCAACCCTTTGAGTGTTCATAATTAAATTATTTTGTGCAAAAATTCTCCTGTCTATGAATAAATGCATCCTCACAGTCAGTATGCTGTATTTTTATTTAAATAATTAAACACACATATACCTATACTAGCATTTACATAATCCCAAGTGTAACTAGATAAATAAAATCCCTTGCCATAAAATCCATTTGGAAAACAAATACTATATGAAGTATCTTTAAAGAAACACCAATAGTTTTATGCAGCAGTGCCCTTCCTGCCAAAAGGTCGTATTTAGGGCCTTTAGAAGGTAACTAGCTGTAAAATTCTTTAAATCAAGCAGATGAAAAGAAACACTTTGTGTTTGCTTTGCATCACTAGGTAGGAATGTTTGGTATTAAAATTATACCACAGTTATATAGTCCAGGTTTTCCCTACCAAAAATGGTGGGGTTTTGTTGACCACAAATACCAATGATAGGTCAGTAAACCTTTAAGTACAGAGAGCAATAATTCCCCAAAACAAACACATCAGATGGTAGGACAATACTTAAGACTTTCTAATGCTTTCAGATAGCTTTCTATTAGCTTTTAATACAAACAAACTTCAGTTTTCTGGTTAAAATTACAGGACTATTAACATGACTATAAGCGATAACATTGCACAATGTACCTGTGGTATAATACACTTTTTTTGGATGTATGAATTCCCAAAAGAAAAAAAAATACTGAATTTCATGTATGACCATGAATAAATAAATAAATAAAATTAATTGGACTGAGTGTGAAACTTATAATATAGGTATCTTCTGTTGGGTATTCATAAACACTTGCAAAATATGTATCTAGACACTGCAACAACTGTCTGGTATAAACCCAAACCAAACTACAAATGACAATTAGAAGTTCCTGAAGTGAATCATTCCTGTATACTGGTGACCTGAAATTCTGGAGAATAAAAGAATAGCTGTTACACTTGAGCGCACTGTTCAGAGGTGATTTGTGAAATCCTAAGAGTGGGTCATTGCTTCCTTCACAAGCTGAAGCTTTCAGAAATTAGAGGACTAAGTGTGCAGCGCTCCATTCTGCTGTACCTGTGTAACATGGGCACATCACAAATTACTGCATACTGCAGACACCGTGTACATAGGCCACCAGTTATAATTTCGTTGTAATGACAGCCTGTTACATTTTATTATGCAAAATCGTGACCTTCAGCTCTTGACAAATTATCAACCAGCCTTGAAAGGGACACATTTTAGGTGGTCTTGACAAATGTTACACATTAAAGTATAACACAAACTGATCCATGCTTTTGAGAAAATTAATTCCTAACCTGCAATGGTATCTCCTGCTTACACTTCCCAAACAGTAATACTCCCCCAACCAAATAACAGATAAATACAGCAGTAAGAATATTAGCTATGCATTGACTGAGAAAAGCAGTTTCATTAGAGATTTTTTTGCATTTTCATTGTAGCTTTAAGAAGTAGATGTCTTGCAACCTAAATTCTGTCAATGCAAATTAGCATCAATACAGGGACGAATTATTCAACAATAATAAAAAAACTGAGCAACTTACCCACACAATTCCTTCCAGAAGGATCAGGCTCGTAGCCACTGTTACAGTTACAACGATAGCTGCCACGTAAGTTTTCACAAATTCCATTGGAGCAAATATCAGGATCCAATGCACACTCATTAATATCTGTATTAACACAACACAGAAGACAACCAGACACTGAAAGATATGAAAAACCAGATCCTGTGATAGACATGGACAACACCTGACTCACTGGATGTTGGGGCTGTCACTCAGATCAATTATACAGCAAGGGTGCAGTCAGAAGGCTGAAAGAAGTGATTATTCCCCTCTATTTGACACCAGTGAGGCCAAACCTGGAATACTGTGCCCAGTTTTGGGCCACTTCATGAGGTTCACATGGGCCCACTCCTCAAGGCTGTCAATGTCCCTCTGGATGTTATCTTTTGCCTCTAGTGAATCAACTGCACCACTCAGCTTGGTGTCATCTGTGAAGTTGCTGAGGGTGCACTCAATCCCACTATCTGTGTCACTGATAAAGACATTCAACAGTATTGGTCCTAGTACGGACACTTGAGGGACACCACTTGTTACTGGTTTCCCCTTGGACATTGAGTCATTGACCATAACTCTTTGCACATGGCCATCCAGCCAATTCCTTACCTATCTAACAGTCCATCCACCAAAACCATCTATCTCCAATTTAGTGGAGAGAGAAGAATGTTGTGGGGGACTGTATCAAAGGCCTTACAGAAGTCAAGGTAGATGATATCTGTAGCTCTTCCCTTGTCCACTGGTGCAGTCCCTCCATCGTAGAAGGCCACTAGATTAGTCAAGCATGATTTGCCCTTGGTGAAGCCATGTTGGCTGTCTCTAATCATGTCTGTCTTCCATGTTTTGACATAACTTCCAGGAGGACCTACTCCATCTTACCATGCACTGAGGTGAAGCTGACTGGTCAGTAGTTCCCAGGGTCCTCCTTACTACCCTTTTAAAAATGGGTGTGATATTGCCTTTTCTGCACTCAGTGGGGACTTTGCCTGACTGCCATTTTTCAAATGATGGAGAGTGGCTTAGTAACTACATCTGCCATTTCCCTCAGGACCCTGGGATGCATCTCATCAGGTCCCATGGACTTGTGTATGTTCAGGTTCCTCAGGTGGTCTTGAACCTTATTTCCTATGATGGGGGGGGGACTTTGTTCCCCCAGTCCCTGCCTTGATATTCACAGACTTGAGAGATACGGGAAGAGTGATTACCAGTGAAAACTCAGGCAAAAAATTGTCAAGTACCTCAGCCTCCTCCATGTTGGTTGTCACTAGTTCTCCTGTCTTATTTATCGTGTTGGTGTGGGTCTGTGTACATTTTCTTGTAATCTTCCTCTTCTGACCAATGTACCTGTACAAGCCTGTCATATTCTTCACACTCCTTGCCAAACTCAGCTCCAGCTGTTCCCTAGCTTTCTTGATCTCATGCCTACACATCTGGACAGCTTCCATGTTTTCACTGCCTATGCATTTCCTTCTTACACTTTAGTTTGACCAGGAGGTCCTTACTCAGCCATGCTGGTCTCCTGCCTTCCTGCCTGACTTCTTACACGTGGAAATCAAGAGCTCTTGTGATCTAAGGAAAATGTCCTTAAAAAGCTGCCAGCTCCGTTATTCTCCTTTATCCTTGAGGACAGTTTCCCAGGGGGTCCTGTCCACTGATTTCTTAAACAACTGAAAGTTGGTCTTCTAAATTTCAGGGTCCTGGCTTTAGTCTTGACTTGACCCATATCCCTCAAGATCATGAGTTCCACCAGGGTGTGATCACTCAGCCCAGGCTACCATCAGTCTTGACCTCACTAATTAGTTCATTTGTGTTGGTAAGCAACAGATCCAGTAATGCTTCTCCTCTGGTTAGGCTATGACCTGGATTAAGAAATTATCCTCGGTGCGCTCCAAGAGTCTCCTGGACTACATACGGCTTGCTGTGCTGCTTTTCCAGCAGATGTCAGGGTGACTGAAGTCCCCTAGCAGGATCAGTATGAAAAGAGGCTGAGGGAACTGGATTTGTTTAACCAGCAAGAGGGAAGATGAGAGGGACATCTAATAGCAGTTCTCTTATCTTAATAGGTGGTTACAGAGAAGATGGAGCCAGACTCTTCCTTGAGGTACACAATGACAGGGCAAGAGACAACAATTGCAAGTTACAACATGGGAAATTTTAACTGAACACCAGGAAAACAATTCTTCCCCATGAGAGTGATTCAGCAGAGATGCTATGGGAACTCCATCCTTGGGGTTTTCCAAACTCCACTGGGCAAGGCCTTGAGAAACGTGATTCAACTTTGAAATTACCCCTGCTCTGAGCAGAAGGTTAGGTTGGATGACCTCCAGATATCCTTTCCAAATTAAATCAACAGGGAACTATGTATTGGGTTTGTGTGACCAGGTTTTCGCAGCAGCAGGGGCAACAGGGGTGGCTTCTGTGAGAAGGTGCTAAAAGCTTCCCCTATGTCTGACAGAACCAATGTCAGCCGGCTCCAGGATGGACCCGCCACTGGTCAAGGCCAAGCCCATCAGCGATGGTGGTAGTGCCTCTGGGAGAACAGATTTAAAGGGGGGGAAAAAACCCTGCTGTGGAACAGCAGCCAAAAGAGAGGAGTGAGAATATGTGAGAAAACAGCCCTGCAGACAGCAAGGTCAGTGAAGAAGGAAGGGGAGGAGGTGCTCCAGGCACCAGAGCAGAGGTTCCCCTGCAGCCCATGGTGAAGACCATGGTGAGGCAGGCTGTCCCCCTGCAGCCCATGGAGGTCCACAGTGGAGCAGATATCCACCTGCAGCCCATGGAGGACACCACGCCAAAGCAGGTGGGTACCTGAAGGAGGCTGGGACCCCATGGGAAGCCCACACTGGAGTAGGCTCCTGGCAGGACCTCCAGATCCATGGAGAGAGGAGCCCACAGAGCAGGTTTTCTGGCAGGACTTGTGACCCCACAGGGGACCCATGCTGGAGCAGTGTGCTCCTGAAGGACTGCACCCCATGGAAGGGACCCATGCTGGAGCAGCTCGTGAAGAACTGCAGCCTGTGGGAAGGAATCATGTTGGAGAAGTTCATGGAGAACTGTCTCCCATGGGAGGGACCCCACGCTGGAGCAGGGGAAGAGTGAGGAGTCCTGTCCGTGAAGACGAAGGAGCAGCAGACACAAAGTGTGATGAACCGACCATAACCCCCATTCTCCTGCACTGTTGGGGGGGTAGGTAGAGAATTCAGAAGCGAAGCTGTGCCTGGGAAGAAGGGACGGGTGCGGGGAAGGTGTTTTAAGATTTGGGTTTATTTCTCATTACTCTACTCTGGTTTGATTGGCAATAAATTAAGTTAATTTTCCCCAAGCTGAGTCTCTTTTGCCCGTGACAGTAATTGGTTGAGTGATCTCTCCCTGTCCTTATCTCGACCCATGAGGCTTTTGTTGTATTTTCTCTCCCCTGTCCAGTTGAGGAGGGGAGTGATAGAGTGGCTGCATGGTGCTTAGCTGCTGGCTGGGGTTAAACCACGACAGTAAGAATACCTTGATGCAAAATATCTAGCCTGTGCACTCAGTGCCTGTCGTTCAAGGATCTAGGTAAGAAGTCATACTTTATTAGGTGACACAATTACTTTTCCTAATACAGAACTAATGCATAGGTCAATAACACAGCATTACAGGAATTATAGCATTTGTTGGAAATTTACAATTTTTCTCAGATTGACAGAACAGGATGATGAATTGAGATATACTCCTTGAATTTACAGTCCTATATAGAATTTCTACTGTAGTTGGAAAATTCCAAAATATTCATATGAACCATAAGAACAGGAACAGGCTAGTTTTAATATTTTTTGCCTCTGAGAAAAAGACAGGTTTTCAATACTAAGTTATTTCTGCCCATACGGTAAGCCCATTACTTTAAATAGTTCCCTTTCCAAACCCTGGAAAGAACAGTAGGGGTGCTGGCCTAGCTGTGACTTCACAAAAACCTTGTTTTATACTTGTACTGCTCAACTTTTTATAAAGGACATTTCCTCTTTAACCATACTGCAGTTTAGATGATGATTTACATATACTCAGACATGCATTTGGAAAAATCATGCTATCCCTGGATTAAACTCAAAGCTATTAGACATCTGAAAATTTCATAAGAAAATATGAATTAGTGTAATATTTCAGCTTTATATTTTCTTTTGAGCAAAAAGTTTTCTGTAGTTTACTAAACATTTTTGTGTCTTGGGGACAAGCCACACAATTTCATGACTCTCTCTCTCCTTATCAAATTAATGATTTCACAAGGTCCAGCCTTTCCTGTTACTTTTTATAATGAACCAGACTGCAAAATCTTTGTCCTCACCTATATCCAGATTTCTCCCACATGAAGACATGAAGGTTTTGTGCTTGTTAATCACAAGCTGAATGACAGAAGTAGGGATGTGGTGATGGACTGCAGTCTAATTAACAAGCTATATATCCACTAAAAGTCAGATAAAATCTTTATGACAAGAGCTTCACTGATAAAGTGTATTCCCACTCACTCTTGACAATGAGAATGCGTGAGGAACACAACAATTTTTATTAGGGATTGAATGTGGCAGCAGTATTCCTCTCCTTTAGCAAATGGAATTAGTAAACAAAGTGCCTTGGTATAAGCAAGAAAATTGTCTGCAAGGTCGCTGCACAAGATGTACAGAAAATACTATGGTTTTCTTTAGAAACCTAAACAAAAAGGGACTTTAGTTGAGACGTGAACCCCCAGGAGATTATAGTCTTTATCATGCAGTTGGTAGAGACCACAACTGGTTTTATGATTTAGTGAGAAATTGTACTTTCCATGTATCCAAAAGGACATATAACCTCCCTACCAGACTACATGCAAATTCTCATGGTAGGATGCTGTATATACAACAACATTAGGGTACACTACCATTATTTCCCCATGAGATTTAGAGATTCTTCAAATGGACCTTGCATAATTCACTGAAAAGAAAACGGAGAGAATTTACAGACTATGGATTTCAAATTACTTGTAAGTTTGGCAACATGTTAAGCAATGAGCTTATAGAGAAGAAAAAGCTATGCATATACACTTACAGTACTGAACAGAACCATAATTTCTTTTATTATAGTACTACTTTAAAAAGTTATGTAGGCTGTTTCTAAGTATAATAATCAGAGGGTCTCACTCTGTTCCTGCTGAACTGAATAGGAGCTTTAATGCTGACAAGGATAAAAGCCATACAGATTAAATGCCTGTAAATACTAAATGTACAGTATCTGCTTTAATTTGGCTGCAACTTTATTAACTCATCAGGGAACTATCTAGCCATAAATCACAATACTGTGTTCCACCATTCCTTCTTCAACCCACTCTACTTATTTGGCAGCTACAGCATGCGTTGCCCCTACTTCAGGCCTGGCTCAGCTATTACTTTTAAAATCCCTCTCTGTGGTACTAGAAAAAGCAGCTGGATCTTTACAGTTCCTTGTACTAAATGCAAGTGCTTACTTTCAGGACTTTTTTTAGGGGGATCTTTTTTAGTAAGCTCTCTTCCAACTCTAACTCACCAGAGAAATGATCCCTCCATGGAAACAGTCCATGTAGAGAACACTGGATCTGGAGTGAAAATGTGCTCTATTACTATCCCAGCTGACTGAAAATCAACTGCAAATGCAAGTGGTTGCTGTCATTCCCCAAATGAGGGAGAACTGTCTTACGCCTATTCTAAAAAAAAAATAAATTATAGGTCAGATCTTCAAAAAGGATGACTTTTTTTCTTGTCAGGGTCAGGCAAAATCCAGTGCTGTAGAGAATTAGTTCTGGCCTTTTCTTTAGACAACATTTAATTATTGTACTTAGATAATGAAAATACTAAAATCAACATATTAATCTTGAGGCAAAAAACTCCACTGTAGTATGTTAAAGAAAAATATAATTCTGAGTATATATTTTTTTAACCTTGAATCATATACATTAAAGAAAATGTGCAACATACCTCGTCCATCCACAGTAATACCTATTCCACCGCTACACAGACCATGGAATTCAGCTACTCAATTGAAGCAAAGAGATGTTGGGGAAAAAAGAAAATGTTATTTCCAGTGTTTTACCTTCTTTAATCCTCAATCAAATCCACCTGATCATTTTTCAAAACAATTTTTCTACAATGTAACTAATAAAATGCCAATGTTCACATGAAATAACTACTTATAGACAATATAGCTAAATATGGCTAGTAGTATTCCACCCTGAACTTTCACATATATATAAAAATGAAATATGATAACAAGAATTAAACATTCAAGTGATTTCATTATAGTCTTGACAGAACTGTCTCCTGAAGTTACTGCTTTCAGCCATAATGCCAGTTTTACTTCATTTCTTCTACAGTTTTCTGCTATGTCAGAAAATGACACTGAATAGAAATACTGTCCAAGATAGATGATCTCAGTTGTATATTCAAGAGATTTTCTTTTAATCAATCCCCAGGTTTATTTGGAGAACTGATTCTTACAAAATGAAATACAGCTTTCTAAAATTAATATCGGCTGCTCTTTTAAACTGTATTGATTTGACTAGGAAACTTACAGATTCATCAGAGAACTCTGCTTATTCTCTTTAAAGTATTATTCCTTATAGCTAACACTTAATTCAGGGACCCAACTTCATCCATAGCATACTCATGTCCTTTGTCTTGAATTTTGTGACAGTCTAGCCAGCTCCAGAACTAGGTTCACCTCAAATGTTACAATGCATAAAAACACACTCAACATAAAATACCATTTTTTCTTTAAAGGAGAAACCATTTCCAGAATCAGTGTACAATTCCATTAAATACCCTATTCACTTCTCTTTAAGAAATTAAATAAATGAACAACCTGATCTGAACAAGATTTTTTTAAGTCTGTATGTTCACTGTAGTATTCAAAGAAACACAAAATTTTACCTGAGTTTTTAGCAGGGCAGGGGTGACATGGCTCTCCAAAACCATAGTCTGGATTGGCACAGCAACATTCAGACTTTGTCACAGCACCAGGGAAAGGACGGACACACGCTCCTTTTTTGATGCTTCCATAGCATGTGCTACGCATGTGAGTATCTAAGAAAGGGCAAGCAAAGAAATAATTTATTTCCTTAGACTGAGAGTGAAATATATGTATACTATCCAACAAGAGCTAAAAAAAAAAATTTTGTTCAACAAAATGATTACACTGACTACATCTGCATTGCTCTGCTACAGTAATCCTGATGGCATCAAGGCCAATTCTTAAAATGGTTAGCTCCTGGAGCTCTCTCCAGAGCACTTTAAAACCACTTAAACTAGCATACTGTGAGCAAATTTAAAAGTATTCCAAAGGACCCAGCAAGGTGACCCCCACACCAGAGCTGCTTTGAAAATCTGTCAACATATATCTCAATAAGAAACACAGAATGGCTTGAATCAGCATGTGGTGACTAATTTTTCCCTTTGAGAAGTATTACAACCATAACCTGGACACACAGATCTCCTGTTTACTTCCAAAATTGTTCCTCATGTAGGATAACTCACCAGCAGCCCAGGGCTGCTAATATGGGAGGTTACTTATTTCCGAAAGGAGGAGCATAGTCTCCTACACTATTTACAAATTCTGATCAAAAATGGAATTTCAGCAGATTGTTCAGACCAGCATTTACATGACATGGCTATCTTAACAGGTTTACATATAAACTGGCACCAGTACTGGATTAGCGTTAAGATATCAAAGAGGTCCCAACACCTAGCTAGCAACAGCAATTTAGCAGTTCTTACACATGACTAGGTAGTGGGGAAAGCAGCATTACTGCCTAGAATATAAGAAATTTCTGGAGGTTTGTGATTAAAAAGCCACTATGGAAATGACAGCCCTGGGAGAGGGCTAGAAATCATGGCCAGGACAAATTACCTTATTATACAGAGAAAACAGATAATACCTGGAAGGTCTCTAACCTCGAAAATCATGCCATAAAAGACAGCAGAAAAGTTTATAGGACAGCCACACAGCTGTAGGACTCACCATGTGCATACTGCCAATCTTGCAGCTGATTTAGTCATATAAATCAATCTGACTGACTTGACCAATAAGATGGGTCTTCCAAAGCAGGCCTTCAGCCCTACCTTTGCAGGCGTAACCATCTGCTATACTTACCCAAGAACTATGACAAAGTCTCTTAGACTGCTTTTTATGTATTTTGGTTTGGGTTTTGTTGTTTTGGTTTTTTTGGTCATTCCAAGGTTACATGCCTTTTTTGTATGTGCTTACAAGATAATATTGGAGATCTTCTAACAAGCATGGGAGTGGGCAGTCCACCCAGACATGTGGTTGAGAACTGCAGGATACAGATGGAGTAAATAGTCTTTAGTTTTGACTCCTATACTTCTACAGACACTTGTTGGAGCTACAGAAATACTCTTTATTTCAGGCATCTTTATGGACAAGGCCAGAACATGGCTTTAATTTATGCTCCTTGTCAATCTCCCAGTAAAACTACCATGCACTGTGGCCTGGACATGAACCTGCGTGCACTCAGAAACTGAGTAGAGTCTGAGGGAATCCAGACAGTTATCTGCTTAAAAGGTGACCCCAAAACAACAAAGAAAATTTGCTTGACAAATCTTACAGTGGATGCTGAATATCCTGTGCCAATCCAAATAAGAACCGGCAATTCCTTATGCGTTCTGCCTGCTGAGTGTTGTAAGCTGGCTCCTATAAAACAGGATTGCCTGTTCATAAATGTTTTCTCTTGCTTTTGGTATCCCATGGAACAGATAGTTCTGGGGCACACTTAAATGTGGCCCAGATTTCAGGGCTTATTCCTTGCCAAGAGTCTAGATGAAGCCAGTACAATTTGCTTGCACTTGACAGCAGGAAAAGACTATTGTGCTTTACAACAATCAAGAATTTTTGCACAAGAAATGTCTGTTCATGTGTTCTGCAAAATAATTAGTTGCATCACATCCTTTCCCTCCACCTCTAACAAGTCTAGATGTCACTCTGCCATGCTCTGCCATGAATAAAGGGGCTTCAATCATTGCCCTGTCACAGAAGTTAAGGCTTTCTCCTAGTTATGTGTCTGGGAGAGAATGGGGAAGCAATTCAAGGGAAGGAAATGGCACCGAGGGAAACTGCAGGGGAAGAAAAGACTGGAAAGTGTGAAAGAAATACTCTGTAGGAAGATCTTCAGTATGTGAATTGTGGGAAGCAGTTGGAGGAAGCTACAGATGTCCTGAGCAACTGCTCTGCGTAAGAAGAGAGCAAGTGCTTCTCCACATAAGCCAATGTTTTTATATAAGAAGCACAGGGAATTTGGGGAGGATTGCCTAACTAGTTATAGGAAAACAGTCTTACCTACAGTCAATCACTCACAAAGCCTGTGCAGGATGAAGAAACAAGCTGGCTCCCCCAGAACCAAAACGTGGTATGACAGGTAGAATGTCCTCCCTGGGCTGTGCTTCCCATTCTGATAGCAAGGACGAGAAGGACAGGCACTGCTTTGTCCATGGCTTAGTTGCTGCAGGCAGCTCACCAAGCTCAGGTTCCTCATGTCACGACAGTGCACCTTACTGATGAACCTGCACTGCTCCCCATGTATAGTTTGATCAGCCTTTGGCTATGAATTTCAGAATGCTGTAGAACTTATTTTATGCTCTGGATCAGAGTTTAGCATTGGTGCTGGTGTAACTGTGTACCTCCTTATAGGAAACTTCACTGATTCCCAAAGAACAGCATTTCTAGAGGCTGTGTCTAGAGGCTGTTCTAGCAACTGTTATCACCACCATACTTGTGGTCAAGGTCAGGTGGACCAGTGGTTGACCTACTCGCAGTGAAAGTCACTGCACCAATCCAGGTGCCCTAGGTCAAACCATACAATGCTCATGACAGGCACTTTGAGGTATGGTTCTGCAAAATAACCAGGGTGAAATAAAACTTAGCTGTTTTGTCCTCAAAGGCTATAGCTTTGGGCAGAGATGTGAACTGCAGACTGAATTATAATTAAAAGCGTCTCAACAGAGAACAAACAACATTGAGCAAAGCTATAGCCATAGCTCAGTGCAAGTTCTGAGGTGATACACAAATGCACACACACACAGAACCAGCTGAGATATCCCGAGCATGGAGCTGCTGTTAGAAGTATAGCCAAACCTGAAATGCCTGCAAATACTCGTTTGGCTCTGAGCATTTATCTAACTGTTCCTTCTCCAAGCATTTGTTCCCCCTTGCTGTAACTTTTTTTCCAAAGTGGTATAACATTTTGTGATTGACTCTGCCATACTTATTAATACTAAATAAAAAAGCAATTTATTCTATGAATAGTCCCACCAGAATCAATGGCACTATTCAGAAGTAAAATACAGTGCAAAGTAAGAGAGAATTAGACTGTAGGCTCTTTGATTTTATGTTTTTGCTAATTGCCTAGCAAATTTGTGGGAATACTCTTAAAAGGAAGTAACTTTTCTAACCTTCAGACTACAAATACTCTTCTAGCAGCCACAATGTCTGAGAAGTATTATTTAGCTCATGTAATATATGGGACAGAACAGCCAGACAGAGAATTCCTGTGGTTAACACAGCATGTGTATGTATATATACACACACACATATATATATACACATAATTCTGAACAGCAGATTGGCTTGGAAATTCTATTCTAAAGGTCATGTATGAGGATATTTTTGTTATGCAATATTTGAAATTTCCTATATTACTTTATGCCTGGAATAATTACATCATCTTCTTAAAAAGAATTTTCCATATAAATCATGATTCTACCTTACGATTTTTGTCATATTAAGGATATTTCCTGTTGAAAATTTAAGCATTTATGGTAAACCTTAAACCTATGTGACACATGAAGCTGAACATTTTCAAATAAAAAATAGTGTTCACAGCTGATGGCCAACTTGTGAAGCCTTTAGCTAGTTCTAGCATGCTAGAATTGTAGTAGCATTAGGTACATGAAAGCACAGAAAACTGAGCACTGCATTGATTCTTAGCAGCTGTATCACTAACGGGGTAAAGATGAGGCAAACTTGGACCACAAAAAAGGTACTGAACAGCTTGTACTCAAATCTGCTGTGTTTTGCTGCTGCCACTAAGCAGTGAAATTCCTGTATTAAAAACAGTATACCAAGCCTTTTCAGATTGTTTTATCTTTTCCTTCCTTTTCTCCAAATGTTTAATAAACAACTTGGCTACTACATAGGAGAGAACAAACCTTGCTTTTTTTGGTTCAATCTTTAGTACAGTTTTGCTTACTAAAAAGTCTCATTTATTTAAAACAACAAATATTTGCGTTCCAACTGAGAGACTGAGAATGCGTTTTGGCTTTTATTAGCCTATTTTTTAAGCCATTCTGAGTTTTTATTGTGCATTTTTTAAACTGAAGTGGTAACAGAAAGGAGCAGCTTGCACAGGCACTTGATAGAAATGCTTGCACTAGATTTTATTTTAAAGAATGATGAACTTCTGCACAATTTAAGAATTTATTTTAAATTAATTGATAATAGCAACACAAGGATGTAGTATCTCACATCCCTTTGGTGCAAGATAACCTCCAAACACTGTGATGGAAGTCTGTCCTTCCTTTGTCTGGACACATGTAGATAAGACATAGCAGATAAGACGTATATGCATCCATCAGCACGAACAACCATAGTATTGATTCATATATACAACTATTGCAGAGCTAAGCTGATGGTTTCCTCTCTGCCTCTACTGCTTCATGACATAACCAGCTGGCCCGATCTAATACCAGCTCCAATGGCAGTCCAGTAACCAGCAGCCTCTAGCACACAAAGCCGTGTACCAAAAGTGAAGTGAATCTGCTGTGATGCTGCCAGAGGTGCGCTTTTCAGGCAAGGAGGCCCCATTGCAGGCATGTTTGCCTGTTGAAGCTTAATGCCGTGCCTATCCATTAACTGAGCCTTGGGTCACCAATATGCATGATGATAGATACATTCATGAGCTAGGAGAGAAGAAACTTAGGGAATATAGAACTGATGTTCTGATATGCAGAAGAAGGGAAAGACTGTATCTCCAGTGGATTAAATTGGTTTAAGGAACTTTGCAGTATCACAGTCCCTAGTGCATGTAGTTCTACCACTCTCAGTAATTTTTATAAAATGTATATTATTCTCCACCCTCTTCATCAGCAATCAGTAGAAAACAAGGGACTGAATACCTCTTGCCCTCTACCCTTTTTTATTCTTCATCAGGTTGAAAATGCTCCATTTTTGTCCAGTGAGCTCCCTGAAACTATGCTAGAGAGGAGTTGGGTGAAGAATCTCTTAACTGTCAACCAGTAAGATTTGAGAGGATAAGATGCTGCAGTTCAGATTGTATGACAAAAGACTATTTATCAGCAGACTAGAAAATGTATGCCTCAAAACCAAAAAGAGATGCCAGGAAGAGTAAATACTGTAAGTTTAATTTATAGGAATAACAGGTAAACAAGAGGTGGTGCCACTCTGATTCCACAGAGGAATTTAAGCTTCCTGTCTTTTAACACTAGGTTTATGGGATAGGACAATGCAAGACTTCCTAATAATTCTTAATAATGATATTTGAGTTCACAGAAACAAATCTATGTAGTTTTCACTATTTCTCCTGCTAGAGCTTTTTCTTTTTTAACACTATGGTACAGGGAGAATAAAATGTTTTCAGATTAGAGAAAGAAATTAAAAGGGGAGTGCAAAAATATCAGTGTCACAACCAAGATATATACCTGTTTTAGTGATGTGGAGTGGATGATATGCAACTGAATATAAATATGTATATATATCTATACACAAATGCACATACATGAACACAAACAAATAACAGAACAAAAGACAAATAATTTGATGCATTTCTTTAATTTGATAACCTGATAATTCCACTTGCTTTTCAATGAAAAATAAAATCTCACTTACCTACACACACACGACCATCAACTCCAACAGCCAAGCCAGGTGGACACTCGCACCTAAAGGATCCTTCAGTATTTATGCAATGACCGTTCATGCAAATTCCTGATGTCTGACATTCATCAATATCTATAAGGAGGCAACATAATTCAACAATCTATTTGCTGTTTTCAAGCAAGATTAAAATTAATATTTTTAGAACATTATCAAATGACTTTATGATAGCAGATGAACCATCAACATATCCTTGTTTTATTTCTAATAAAAATCTCATCTTGGAATTACACTAAATAATCAAAATTCCAGCTGCATATTAAAAAAAAAAAGAAAACAGAAAAACTGTAGGATTAGAGGCACCTCAGATTCTACATTAAGCAAAATTAATGATAAATATTCCCCTTTGTTCATCCCATGTTACTGTAATTTTCTTTGAAGTGTTAAGGAAGCACTAATCACAGAATATCCATATGATGGTAAATCTTAATTTTGAAGAACTTTTCAGTGATCATCAATTTCTATCTAAGTCTACAGCCCAGCTGCATGTACACTAAGAAAACCACAGTTAACAGAAATGGTTCAACTTCAAATCAGAAAACTGACAATTTAGATGATTTTGCACTTACTAGAAATTACTCAAGCCCAAACCTTGTTCTACTGGCAGCAACAGGTATCTTCCATTAGTTTACTTAAACTGAAGCCAAATCAGACCTATTCTTAAAATGTTTAATGTAAGTTTTCAATGACCTCACTTTAAAAAGTTTGTAATGCTTTGTGGCACATATGATGTCTTAAGTGTTATGCACTCTGAATTGCCAAATAATGATGTGGAAAACATACGTATGTTCATCAATGTAAAGCCTTTTAAACCTTTTAGACTTCCCCCCAAGACTTTTCAAAAGCTAATTTATCATCTGTTGTAGCTTTCACAATTCCATTAAATAATTCAGTTATTTCTCTCTGCAAGTTAAAGATCTATTTTTATTCTAGGCAGCTTGAGAAATCTACTGTAATGAGTTAGCAAGGTATTGGTATGATATTGAATCCACGTGATGAGATTGCCATTCTTGCATGAATGAGTGGACAGGAAAAGCCATTTTCAATCAAGATTTTATTAATGTGTTACTCCTCAGCTCTACATACCAGTACAATAACGCCCATTTGGAGCCAGAACAAATCCTGGTTTGCAGATGCATTTAAAACTTCCATCTTCATTTATGCACATCCCATTTAAACACATGTTTGTAGTGGTACACTCATCATGGTCTGCAAAACATTGCAAAGAAAACTGCTTACAGTTCCACACCTTCCAGAAGATGACACAGTAAAAATAAACTATCAGGACTGATGCGACATGTTCCTTCACTTGCAAGTTAAATTCTACTCATAACTCTGATGAAGCATCTGAAGAGTTTTCACTCTATAGACAAAGCAGCAAAATTTTTCCCATTGTGATCAGTTACTTCGAGTGTTTCAACAGACTGTGTATGGAAGAACAGGGTGCATCTGTCTTTCTTACACGAAACGATAAAAAGCTTCAATCACCTGATAGAATTAAGAGCTTGTTTATCTAGGAAGTTTTTTTTGACACAGTATAGTCAAAATTAAAACCAGTTATTTCTTCAGCAGTGCTGATATATGGAGCACTTGCTATGAAGCTTTAGGGAAAAATGTTATTCTTGGCACTGAGTTACCTGGGACTCTTGAGGAGAGATGTAGCTTCAAAAACAAAAATTATCTCAAGTTTTCTTTGAAATCATGCAGTTCTGTACAATAACTATTTGAGTGCAGTGGCTACAAGTTCATCTCAGGTCGTACCTTATTTCAAAAAAGGTAATCCTTAATGATCCTTAATTGTAGTATGAAGTACAATTTCTAGAATCACCAAGCTAATGCCTGCCCCATTATTTAGAAGAGTTCTTACCCACACAATTTTTTCCATCTGTAGTCAGTTCAAACCCAGCATTGCAAATACACTGGAAACTTCCATCAGTGTTTACACACCGGCCATTTTTACAAAGAACGCCATTCTGGATGCACTCATCTATATCTAAGGAAAAAAACAAAACAAAACAAAACCACACAATCAGAGAATTACTGTAAGATAAAAATGTATATAGTGACAAATATTGCCTTGAAAAATACTGGCATGTTATTTAAATATTACTTGGAAAAAACTTTCCAAAGATGGTGAAGAATTTATTCTCATTGCATCAGAGATAGGAAAAATATTATTTTACAGACCTGTACAATAAATAATAAGTTTTGTGATACTCAGCAATTACTTTATGAATACCTTTAAAAAGCTACTTACACATTCAGCTGTGTACATACATAAATATACACCTGTTGTACTAACACTCTATTTCCTGATTTTTTTGTAGAACTCCCAGCTGGGGAATTCCCTGGCCAAGTGACATATATTCCAGAGTAATGGATAAATACTAAAAGGCAACAACAGAACAAATGGAATAGTAGCCCAGAACTAGAGCTCCAACTAATATAACAACTGTTGGGATTTACTGAAATTGCATTGCTAGGTATTTTTTGAACTCCAATGGGATCTGACATAAGGCATCAGAATATCTGCAGTGTGAATAGACGTGAAGCAAATTTTCTTACCAATGCAAGCTTGTTTGGTAGGAGTTCTCTGGAAACCTGTGTGGCACTTGCAGTAATAGGAACCAGGTGTGTTGACACAGTCTCCATTAGAGCATGGGTTTAATGTGCATTCATCGACATCTGTTGGCAGCACAGAGGAGCATTAGTGACTTCACAATGTGTACAACATTTTTTTCAAGTCTAGGAGTTTCTAAGTGAAAAAGACAGTAACTAACAGTCAAATGCTAAATACTAAAACTTGTTCTTGATGCAAAATCATTACTTTCCTAAGAACACAGAGCTGTTCTTAGTCCAACTAGGCAGACATTTTTAAGACGTGAAATGCTACTACTTAATTTATACGCATCTTGAAAGCAAAAAATATGTGTGAGGATTTTGAGACATGGGATCTGACAGCTGCCTAGTGAAAGTGAACAACGATTTATTCGATATAGTTTCATATAACAGAATGACCATTCATTCTTCCTTGAAATAAAACCAAAAGAAATCAAAATTGGCATTTTAAAAATAGAGCGAGCAGGGGCCTCCCCCCCCCCCCCCCCCCCCTTATATTACAGGTTTATTGTAGAAATGGGAGGAGAGGCCACACACCAGCAGGAGGGATTCTTAATGAGACCACAGTCTGTGCAGAACATCTCAGTTATTTATGCCCCACTGCATCCTCAACCCCAGTCTTTGCATTTGAGTAATGCCAGACTCAATCTAACCCTTCTCTATAATGTACCTTACTCCCCTTTCCAAATGTTTTGGTATTTGGGTGCAACCAAACACACTTTAAGCACTTTAAATCTCAGGTGACTGCTCAGAAATAACTCCCATTTGACACAAGCCTCTGAAAAGTTTTAACTCCTTTCAAGAACCCTTCCCAAGTTTGATCCTCAGTAGTTACCAATGAGTCAGCTGTGTCTTTGGCCTGAGTCGGCTATTCCCAGCTCTAAAATAACACTCATTGTTCCTCCCAGTTATGCTCCTCTAAACCCTCCCAGGATCCTTGCCCTCGGTGATCTGGCGAGCAGAGTGAGTGCACCCCTCTGGTCTGGCAGGCAGGACTGCTGCCTCAGTCTCTCCTGCAGCTACCAGAGGATGATCTGAGCAGCTTGTCTCTGGTACAGCTAAATTCAGAAGTTACAAACTGAATGGATCCCTTGATGAAATCCCTTTCTTCATCAATCACCTTTGCTAATTTGACTTTTTTCCCTCCAGCTATGCCCTCCATTTCACTTACAGGTCTGAAATTATTCATCTCTTCATTTAGGTAGGCTTTAACACCACAAAGCCAATGGTGATTTGCGGAGTTTTTGGTATCTGGCTGTAAACTGCCATAGGAAGTTGGGGCTAAGTAAAGTCACTGCTGATCAGTTCTTAATAATGATGATTTTCCCATGTATTTTGCAGTGTATGCTACCAGAAATACCAGGAAAAAACCCAGGGTAATTATGCTGATCATTTGTACTCACCTTTATCAGGTCTAGTTCTAAAACTTAGTTCATTACATCTTGGAAATAATGGGATGGAATGAGAAATTAAACTTATAAGAACATTTATATGTTGAATAAATGTCTACTTCTAGCAGTGTTGTGCCATGAATGACTTGATTCTAAAAAATGGCCGAAGGTGCAGTTTTGTTCTAATTTAACTATAAACAAGACCATACATTTCACAGGATTTACTGTGTTAATGCATACACAGTTAAAACCAATAGCATCAATATACATATCAAAGAGATCTGGGTTTACCCAAATCACTGATTTAATGAGCTGACTTACAGCACTCCTGGTGCCCAGATACAATCAGATCGTTTTGGGTAAACAGTTAAATGAATAAAGGCAAAGCAAATGGAAGAATCAAATACCTCCTCTCACACATATTTAGCTCATCCACATTTGCATAGCAGCTGATATCACCACTCCAGTAAAACCACAAGAATGAAGCAAGATAAAGAAAAGAGAAATTCAGAGTGTTAAATACAATGAGAAAACAGTAATTGTATCTTTATACTGCAGTAGACTTCTATGTAATTATAGTATTTTCCTGCTCTCATGCTTCTCTACAGTGCCTGGCTATTGAGATGCTCTTTCTCATGAGTGCTAGATTGGGCATTTTTAACTCAGTGCTCAGCTGATATGCGAGGTCAAGGAGGATCACACATAATTCCTTCAGAACAAAGTCCTCAGCTACCAACAAAATGTCAAACTCTACATCATGTTTTCAGATTAATGTTTTGTCAAACATCTTAATTCAAATGACTTTATCATATGTTTATCTTGCTTTTGTATAGGGGAGGACAGGGGGAAGATATAAATACTAGATGTGGCACTCACCTATTTTGCTCAGTTTTCCTACAGAGAATAACATTTATTACTTTGTTATAGGCTACAACTTGCTTAATCTGTTAAAGAAAACATGTTCATGCTAGAAATGTATCTCACTGTAAATTAATTTATAAATTGTACAGCAGGAATGCAGTGTTCCTCCATGAAATAGCTGACTTAAGCTTAGAAAATCCTTCCAAAGCCATGTGCTTCAGATGATTTCCATATAAAATATGCATCTTAAGATGCTCTTTTTTTTATAAGCTCTTGATAAAAGAGAAAAATGGCAAATATATGTTAATATAAAGGAGTTGTTGGCTTTGAGTTTGCATTGCAAGCATGCATATTCCAGCACTATAAACAGGAAACATCTGAGACAGAGATATTTAACCCATTTATTCTATCTCTGAGCACACCCCTCTTCAGTGTGAAATACTTCTCTTTCACCACTTGCATCACACTTATCTCCACTTTTCAGTGTTTCACCTGTAAAACTTGTCAGAATTTCACTAGACACAGTATGGAACTTCCAAAACCCCCTTAAGACTTACTGTGATGAGTATGAAGATGTATTACGAAATTTAAAATACAGAGATTAGTATTCGCAAAACAACTAAAATTCGATGCAGCACAGCTACAGGCTTGCTGCCACCTTCAAAGTCTTTACAGTTCTATCCAGATTTTTTATAAACAGAATGAAATAAGGAAAGGTAATAATATTACAGCTGTCTATCAGTTTGGGGAAAGGGACTGACCATTCAATGTCAGATCACTTAGGACACTTATGGTCCTTGACCCGTCAGGAATGTTTCATCATGAAAGCAGCATAATACAAGTTTAAGTCAGAGAGCAGCATGTAATGCCATTATTTTTTGATTTGGCAGGATAATTTTGAAATAAGACTTTTCTTTAACTCTATGCAAAATATCTAATGATTTCCGGCTTCTTAATTATTGCTTGGGGAGTAGGCAGCCAGAGAGAGAGAGCAGTATGGAAGCAGTGTTCATTTATATACCATTAGCATTACCCCATGCAGTGAAATGTTACTGTTCCCAATGCCCTAAGACTGTTCTTTCAGTAACGAGAAGAGTATCCAAGTTAGATTCAAGAAAGCCTTTAATTTCATTTAATATGAATCAGTACACACAGAAATTCCATGAAGTTAAGTTCCTGACAACTTTTTTTTCAAGGACAACTTTCTGTGTGATTTATAGCAACTACCATTCACAAATCACTGATTCAGTGTGGCACTTAAGATACTCTGCCTACTTTTTTATAATACAATTAGAAAACAACAGTGAAACAAAGCTGTGTTATCTAAGATAAATATTCGTAGAGTACTCTCTCTTATAAAAAGTCTTCTGAATACAAGCAGCTACTCAAAAGGCAAACCACTGAAGAGTCAAAATAATTAGTAATGACTGATCTGTTTCACACAGAAAAAAATAGGCAAAATAACAACTTAAACTTGATGGAAGCCATTATTGGGGTTTTTTTTCCATTCTTTCAATCTAGGATATTACTGTAGCTGGCACAGCATCTTCTGCTTTTATTAAACAAGCTGAAATTTTTGTTTTGATCCCAGTGCATCCAAAATTGCCTCAGTTTTCAGACTATTGTTTCATGCTGAGGTGTGCATTATGAAGTGGAGACTAAGTTCCCTAAGTGAATAGACCTTTTTCCTGGGCACATAACTGTGTGTTAGAGAATTACATAGGTCATCCATTTTTTCTTTCCATTCACCCATCAATCTAGGTTCTCAGTCTTCCGGCACTTCAACATCAAAATGAAAATCAGATACAATTTCACTATTATCACAAGCCTGGAGCGGAAGGTGAACACAAGGCTGGTGGCCTACAGAGTGACCCCACAGAAGAGAAAGGAACAGAGTGCCAGCCAGCTGTTAAGAACACATTCTATCTCTCAACCAGTTTCAGTACTCAGACATGTAAATCGGGTGGGCCTTTTAAAACACAGATGATTGTCCTACTTCATTTTTTCATGCACAATTTCTTCAATAAGAATTGAAAAATAAAAAAGTTTAAAATAAATCCATATAGCTTTATTTGCTGCAACCTAAGTAAAAAGGGGCACAAAGATAGAGCAAATGAAGCATTTCACAACAGACTCAACCACAGAGTTTAAATTCTGCTCCAGGCTAATCCAGAAAGCCACTCTCAGATTAAATTAGTACATTAATACCTGGTCATTTAGGCTGGGAAGCCAAAACAGAGCCAAAGGCACTGAACCACTTCTTTTGTGCCAGTGGTTATTGAAACTGGTATTCACTAAAAGCAAGTCTAAAAGGTCACCCAAGCTCAGGTGAGGCTTTTGGTTTACCTACTTACCTGAAATTTCCTAGTATTATCAGTTCCTAGTATTTAATCTGGAGTTACCTCTTATTTAGGAGTTAACCTTACCAACTGCATCAATATTTGCTTTAGTTTGACTTTATTTTCCACAATTCATTTTTTCCTTGACTCTTAACTTGCATATGCCACATTATCAATATCTGCATTTGATTAATCATCAAATGTTTGTAATAGTATCAAAGCATACTAATTTTTATGTCAGCATTGCCATTTATTTTCCATGCTTCGCAAATTAAAAAAAGTTCTTTGTGGGTTTAGCAGCATTCAGATCTCATATGCCACAGTGAACTGACACTTAATCACATGCCACCTTTATGCTACTTTCTGATATGAAGCACAAAGCATCTCAGTCAAATTTGTCTTACCTTAACACAAAATTATTTTATTGACAGGTGATACTGTGCCTTTCCATGGTATGCAGGCTTATTTTTACAGCTATGTGCTCTTTCAGTATATTTCTTCATGCAGAATAATTCTTTATAAGCATGAGCAAGCATTTATCATAACCATGCTCTACCACAATGTTATTTATCACTGCTTTTTAATGATTCAAACACAGGATGGTTGCCTCAAAAAGTACAGTTTAGAAAGGCCTTTCACTTTTCTCAGTTGCTAGCTTTGTAACAACCATATATTCAGATTTTTATCATTAGTCATCTTAATTTCTTCATTTGAACTTAGAAAGCAAAAAGAATAAAAATTTAATAGATACATTGTGTGTTATCAAATAGATAACAAACATCTGTGTGCTTCAAATGATTATTTTCAACTTGCCCTGCAAGTAACAAAGAATACAAGCTGTGAACTAGATTTTATCAAGAAACATTAGTTGAATATGCCAGTTCAAAAGATGCTCAGCACATTTCAAGACAGTTTCTGAAGAGTCAAGGTCCACCATAGTTAAAAATATTATTGGTATCAGCGATGCAAAATTTAGTGCTGGGAGCAAAAGTGCCAGGGCTCTCCACAGACTATAAAGAAAGAATAGCCATGCAAGACAGATTTATACTAAAACTCCCACATCCCACTTACAATGCACTTATAGCTCCTGCGGCCCAAGGATGCAGCAAGAGACTAAGCCTTTTGAATCTCCCAGCCACAGATCAGAGGTACAGAAAACTCCCACCTAAACAAAAAAAGCTGAAAAAGTTTGGCTTGCTATATCATAGAGGACAACTTGGAAGAACTGTAACAGTCTTCAACTACACAAAAGTGCAAAGAGAAAGGTACTGAGCTGCTTTCCTTATATACTGTGGATAAGACAAGAAACAATGAGCTGAAATGTTTGCAAAATAGTGTTTAAATTAGATTAGACGTTCTGAAAACTTTCTAGAAATTTGACTATTGGAGCACTGCAATTGCCTGGGGAAGTGACAGAATCTCCATCAGCTGAGATTTCTTAAGAAGAGGGTGTACAAACAGTTGTCAAGAACAATGTAGATCTAACTGACCTGTCTGGTATAAGAGAATGGCCTAGCTAAGGGGACTCACAAACTTTCAGGTGCAGAATATATCAAGTCGATTTGAGAAAGGAAAACAGAGGGGTTAAACAAGGTAAGAAACAGGGACATCAAAAGAAAAGTACTATTCAACAGTTGCCACATTTCACTCTTCCAGACAGCAGAGTGCCAAGCCAGGCAGGTCCTGATACTCAGTTTGCATTCAGTGGGAGGTGGAAGAATTTGCAAGTCAGAGATGCAGTGTTCCCAGCTGAGCTTCTAGTTGATAATCTGCTCTGCTGCATGTATGTCAAAATCTGCCTGTACTATTCTCACTTGCATACTGTAAACTGCATAGTCTTGGATTAGAAGATTTTTTTAACGATTCACGTAGCTGCAATTTTCTGTGGTCCTTTGTGTCTATGTTTTCCTCTAATCCATTAGAGGAGATAAATAATCCCAGAAATTGATTCAAAAAGCACAATTTCAGTGAGAGAAGCCTATCACTAACAAGCTCTTATATAATATTTTTCATTCACAGATCTCTAAGTTCTTTATAAAGAATCAGTAAGGAAATGTTCAGTCAGAAATATAATCAGACCTTTCTATTTAGGTCTATACATTTACTATGCTGTATCCTGCATACAAGATTCTTCTCCACACAACTACCCCACAAGAACCTGCAAATTTTATATTTTCCCTGAAATACCTGATGAGCCTTTGACACTGCAAGAGTGAAGTCCACAGCAACTGAATAAACGTGCAGAATCCCAAATTCAGCTCGTTATAAAAAGTTAGCATTCAATACTTTCATATGAAATGAAAATATAACCAAAAGTTAATTAATGCATTTTTTTAATGATTCAATATCTTTCAAACTGTCATTCATCCTTATGAGTAGGTAAAACATAAATTCTACCCTTCATTATCTTGAACATAACTTGGCACTAACTCCTGTAGCAAAAATGGGAGAACATGGAACAGAATTTACTTTACTGAATGTGAAGACAAAAATGTACAATACCCATCAAGTACAGGAATAGTCAATACCAATACTTGTGATTAAAGATTTCTTTTTTTTTTAAGGAAACAGATAACTCTCATGAAGATTTTAAATTATTCTAGTTTAAGTTAATATCATGGTCTTTGCACTCTCTTTCACAAGAGCAGTATCATTAAAATAAGTATGTGTGTGAGTGAGAAAAAATACGTTTTTTTTTTTAAAAAAACAGATTTAAAGCAGAAAAATATTAGCATTTTAAAAGTGAATAATGGATTTTAGAAATGTGCACTTACCAATACAATCCCCATTTGCATCCTGCTTATATCCCATGTTGCACTCACATCGGTAACTAGAAAGGGTTGGTATACAACGTCCATTTAAACAAAGGTTGGGATGGTGCTTACAGATGTCTATTGTCTGATTGAGTATTGCTAATAAAAAAAACCAGAACACGAGACAAGTATTCATATTTTCAAACTGAAGTATGAAGATTGTATTTGGCTTCAGAAAGTATGTTATCAGGTGCGTAAATATATCCTCCAAATCAAGTATTTTTTGCAAGCACTATCTGTTGACACACCAGCAAACTAACAAAACCAAGCAGCTCTCAGAAACAAAAACCACATTAGACAGTCTTAATTATGATTTACAGTTTATGCGTATAGCCTGATAAAATTGTCTACGGCCTCATGAATATAAAAACAATTTGGGTGAAAATTGAAGCAGTCTGTTCCTGTATGTTTACTAGTTTTGTTGTACCTGTCTTAATAATACTCCTTGCATTTTATTAACTTTATGGTTCTGATCCCAGAGATGAGCTTACACATGTCATAAGCAATTTTACATATATGAGACTTCCCTCTGAATATTATTCATCTTGGGCTTTCAGTCAAGGCAATGTTCCTGCAGAGTAGGTAAGTTTTACATTTGGAAGAGCAAGTAAAGAGAACAGTTTATTTTAAACCCTAGTGCTTTTTTGAAAACACTTAGAAATTTGGGGTTCTACTACTGCTGACCAAGACAGGTCAGCAGGGACAGCACAGGCTCAAGGACTCTGTAACGGAAGTGAAGAAAAAAACCTCTACATCTGAACTCTTGTTAAAAACAGAGCTCCTTAACTTCCTAATGTATCAACTGAGGTCTCTTAAATGTGCTTGCGTATAAAGGCATTTTTATGTGTTAAGAACACCATAGCATTTCCAGACTGGAAACTAAGCATAAAAAAAGGAAAAAAATAGAAGGAATAAAAAAGAGAGAAACAAGTACAACAATGCAAGTACTTACTTAGCCCTGTAATTATTGGGCCATTTCCAGTGGGACTTTGAGCACCTGTCCCTACCCCTGCTCCGCCTACACCTGGGGAGAAACCATTGCTCCCAGGGATGGGAATGAATCCTGCTCCCCCTGGACCATAGCCATTGCCATTGCCACCAGGAAGGATCCCGTTTCCTCCTGTCCCACCACCTCTGGAACCACCTCCAGTAGGAGCACCATCCACACAAAGTCTGCGGTGTTCATCTATTAAACAGGAATGCACAGAGAAGCATAATGTAAATCAACCCTTCACAGTCAGCTTTTAAGGAAGATACAGATCTTCGTACGCTACAATAAACAGAACACCAACTCCTCGTTTGTCTGATGTGTTATCTTTCCCACTCCCAGTCTCCAGCAGATCCCATGATTGTGACAGGAGTTATTTAAGGAAGGACACTAAAAATAATAAAAGGAAATATTGTAATTTACAACTGTTTGTTGAAATCTTTTTGTTGATGTGTTGCCAGCAGCACTGTAACTCCCTGGTCACTCAGATATCTTGATATAGATAAACTGAAAATACATTTCACTAGGGATGTAGACTATTGTTCTGTGAGCAGAGTGGAAAGAATAAATGAAATACTGATGCATTTCTAGTTCAAAGTAACCCAAAATTTAATGGAACAAGAGAGCAGCTGTTCCTTTAAATCAAAATGAACTATGGACCCTCAAAGTCATTTCCTCTTTGAGCCTGACCACAAAATCTTTCCCATTTCCCAAGAACTATTTCCAAAGTCAACAAAAGGACGTTAAAGAAACTAGTCCCAAACAATCATGGACCAGAAAAAAATGGTTCACAGATGGTAACATCAGTATTAAAAACACAAGATTGAATAATAATGTAATTCCTGACTTTCTTTTTCCATTTAGCCTACATTTTAAAGCAGTTTAAAATATTCCAGTGACCTCTATCCCAACTAGAATGGACAGCAAGGAGAAAACAAACCAACCAACCAACAAGCCACTCACCAGATCCTCTAACAGGACACATCTCTGGAACAGACCCAATGGCCCAGCACCGGCCAGACTCACAGCAGCACTGCCTTTTGGTGAACCTACCAGGAAGCTCCTGTGCACAGCGGCCATTCACTGTGTTGGAGAAACATGTACTTGCCCTCTGATCTGGAAGTTAATTTAAAAAGAAAATAAAAAATAGCAACATGAACTCTCAAAATTACTTTCCCTTATTCAATTCATGTAAGGACTAAATTGTTTAAAACGTTATATTAAAAAAAAACCCAAACAAAACAAAAACAAACCCCCAAATACCCCAAAACACACCCAATAATCATCTGAGGTGCTCAGCACCAACGTATTCCACATTTGGTTTACTACAGGATCACATATTTGCAGTGACAGTAGTCTTGCATTAATCAACATGCAATCTTCAAGTCTGCTCACGCTAACAGGTAATATGGATGATACAAATGATACAAAGCAATAAAAATAGAAACTAGACAGAAATATATAAAAAGCTTACTATGGCAAAATTAAGACATTTCACGTAACAACAGCACAGCGATATCAGTAATTTCATTTAATGAATTTTTTCTTGGTGTAGATATAGCAGACTGAAGAACTGCTATCCAGTCTGCTCTGCTCAATAGACTGAATGTGCAACAGTATTTTTAGTAGTGCCATGTGAAAACTACTCTATATAAATATGCCAGTGTTTATTATATTCTAGTTCCTTCAAGAACACATCCTAGATCTTTTATTGTCACACTCCTGAACGCAGACTAGGAGAAAAGCTCAATGAATTTGGAAAGGCATGGTACTGATTAAATAACTGAGCACATCCTGATATTTTAGTTAAAAGCAAATGTTTATCTTAAAATGGGAAGAATAAAATAATTTGTATTAATAAGGATTACATTACTCTTCTCCTAAGTAAAGGAGAAATTATACTTCTAGAGTATACAAATTATACTCCAATACTATATACATCTGAGAGCACAAGAACTTTCAGACACATTTTCATTTAAGGGAAGGAGACTCTGTGACATAAGGGCCTGCCTTAGCGGACTAGGGCATGTGATTTGTTTGCAATTGGTTTGGGGAGCCAACTTTAGAAACTGGATTGTAAAACATGCCAAAATCCATAGAAATTTTGATGATACTGGAAGTCATAGGTTCTCAGTAATTCTGAGGCCAGCCACAATATGTTTGAAGTTTGGCACTCCTCAGATGAACCTGGATAACAAAAGCTGGCTACATTGTGCAAAAAGTTATCCATGGGAAATCACTTGTAAGTCTTGTGTTGCTACTGGCTTGAATCATTTATCTGTCATTCAGAAATCCCTTCAGAATTCCCATCCGTTTCCCAACATGAGAACAAAGTACTTTGAGATGTCTGAAATACGAAGAACCACATGAGAACTAGAAAAAACACTATTATTAGCAATCGTTAATGATTTTTACACATGGTATGCAGTATTTTTAGTTAATTCATCAGAATGGTTTATACGGTATATTTGACATGTGCAGCTGTATAAAAGAAATTACCATATGAGAAAATAAGCATACATCATTTTAATAATATAGAAGCAAGTTTCAAATAAATTGTCCTGTAAAAGCTGCAATCTACTGAAATCTAATATGTGGTTTCTTTTATTACCTGTTCCAGCCAAATTGATGGCACCTCAGTATACACTACTTAATGACTTCTGAGTTTATGTATGTGCCTTACATCAGTCTCTAAAGGTTAAATTAACCTACGTAAGATGGAACTTGAAATACCAGGTAAGGATAAATATTTGCCCTTTAGATCCAAAGAGAGCTTAGCTTTTGGTTTCATCAGATGCAGGTTAGAAAAACAAATACAATTAACATTTCCTATGTTTGCCTAGACAACAGAGAGATATTAATTACTTTTTTCCTACAAAGAACCAGATCTCAGGCAGGAATTCTCAGGCTACAATACAGTCAACACAGAAGGATCTACTGTCTACATAAAGATGGTTGCAGTGGCAATCATCATCAGAGGAGGATATTATGAATTTTCAGTAGCTGGTAAATTAGCATATAGTGAGGTCCTGCGGTGAGGAGGAGTGCTAGATTGTTGGGACAGAAGTTCTGCTGCTGTGTGTAAATTGCCTTAATAACCTTGAGAGTTCTAAAAGCCTACAGGGTGGAATACCTACCAACACAGCGGGAGCCATCTGCAGATGTGCCATAACCCCGTGGGCAGATGCAGAAATAACTTCCCACAGTGTTAGAGCATTCACCACCTTCACAGATTCCCGGGATGATGCTGCATTCATCAATATCTATCCAAAAAGGAAAGGACATAGGATAATTAGCAGAGCACTTGAACATACTGTATTAAAAAGAGGGAAAGAGAGCTTTTCTGAAATGAAGTTTTATTCAACTCAGATTGAATAACATATTGCTGGTGTTTGCATACTGCAAATAATTTTGTTTGCCATCTCATAGAGGTTTTCTTTATACATTTTAGGGATGCACCACTTCAAGTTTTAGAGTATGTGAGAGCAGTCTGGGATTTCCTCTAAAGGACACATACTGAGTACCATCCTAAGGACACAACAGCTATAAGGCAATACCAAAATACACATCCCTGCTTTTGAGCTGAAGGAAGATGGTACAGCAGCCAAGCGTGACAGCTCTGCACTTCCACAACCACAGAAATATTGCTTATGAGATCTGACTGCTTTCTGGCCTTCTAATACTTGAACAATAATCAAGAATTTTGGCCAAGCTCTTCATATATGACCAAATGTTGCATTTTTACTTTTTTCAGATATTTTTAATCCATTCAAATCTTTCTGCTAACTAAAAGTAGTGGTCTCATCTGAACACTGAAACAATTTTGTATGTAAATACATATAAAGTGAGATGTCATCAAGCTGATGAATGAGCTGCTATATGTAACAAAGGGCTGCTAGGGCACTTGGCACCAGGACTGAGAGCACCATGTGCTGTCCCAGCACAAACTGGAAGTAAAATGAGGAGCTGAGGCAATGAGAAGCAATAGGAGGAAGCAGTCAGTCTGACTGTATTGTTAGAGATGTGAAGCACAGCAGAGCAAACTGGAATGGAAGAAATACATGCGGGAAGAACAGCATGAGACTAAAGACTATGTCATGACCATTTATACAAACAAGCCATTTTAAGTAACCGCTTCATTCTACAACTGTGACAACCTTTAAGACATTTGAATATTTTTAGGGTCATTTTAGTAAACTAATTTTGCTTTTAAGTGACCTCTGTACATCAGCTTGTTGAGTGGCTTTCAATGAATGTGAACCGTGGCCCAAGTTTAACATGGGAGGCATTCTGAGAAAACATGGGGAAATGTGAGCCAACTTTCTAACTAGCTTGAGGTGAGTTACGTTTTCCAGTTGGAATGATATGATACCACGGGTTTTGCATGGCTTAATACCAAAGGTAGTCATAGGTACAAGACTTTGGCTTAACTTGTTTGTAAAAATCTGGATGCAGTATTAATTTAAATTAGCTTTCATACTGCAATACAAAACTCAAACCAGAAAAGTCAGACTGTTGAACCCAGACTGTCTCATGTCAAATAATGCAGGAGAAGCATCAGAAAGAGTATATGACATAAACTATCTTGTGGTGACACTGTGAAGGACTTCACATTCCTTGTAAGAAAGCCTTGGGACCCCACAGACCCTTCCTTGCACTTTTACACAGACCTATCATTTCCTTGCATATGTCACTCTAGAAATTCTCTTGAGATAATGACTGCTTGAGAAATAAACTTTAGCAGGTGTTCTTTCTTAGGAGGCTTTTATGTGATGAATACTTTGCTCCCTCCCTTACTACATTCTCCACAGTGAAAACTCAAAGAAAAGGAAGAGTGCCAAAAAGATCTGGCATGCACAGGGACTATATTAAAAAAGTAACTCCCCACTATGGGAAGGTCCACACATGAAGAACTCCCTTTAGATATGAATCTACAGAGGATATTAAAGTACTGAAAGGAATTTTTTTTGCCACAAGGCCACTAAGAATGTGAAAACTGTTCTTTGTTTAGTGAAGATATGAATAAAACACTCCTTCTCCCACTGGCGTGTCATTTGGAGTGTCATTGTAGAAAAGACAATTTATCTTACAGGTAACGTCTTCAAACTTCCTACCTAGTCCATACATATAAGCACCCTGTGGCCTTTGTTGTTTGTTTTACACTGTGAAGCAGAATCAGAGGAAGTGAAAATTTTGTCTTTTTAATAAGGTTATTTAAGCATTTCAGAGGACACAAAAAGTTTAAATTTTACATTAAAATAGTTACAAAATGATGACAACTATTCCCCACATTTTAGACATCTGCTCAAGTATGTACAAAAAAAAGTCTCATTTTTGCTAAATCAAAACACTTCTAAGAAATAATGCTTTCACTTAAGACTTCATAGTTACCCACTGCAGAGATTCTGGAATTCCAAATTATGGTATAAATCAAAACCAAATAATTCCCTAGGAAATCTCTGAAATCTTGCATTAATTTACTATATTAAAGACAATATATATAATGTGGTGAACTGCCTACCATCTGATTTAATCCAATTAAATGAAAACATGTGTGTAAAACCAGAACCAGAACCAGCTGCATGCCTTGTTGAGATCTTTCATGCAGTATGGGTCTTTCACAACCCCTAAGTCTTTTAAACATGAATACTGCCTTCTGTATACACACACATTCTGAAACATCATGTCAGAAAGACAAGCAAGAAAATTGGACAAAATGAGGACTCTGCAGGAAGAGCGTATTTTTTGTAGTAAGTGACACCTTCCTGATGGCAGAGTTACTGGATGCTCATGTAAGAAAACTCCCTTGTTTTACCAGCTCTTGAAGCACACCTTCAATTTCAAGGAAATACTACACTACCCATTTTCATCACTACTGCAGTGGTTCAAAAAATAAATTCCAAGACTAATTCTAACGTTCAGAGGCACCAAAACTTTGATGAAGACATCACCAGCACGGTGATCACAATTTACCAGCATGGAAATACTGTCTGAAGATGCAAATGCTGTAAACACAAACAGGATGGCACAAAGCTGGTAGCAACTGCCACCAGTGATACATGACCAAGTTAAATTTAATAATCACTGTGCTAGGAACTAGTTACATAGTATTTTCAAAACATATGTTTCATTCAGTAGCTCTCTTAGAGAGTAGGTCTTAAATCTTGTAGGCTTCATAGCATTTTTTTGTTTGGTTTTTTTGGTAACTGAGGTACAATAGCAACTACTATGCGTAAGAAAAAAAAATACACAAGAAAAATTAATCTATAAGAATCTGACTACTAAAACCAGCAGGCACTTGAAAACCGAAGTTTTCCCTTCATTTTCACTCTGTTTGGCACAGGTACCTGCTACTTTAAAGGCAGTAATCTTAATTACAAGAACACAACACCTGGTCTTCTGCCAAAGGAAGCCAAATTCCAAAGTAGTTGCTTATATAGTACAAAGTCTATTGAGGTAATGAGTAGGTGGAGTTTGTAGTACTGGCAAGTGAAAGACGTAGGAAGGAAATAGTTAGCCACTTCTGCAAAGCTGCAGGACTGAGACCATCCTTCTCACCTGGCTACAGGCACACAAGTTTAACACTGTCTAGGGCTCTTGTCCAAGAATGACAGGGAGCTGGGACAGGAGGAGGTACCTTCCTGAAATCTGGGCAGTGACCAGAGTGGAAGAAGACTCCACAGTCTTCTCCATGTGGAGAGAAAAACATATTTTTAACCAACTAACAGGGAGAATCCTTGTGGAAGATTAATTTTCTTGCTTACTGGAGCAGTACCAAGTCAGTGGATTCTTTTTTTCACTAACTTTTGAGCAAAATCTCTGTCTCCCCTTCCCCCTCCCTGGTTCTTTTATGTGCAATTCTTTCAACAAGATCTCTGTTACCTCTGACTGGAAATTCTGAGACTTTACCTCAGAAAGAGCTATTTTTAGGATGGCTGATTGAAAAAGTTACTCAATTTCCTCCCTTCCCCCCTCCAAAATACATAAATTAATGGTCTCTAGGAAAATGCTCCAAAGATAGTAAGAGGGGATGCTGTCTTAAGGGTGAAAAAGACTGGTGGTGTGAATGGCTGCAGTTCCAACGTTGCACAGGAGATGAGAAGGCCAGTCTCAATGTGAGAACCAATTTAAATGTGTGGCATAAACTTTGCAGGTGTGAGTATTAATAGGTGAACTTCTGCCAAAAAAACCCAGGCTGGCTACTTGTCATCCAGAATTCATGACTTTTACTGCTACGGTAAGCAGGATTTTATGAATAACTGAATTAAAAGTACCAGAAAAGGGGCTCTCAACTGCTGAGTTCTGAAAAAGGGTTCCTTGAAAATAGTTTTAATCTACAGTAATATCTGGTAGTATCAAATCTGAATAACACACAGTGTAATGAAATTACACATTAAAGCAGGAAAACCAGAAATAGAACTGTTTCTTTTAAAAGGTGCTTTGCATTTCGGTGCCATATTTAAAAAAAAAAAAAAAAAAAAGAGTTAGTCTGTCATATAGTCCTAGCCCTTTGATGGCAATAGTACAGCAACATATCTTTTTGGAAGAGCATCTGAGGCATCCTACCTCCTAGAGTACCTGTCACTGTAAATGGTGTCATAACTAACTACGTTTAGTCAAGGAGTATGATGTATTTTCAACCTGAGTAAGTGGAACACATTTATTAGATCCTTGAAGTACTAATAAGCAGTCATTCACCTCTTATGTAAATTAGCAAGCACAACTGAAAGCTTATTTCTCCTCTCAGTTTATCTATATACAATCCATCTCTGAATAACCCATAGATGCAAGTTCCATTAATTCTGGAAGATAACATCCTAAAAATGAACAGAATTTCATTCCTAAAAAGACAATGAAAACTCAATATATTGTAGATCAAAACTTTTAGGCCAAAAAAAGAGAAGGGTTGGGGTTTTTCTTTTGTTTAGTCAAGACATCACACTAGTGCTCTGGATGTCTGGAATTTGGTACAAGCCCTGTAATGGCCTTTTCCAAATTTTTTCAGCTCTGTGCCCATTCCTTGAATCCTTCCATGACTTGCCCAGTAGTGGAAGGAGTTGTCCTGACTACTGTGGAAAGTCTATAAATCAGTAATATAGAAAAGCATATAGATAAAATCAGTAACATTGAACCATGAGCTGGATTAATTTTTAAGGTAATATTTTCCCAAATAGCCTAAGCTACCTAGTTGCATTTCTACTTGAGGGCATACAGACACAGTTATACATGCAAGTTGTTCTCATGTGTTTTGGAAATGCTTTAAACCTTCTTTATTGATATACAATTGCCATTAATTTCTGAAAGGTCAGTGTCAGTAAACTGTAATCTGAGGCTCAAAATAAATCCAATAAGCTGAATATATGCCTTTTTACTAATTTTTTTTTAAAAAGAAACACAAGAATATAATGCAAGTAAATAGACTAGCAAAGCAATGTTTATTGCTTAGTACAGTTCTAGCAAAATCCATTATGCCACAAAAAGCACAACATGAACATTCCTACTCATTCTAACAATAGCTATTACTGGAGGAAAAAACTCTAACCCACAAAATGCATCTGGATGTTTAAGGACAAAGGATATAGCAGGGGATCTCAAATTCCCCCTTCTTAAGTAGAAAACTTGCTGTTAAATAAAGAAGGTCTGAACAGTCAGTGTAAGATTCCAGCCTATGCCTCTGAACACTGGAGCCTTGCCTGGTTACTGACTCCAACTTGGATTTTGTTCTTTGTAGCCAGCAAGTAACATTTATCCTGTTTTTCCATACTTAAAGAAGGGAAAGGAGTGAGCAGAATACTCCATACTACATAACTTCTATATAATCTTTTAAATAAAAAAAAATCATTAAAACAATGCAGTTTCCATTAAGTAATTTCTTTGTACACAGGTTCTAACTCATAGGAGACTAATTCCTCATATCCTTCTCAATGGCCCAATCCATATATAAACACAATGTAACTTCACTCAGATGACCAGTCCCACTAACTGAAAGTGTAATTGTTTGAAGACCTGGCTATAGTTTTATCCTATAAATCTCACACTGAGAGATTATGAACTCTCAAAGCCTTTATTAAAAAAACAAAGCCTGAATAAAACCAGGGCTTGGCTTTCATTCTCTGCTCCATTCTTTCAATAATGCAAGCATGGTCCTACACTGCTATAATTCTGGCATTACCACTTTGGCTGTGAAGCATGGGGAAACGGACAAGTAACAGTTTCATTATGGTTTTTTTTCCAGAAAAAATGGTACAAACTGGGCACTGCAGGTTGTTATTTGCATAATTCCCTGTAGGGAATTATGTGACTGGGGAAGCTAGTGGGGAAGCTGTGACCAGGGACTAATTAGTACCTAACTTCTGCCACAGACAGAAATGGCAGGGACTTAGAAGAAACAAAGACGGAGCATATGACCTGTTCTGCAGTTGGCTGCCAACAAAGCAGGAAATGAAAACCCATTGATTACTGAACTATGAAATAATGGCAAATATTTCAGCCTGCAGATGATGTTTCACTTCTATTATGCATGGTCTCATAAGCATCACAAATTTTTAAGCAGATATGTTTTAAAAATATATTCACCTTTTCCTGTAGATACTAACAGGGAGAAATGCTTAATAACATTTTTAACAACTAAAGCAGAACTTTAGATAGGTTAAAGAAGTAGAATGCAAAGAATGCTTTAATTACTGTTTTCAGAAGGAAGGAAACCTATCACTGAATAAGTTTTCCTTTTGGCATCAAAGCCGGAGTGCAGATGTCAGGCAGAAACATAACATATACAAAATGACCTGCGTTTTTTGGATCTCTGTGAAAACATCTATTTGATATATTTTAACTGCATCCTTGCCTAAGAGGAGGTATCAGGTCTCCTTCACATGGAGCTCTTTTAGAGTTAACAGCAGTAAAGCATGAGCGCTGCCATGGGCAGATTACAGACATCACCAGAACAGGGACTTCATTTATTGAACTGAGATGGTACTCCATCATATAACAGATATCCAAATGCTGTCTTTGCTCTGATGATATATTTATCACACTAGAAATGCCTTTTTTTTTGACTAACACCTCAAAGCTGGCTTGGGCAAAATCACTATTGTCCTACTCCTGCTGCACAAGTCTCATGGAATAATAATAAATACACCATGTTTGAGAGAATCAAAAAAACAAGTGCACTTCTAAAGAACAAGGATAACTATTCATCAAAAAATGTAAAAGTTACTCTCTAACATTAAAGTAATCATTGCATTTAATACTATAAAAAGTTCTAAACAGTCTCAAGCTGAAAGAGTCCTGCCAAAATAAACAGGTGTAATACAAAGAAAACCAATTTGAATAAGAGCTTTCCAATGAAATGTCTCGCAACTGACAACACAAATCCAGTACGAGGAACAACAAAGCATACATTTCTAATCTGTACATTGCCTACACAATCAAATACCACACATGTTTAACAATTACAGCTGGTTTTGCTTCAGCTTTGAAATGATGAGTTTCAAGTAAAGCATCACAGTCACATTTTGGAAAACATTCAACATTTGCAGGTTTTTTTTCTGGTAGTTGTTTATATTTAACAGCATAATTACAATAAAATGTTTCTGAATTTTGTGTACCTGAATTCTACTGAAAGATAAATTGTATTGCTGGAATTTTTCAAAATCATGGTAACTGTACTTATTGCTTGATATCCCACATAACAGAAAATGATGGTAAAAATAGCTAGTTATGCCAAGACAATTGCAAAGAGTAGATGTTTATTCACTTCCTAAATGTTGTGTAACCATTGCAGAAGTACATTGCTTAGAAGCTAATGATAGCATTAAGATACTAACAAAATTAATCATGTCAGGTATATGTCAGATTTAAGGTGGGTATAGGTAGCTGTTAAGTTCGCTGTGCCTGTGCTCTGAGCTGGTAGGATGCAAGTTAGCCTTGGTGCTTAAGTTATAGATCCACATCAGTACAGCACCATGTCTCTGACCTGATAGTAGTGCTAGACATTGTTATAAACACTTAGTCATAAAGTAAGTTGCATGTAATTGTTAATGGTATCTGCCAATTTACCTTTCCAAATGATTAGAGTCCATTATCAGAAAAAAGCAAGTAGTGTTGGATTATTACTATATATAAGTTTATAGTTTGTGTTCCGATTCATCTATTACTAATGCTCCCACACCCCTGACCACTACTACTCAATAAGGAAATAAAAAGGAAGTTATAATTTTAAGAGCCAGTGATCAAGCAGCAGGCAATTCCAAAATCAGCTGGGTTTTTTGCAGTTAGCAATGAATGGAAAGCGATGCTTCATCCTTTAGGCTTTTTTCCACATAGGTACGGAGGAGAAAGAAGCCAAGTAAAGGGTCACAAGCTGATAAGCATGATGTCCTTTTCTAAAAACAGCAGGAGTAGTGGATACGTGGTCTCAGTCACCTCCTTTCTACTTCTTCTAACATGGGCAAGACCAAAGGAAGGCTCTTGGGAAAACAAAGCACCCTGTCCTCTTCCTTTTCTTCTAATTCCAATTCTCCTTCCTATATGCTGATGCCTCACTGAAGGCCTACAACTCTCTTGTATCCTACCCAGCCACTCCTTCCTATTTGCCTCCCTGGTAAGAAAAATCCCACTACCTCTTGCCTATGGTTACATTCCCATTCTGTGTCCCACAAAAAATTAAAGATTTTACTAGGTTGTGCTGCCCACTTTATGCTTAGCCCTGTTCCTCACAGGTTGCCATGCAGCACAGGGTAGATGAAATGCCTTGGATTTAATTCTCCCAAGGAAAGTGGCTCTGATTACAAATTTCGCTTTCAGTCATCTTCCTTTTGTAGGATTCCTTGCTCCACTTGGTGCCTTCTGGTTTCTCCCTGGATCCTGCAGAAGGCTGTGGAGATGGTGCCATTGTTGTTCTATTGCTCTACAACTCTTCTACTGTTCTACTTCCTGTCTTCAAGGTATGGAGACATTCTTTTTCCCAGTGTCTCAGCAAAGCTCCTGGTGTTCACTTACTTCTAAAGTGGTTCAAACAGACCTGTTTTCCCTGTGAACGTAATTGCTCCCTGCAGAGCCCTAAACCTCTGTGCATATGCTGGGTACCTATCAGCGCACTCTTGTATATGGTTAGGTAGATACACACATGCACATGCACAGACACATTGACAAGCTGCTGCGGTTTCTCCTCAACCATGGTAAGAAAAGCTCTGTTTCTATGGTTGCAGCTCTATTTCTTGCAAACTGTTTCTTGGAAGGGTTTAACAAGATATAGACAGGTTTCCCCTAGAAAAACTCAAGACAGGAATACTATTGGGTACTGAGCAGAAATTGAAACTAGTCAACATAAAAAACCTGAAGAAGGTGGAGGACAGGACCAGAGAAAAATACCTTTGGATATTTTTTTTTTTCCTTACTCTTCAGTATTACTTCAACACCAAATGCAACACCTTCACTTACAAAATGTGATTTTCCAACTGATTGTATTACTTAATTTTTCTGAGAATTCTGTATGGTAGGCAAAACTAAGGAAAACTCTGAGCCAACTTCCAAAACTGGCTACAAACCATATATTTGTTTCTAACTTAATACCGAGTAAAATACTTAAATTGCCACCTAACCACAAGCCAAAGCCTCGAACAAGCTGTCGTCTTATCTGTGTAATTTAAATGTGAATGTACCCACTGGCTGGGATGAAGTTGAGAGTTCTGATTTCTTTCAAGGCAGGGCAAATTCACTCAAATCAGTGAAGTCTTCATCAAACCCACAAAAACTCAGCGATTTTCTACTGCATTACTTTAAACTATACAGAATTGTTGCTCTTAATTGTATCAACATGTTTATTGAATAAACATGGTCTATGTTTATTAAACTATGCTTATTAAACATGGTCTACTTGATTTTTTAATCTAAAAAAGGAAGGACAGTTCCTATATATTTTTTACTTACCCAGGCTCTTCAACAGAAACTATACATAGCAGTAATTTCTTACATGCATTACAAAAATGCCACATCTGCTTTTCACACTGTAGTCAGTAGGCTGAAAACACCTACCTGTACTAGAGTACTTTGGACATTTTTGAGAAAACAAACAAAATCCTAATACCTCAGTTGCAGTTATATGCTGCTTACAGATGCAGCCTTTATCAATAGTTCTAAATTTTGAAACAGGATAAAGACTGTCTTTACCCACATGAGACAGACAGAAAAAACCATCTAATGCAAAATATGAACAGCAAACTAGAAAAGGATGATGCTGTGAAGAAGAAACCAAAAGCACAGTACAATGATGTTATGTCTGTTCAGATCAGACACCAACTACTGAGAACCTTTTCTTTCATTACTAAAGTGCTCTAATGATTTACTTAACCACTTTTTGGGTATGTTCTCTGACAATATCACTTACCATCACATTTTTGAGTTGCCTCATTCTGCTTGTGACCAGTAGGACACTTGCACTCATATGAACCTACTGTATTAATGCAATTTCCTCCTTGGCAGACTCCAGGGATAGCCTGGCATTCATCAACATCTACAAAGACAAAAAAGGATTACTTGACATAAAATACAGAATTTCATCATGGCTTTTGCTGATAGACAGAGAGCTCTGTCTCTTAAAAATAACCACTGCAAACCCCAGCACATTTCTCCACTTCAGCACCAATATAAGATATGTCAATAACAGCAGCAACATGATTCAGACCTTCATGTGTGTTGTATTTGATCCCATATAAGCTACAAATGTATTACATGTGTTGACTTAAATATTTATAGCTATGTAAGTCATAAGAAGTGTACTTAAGTCAAATATGTACAACTTACTGTTGGTATCCCATGACCTCAGATTGCTCCTTACATATGTCCATTACAAAATGCAGATTCTTATTTTGAAAGGATCTCTACCTGTACGTATGGACTACCCTCCTGTCCACCTTAACTAGGTAAGATAATTCTTGCAGGATATTCTTTCTGGACAGAAGTCAAACTACTCCTGTCAATAGAAAATAGGTGCTATGCAGCCAGGGTAAGTTGTATGGCCAATGATTTGCATAACTTTATTTACTGAAGTAATAAGTAGGACTAGAATTTCATAGATTTCTTTAGGCTGGAATGCCAATGTTAAATAAATGCTCTTAGAAAATATATTGCCATTTTTGCTCTACATCTTACTTTGAGAAACTTCCTGTTGTATTTTATTATGTGCTACTTCCAGTTCAAATTGTGTTGGGTTTTTTGTTCCCCACCCTCATTTGTTTATACATAAACCATCCTGTATTTCTGTAGGTTTTTATACAAAACTATCACATGACTCAATGTGTAAGTAGAAATGGGCAGTTAAAGTAATACCAAGGATCATAGAGGCCTCTCTGAAATAACTAGTGCTAAAGCAGATTGAAATTCTTTGCACACAAGGAAAGGGAGGACAGGCTCTAGACTAGTGCATGATATACATATTATATGTGTGTATTTAGCTTCTCAGCAGCTCTTTTAAAAAGTTCAGTTAATCTTTAGCTATCAGAGAGTTCAGAATTAAGCAACCATACTAATTCTTTCACAACAAAATTTCACATACATCTGTATGTTCATAAAGGAGAGAAGGCTTGTAAGTTTTGTTCCAAAACCTGCAGAAGCTCTTCTGTGAGATTTCAGGTAGTATTTCTTGTCAAAGTTTGCCCTTTCACAGAAGAGGCAAAAATCAACCGATTTAGCTAGTTCTCCACACTCTGAAATAGAAATAAAGGAAAGTGTCCTTTGCACATTGTAGAAAAGGGAGCCACAAGGCTTCCAAAGAGTTTCTTCTGTGCAGAGGTCAATTTCATACTATTTTCTCCTCTTGGATTACAATTAAGTATAGAAATCAATTATAGAGTTAAAGCAATACACTGCCTATTTTAAAAAAAACCCACAATTTTATTTCACTCCTTTCTCCATTATGATTAAAATATCTATTTACAATTACTATATTTGTAAAGCATTTAGGAACAATATTTTTTATGTTTCTTTCTCCACATTTTTCATTAGTGCCAAATAAACAAAGAATTTTAACCATTACCCTATTTTCCACTTTTAGTTCTTCTGTTAGCTTACATGCATTATTAAATGAAGCAGCTGGTAAACTTTATTTAAGATGCAGAAGAAAGCATCTCTTTCTTCTTCACATTCATGGTCATTGTCTTTCTCTCTACCTTTTCCCTTCCACAACCAGCTCTTTACCTCTACGAATGTAGAGAACACCAAGATACAGAGTGGGTAGGACAAACATATTAATAGTAGAATACAGTACTCCTCTTCAGGAGGATGTTCATTATCTCTAAGCCCTTACAAGACACTTAAATTCCACCTGAGTATGTGGATTATAGTACTTCCCCAGTTTTTGTTACTCCTGGTGTTTGTGCTGTAGATAAAACCTATGGTACATGCCTTGTCCATTCACCTGCTTTTTCATTTACGCAGGTACAATTGCTCACAGTCAAGGAAGAAGGAAATTTTTTTAATTTTTTTTTTTAACCACTGGACTTGGTTTTAAGTACATCTGCTAGAGAAGTTTGCATTTAGTTCCTGAATCAGTACTGATTTACTCAGCACAGTACTGTATCCAAATGCAACAGTTAAATTGTAAAGGGATTAAGGACTTTATCAGAGGTATAAACTTTCTGCAAGCATTTTTCTTCCAAATAATTAGTGCTTGGTGCAATCTAGTTTACCTAGAAAGCAAACTTTTCATCTCTGAAGTATTTTAAGGAATTTGGACATGATTTAGCAACATCTAGGCAGAAGATGGGTTCCATCGTTTATTCACACCCAGCTCACCCAGTAGCTCCCTTCTGAGTAAAACTAATATGGTATTTGTATTTTGACCCTTGGGCCTCAAAATGCATCCATCACATGGAGTATGCCTGTGCCTTGTGTAATTTACTAATGCTTATTTAAATTAAGCAAACTGTGTCAGCAGATCAGTGGTTAAAAATAACCACTGAGTATCTTTCACAGTTTTGTAAGTCAAATATGTCAAGTAATAGTAAATAAATGGCAGTACCAGCAGGAAATTAATACTTTCCAGAAACAGAAAAGGTATCACTGAAGCCCTGAAGTGAACAAAATTTTAAGATCTATTGATTCCATTCATTTATTTCAAGTCCAATCCTATGGTTTTAAAAGGACAAATAAATCTCAAGCTCTGCTGAAGTCCAAAAAGTCGATCCCAATTATGCAACACAGTGCAGTGCTTGTCCAGTGAAGAAAACACAAATGGTATCACTATGAAAGGTGCAAATCTTTGAATCACATGCACTATCTTGCTTTCCTGTGCTAATACCAATCTTAATTTGTGACGACTTACGTGTTAACTATTTTAAGTCATATTTAAATATAAAGAGAAGAAGTATATCCAACTTCACTGTCAGCTTAAAAACATATACACACTAGAAGCCTGATGCTTTTTTTGGTCAGTATCACTCTGATGAAAACCCAAGTTTGTTTTAATATATTGTTAGTGTTTTGGAATTGAAAAAAGTCAGAAAGGGCAAAAGTATTTTCTTAAAAAGGCGTATTTTATGAATTATTTCCTAAATGCCATTTTAAGATATAAGATTTTTTTTTCTGAAAATACAACAAATTTGAAATTAAGCATATTTTTATTTACTTACTTATATCTTTGACAGTCAGGCTAAGCCACAGAGGAGTTTTGTCATTATTAATTATCCATTTACTCACGCTTTTAAACCCCAACCACATTAACACAATAAACTTTTTGCCATAAACAGAAAATTAGATGAATAACTCTTTAGATACAGTTCTGTATAAAGAGGCTCAATGTGCTACAGATGAGGTAGAATGTTTCCATGTGTTCATAGGCTTGATAATATCCGGCAAGTGAAGAAAGGTTCTTCGCTTTCACAGAGTTTTCTCTGCAAAATGCCTGTAGGATTTGCACAGCTAACTTTAAACAAGTACCTTTGAAAACACAGCCAAACTCAGCTTCCCTTTCTGATGAGTGGAGTGTTTATCAAAAAACTCTGAAGAACCAGAAAGCTCAGGAAGAATAAATCCTCTCATATTTTATATACAAATTTTGGAGATTGCACTTTTTATTTACAATGACAGTAATAACAATTACCCAAATACAAATTTTCTCTTGAATTCTACCTATAGTATGTATGAGGAGTTTCTTTGCAATAGATTTGCCATGTGGGAACTAAAAAGTACACTAGTTGTGAATACAATGGAAAACTGTTGGTTCTTCCTCCACATCCTAGATAACAGAAATACAACAAATACAAACATACAACAGAAATAATACTAAGCTTTTTTTTTTCTTTCTGTTTCAATACTTATTTTCATGACAGCAGGATGGGATCCTAGATGACTCTGTTAATACCATCAATAAACCAGACATTAATTCCAAACTCTAGATTATCTAAAAATTATCTTCTATCACTCATTAAAGTCCGTATTAGTTCCTTTAATATTCAGTACAGCATATTCCTACTATAGAACAGATTTTTTTTATATTATCTTCTGTAATGGCTATATATACTTAAGAACGTCAGCAATGGTAGCAGGAAGAACCTTCATATTTTCAAAAGCTATTCATCCAGGACTATTTTTCTGTCCTTAGTATAAAAAATTAAGTGTCTGAAGGGAATGGGTGTAGCTGAGAAATGGAGTGTTGAGGAATGCAGAGAGTAACTGAGAAAAGTCCAACACAGGATTTCTGCCATTATGTTATTCCTAAGGCCAAGTAGCAATGGCAACAAAGTACTTTCAAGTGGAACATTTAAGTTCCTCCTGCCTGAATTCTTGGGAAGAGGGATGTCTGAACAGCTACAATTCCTGTTTAAGCAATGACTGAGTAGAAGCTGTTGGGGGGAAAAAAACCAACACAACACCCAAACAACAAAACCCATCAATTTGAATTTTGATTGGTTTTGACTCTCTTAATTTTTTAAAAGCTGTTCATGATAATAATGAAGTAACAATACTACCACAATGTTCTATACAAGCACATTACTCAGAGAACATAATTAATCCTGAAAAGGTGCTAAAGAGCCATTTAAGGTACACTAAGATTGCAACATGCACATCCTGTGAAGAGTTGGAGCAAATTCATATTCAGCAGTTAAACCTTGTCACACTCTGACATCTAACACATACTGACATTATGACCTATTTTCCAACAGTAAGGCTTGCAAGTTCTAGTGTTTTCGACTTGCTCATTTCAACTCCCTAACTAGGCTATCTGCTGATGTAAGCATTCACTTCAAAAATGCCAAGCATTCAAACTATGGACTGAGTCTGGTCTAATCAATATGTGACAAAGATACAGTTTTACTGAATACCAAGGGGTTTTGTGTTCCTCTAATAAAAGTCTCTGTAAATCTGATGTCATCAGCAGAAAGAAAAGCATTGAAAAGCATTAGCCAGATTCCTGTATTTGTTTCTAAAACCCTCAGAGAAAATATTTAATGCCAGTCTCATCTGACCTTCCTATTTCATTAAATGAAGCCTCCTCAGATAGGAGTTACCAGACTTGGAGAACAACTGCTTCCTGAATTTCTGATACTCCTCTGCTGTTAAAATTTTTGTAGCACCTTCCACAGAGCTCCATCTTGAACCCTTTATTTTCTTCTTCACAGTTTACCTCTGTGTAGTCATACCTGCTATCATTATTGCAGCTTCTGTCTGTGTGCAACTCACAATCTACCACTTTTTACTCCTTCTATTTGGATTAAACTCTACATTCACCTTTCTCCGCCAGGATGAGTTTGGCACAGAAATTTTAAGAGTTGGTTATACTTCCTTGCCGTATTGCAGTGTAGTAGCAAGTACCTCAGTCCCAGTTTGTCTGTTCAGCATACGCCTTGGCTCCCTCCTAGAGTTTCTACTTTAACTGACTGTTGGAGGGGGTTTTGATCCCCTGTGAACGACACTGCTGTATCGCTTTCTTCTAAAATCTTCATACCTAGCTGTAGCAAAATTCTGCAGCTTATTTGTACAGACTATGTACCCTAATATGGAGTTTGGAAAGGGTAAACAGTGTCTCCACAGTGTCAAGTGCTACATTCAGTCCCTTCCTCCAGTAGAGTGGTGAGATAATTCGGAACAACATGCTATTATCAACCTGGAAACAAGAGAACTGAGGTGAGGAGGAATTACCAGTACTCAGAGCTTAAAAAGGATTGCCTCAACCATTGGAAGTAGAGACAATGATTTGTGGAACAAAGAATTTCTTTGTCTCTCCTTTTACACACAGAAAATCTAACTTTTCTTCATCTGTTTGTGCCTTACTGTCATCTTGTAACATCACGTGCTAACTCCTGCTGACATAAATACAATCAGATCTTCCTATATAGCAATAATATGCCAAAATGTAGCAAAAATGATGGCTGTTTAAACTTCCTTTCTTCATCCATCCCATTGTTTCTATGCTTCCCAGTGGAATTCAGCGATGATGTTAACTGCATTACTTAAAAATATTTGCCACACAGAATGAGCAGGCAGAAAAAGAAAACACAGTATTGTGGGCACAGATGCTAAAGAGCTCTACTGATCTCTCACATAATTTAAATGAAGCTCCAGAAGCTATGCCAGGATCAGTTTGGCAGAGAAGTTTTAAGAATTCATTATATCTGGCCAAGATCTTCGTCATACAAAGGAGTTTGACTTGGAGATCGTAACCAACGTGCATGCCTTCAGTACAGTTTCTGTTTATGACATTGTTATGAAAAGAATGTCTAAGGCATACTAATCACTTCAAGATTAACAGTAAAACATAAGCTGTTATAGGCAGACAGAGGCCTATTTCTGACAGACGAGGAAAAGCACCATCAAATATTTCTCATCAGTATAATCTGGATGCTTTAAGCAGCGTAAGCACAGAAAAACAGGAAAGCAAATATTTGAAATTAAGAAAAATCAAGGGATTTATTATTGCTTAAAACTAATCTAAGTATTTTAAATAAAATAGATGCCTTTGCTAAGATAATGCTGTGAGGAGTTCCACAGGAGTGAATTTGAGCTAATAGCTTCAGGTGTAGTTTCAGGTAAACCATACCACTGTGTGAATGAAAACTGAAGGAAAAATCCAAAAAGATGTTTCAAGTTTTAATTTCTAAAAATTAAAAATCTTAGATCGTCTTGATTTTCTCTCAATTTTTCAACTCATGTTCATGGAGGGCTCTTACAAGAACTCTTATGGAGGAGACCTGAAGTAGAAATCCAGCCAAACAACTGACTTTGTTAGATTTCTGCAATTTTAAGCCACTGAACTATGATGCAGTGTAGGGGAAAGCAGCCCTAAGAATAATGCTGAAACACATGGGGCCGCAGAGAAGACTGAAAGAGAAGGAATAGCAAAATAAAAGTGAGAAAGGAAGGACATTACGTAGCCTTTTCTGAAGCAGTAAAAGAGTAATTTTTCTGAAATTTTTCATAATACCATGAGCAACAGAAGCTGCCTGAACCAGGATGTTTTTCAGAGTCACAGACTGGTTAAGGTTGGAAGGGACCTCTGGAGGTCATCTGGTCCAACAACCCTGCTCCAGCCCAGACACCTACAACAGGTTGCCAAGGATCATGGGAGATATTCAAAAGCTGTCTGGACAAGATGCAGACTCCGCAGCCTCTCTGGGCAACCTGTTGCCAGTGCTCGGCCACCCTCATGGTGAGAAATTGTTGCCTGATGTTTAGGAGGATGTTCTTTGTGTTTCAATTTGCACCCATTGCCTCTTGTCCTGTTCACTGGGCACCACTGACTGGCTCTGTCCTCTTTGCACCCTCCCATCAGGTACTTGTATACACTGATGAGATCCTCTTGAGCCTTCTCTCCTCCAGGCTAAAGAGTCCCAGCTCACTCAGCCTTTCCTCAGAGGAGAGATACTCCAGTCCCTTCATCATCTTTGTGGCCCTTTGTTGGACTCTCTCCAGTAGCTCCACCTCTCTCATGTTCTGGGGAGCCCAGAACTCAACACAGCACTCTCAAGTGTGGTCAGCCTCACCAGTGCTGAGGATAGCGGAAGGATCACCACCCTGGACCTGCTGGCAATACTCTTTTCCCACAGGCCAGGATACCATTAGCTCTCTTTGCTGCAGGGGCATGTTGCTGGCTCATGTTCAACCTGGTGTCCACCAGGACCCCCAGAACTTTTTCTGCGATGTTGCTTTCAAGATCATCAACACCCAGCAATACTGGCACCTGGGGCTGTTCTTCCCCAGGTGCAGGACTTTGCACTTCTCTTTGTTGAAGTTCATGAGGTTCCTGTCAGCCCATTTCTCCAGCCCGTCAAGGTCCTTCTGGATGACTGCATGACCCCCTGGCATATGACCCTCCCAGTTTGATGCCATCTGCAAACTTGCTGAGGATACACTTTGCCCCATCATCCAGCTCACTACTGAAGATGCTGAACAGGTCTGGACCCAGTATTGACCCCTGGGGTACAGTGCTAGTCACTGGCCTCCAGCTAGACTTTGCACTGCTGATCACCACTCTCTGGGCCTGGCCATTCAGCCAGCTTTCCATCCACCTCACTGTCTGCTCATCCAGCCTGTACATCAACAGCTTGTGGGAGACAGTGTCAAAGCCCTTTTTCTGAATTACCTAGCAGAAATTCTTGCTAACACATACATACACACAAATCCTGCTACTGCATGCTTTTTGTTATTCTGTAAACAGGGAATTAAAGTACAAAGTTCTCCAGCACTACGTGGAACCACCTATATAAAAATTAAGAGCAGGTCATTCCACTCAGCTTTATCACTTTGCTAGGACAGAGATCCACTTGCGCATGCAACGCCTGCAGTATCCTGGGCATGCTGTCTCACACGGATTTTGGAAGCCATAAGGTACAGACACAGAGACAGAACAGCACATAGACACTTTGTTGAAATCAGAAAACACACAAAAACAAACAAACAAAATCTGTCACCCCAAGTTATTTGAACCTCTGTCTATCCCCAAATCGACTGGGGACTGGCAGATCAAAAAGATTTTGCTGTCTTTGTCAATTCATTTCGTTACGCAGGTCATAGCCGGAACTCAAAGGACGCACCCGACTTCGGCCCGACCACCAGCCTCACGGCGCGGTTAGCAGATGTAACGCCCCGCGGGGAGGCGACCCCGGCGGCGGGGCGGGGCTTCGGTCGGCGTCGCTCCTTCCCTTCGGCGGGGCCCGAGCCCGCCCGGCGGCGGCGCAGTGGCGCCGCCAGGCGGTGAGCAGAGGCAGCAGGAGGAGGGCTGCACGAATCACTCCCCGAGAGTGATTTCAACCACCCCACCGAGGGGCTTAAACAAGACCTTCTTCTGAGCATCCATAATAACACCTGGAGCATTCAGACTCCTGACAGCAAGACCCTAAAAATTCCCCACAAGTGGATCCAGAGGTAACCGTCAAGCCTCTCCCCACTGAGACCCGTTTACTTTTCTGTTCTGCAGGAACGTCATGGATCAGTTCATGACTCAGAACAGCATAACTTGGTTCACTTGTATGGTACGCGATCCTTGTATTCCACTGAGGCCATTGCTACCACGGCAGGAATACTGGGTGGTGTTAGTTGACTTACTGGGGGGAGTGGAGAGGTTTCCCCTAATGACCAGGTCTGTATGAGTTCGTGTAGGTTTTTTGAATTTTTGGTGCAGCTGTTCAGCATGCAGCACCATACCTCTAAGGCCAAGGAAGCAAATGATACTACCCCCAGTGGCAGGCTAGACCAGGCTCTGTTCTGGAAGGGCTTGGTGTAGGGCTGCTGCTGGTAGCATGTGGCCAACCAGTTGCATTTTGAGCAGTGTCGCAGGTGCCTGAACCATGCCAATATGAAGTGGCGTGGTCTCTTTTTTCCTGATGGCCATTAACATCACCCCACAGACAGATGCTTCCCCTCAGGGAAGGCTTAGAAGTAATGTAGTCTTCCAAATGGTAATGCATTTTGCATGAGATGTGGGCATTAATGAAGGTCTGTTTTCTGCCTGTATTGCCACTCTGATATCAGCTGACAGCTCACCTTCACACCTTTCTGGCTCAGGCATTGACATATCAGAATTAATAGCAAACATTTCCAAAACAGCAGTTCCCCTCAATACCACTGAAGGTGTCCAGGTGTGTTGTATACCTCTACCTTCAGGTCCCACGTGCTTGAGCCTAAATGACAGCAAAAGCTGCCTGGAAGGGGTAGATGGCTGGACCACCCCCCACCCCCACACTTGGGACTGGGACTGGAGCACCCCAAGCAGTGGATTTAATTTAACCCACTTTAATGCACCAAAGCCTATCATCTCTGTTTCCTATACAATGCAAGATTCTGATATGACAGACCCAGGCGAAACATGCAACAGTACTCTTGTGCGACACTGATTGGTTCAATTTAGAAACGGTAAAAGAGTGACTCCCACGCACGTTTCAAATTCCTTGATTTCAAATACAAGACATTTCCTGGTACATGCACTGAGGAGAAAAATGAAATCTAACTAAGTGGGCCCACACAGTGAATTACTCTAAGGTCCAAGAGTTTAAACTCACTGACCCACCTCAAGAGAAGTGGGAGTATGATTCCACCTCTGGAATCATACCATAGCTCAAAAGCTTTATTCATGTGGGAAAAGAATGCTTCCATGGTGGTACAGACACCCCAGGGTACGGTATGGCTGTGTAGTGATGAATATGCCTATCCCAACTGTAGCTGGTGGAAAAAAGAAACCTGGGAAAATGCCTATCAGCCAGCCGCCTAGGTACCCTTCTGTTTTGCCCTAAGAAATGGATGCCCCATATGTTGCACCCCTTAACTGGGCATAACTATTGGGTAAAGCAAGAAACACCTACTTGGGAAGAAATAAGTATGGGTCAATGGCTGAAATCTATGATGAGATCGGTGGCTGACCGGTTGATTCCAGATAGGGACATTAAGACTAACATTATCATCGAAGATACCATTGTTCAACTGGGATGTCTGGCCAACAGCGCCAGAACATCCTTCATGTTGGTCAACACACAGTTGAAAGCCGCTGCCAAGATGATACTACAAAATAGACTGGCACTAGATGCCCTCTTGCTCAAACAAGGTGGAGTGTGCACATCAATGCAACAACAGACTGTTGTACCTCGCACTCTGAACCTTAATTCCTTCACAGGGTAGGTAGTGGCGTAAGGTCTGACCACGGCACCTACTTGGTTTCCATTGCTTCTTGGGAAGGTTCTAAGACAACACAGCCTGCAAACTGACCATGTGTGCCAGCCTGTAACAGAAAAGTAGTACATTCTCCTTCGGGAGTTCTAGGATCCTCTGTTATTGCATTCTTTATGCAGTTTGTTCTAAAATTTAGCCAAGTAGCTACAGAAGAACAAATACGTGTCTTTCAGGATAGATGGACTGCAGTAACAACAGAAAGGAGGAGCAGCAAGTCTCTTACCATTGTGGAAAGAGATACTGGATAAGGCAAGAAGCCTTTGCCATTTCTCAAACATTTTATGAATCTAAACATAGAAGACTGCAGTCCTTCCTTACTCATGCATTTTTTCTAGCCCCGTACAAATAATCCAAACAGAGCATTCAGAAGGTTCACTACGTGCTGCATCTAAATGATGAGAATTAAAAAAAAAAGGTCTATATAATAACGCCCAACCACTTCAGAAAGCAAACAACTCAGTAGCAAGAAATACTGAATTTTGCAGTAGAATGAATGAAGTACGTATTAGTTAAGGGCTACAGCAACACAAGCCAGTTGCCTGATTGGTGCTTTACTGCAGTATCTGACAGCTGTGCTCAACAGACATTCAGACCTTTTCATGCTCTATATTTACGGCTCCTTGACGGGCATTCATTTTTTCCAGGCACTTGAGTTTTGTTCTATATGCACAATAGCTAAAACCTGGAAGCAGCAAAGCATATCCAAATTTTATCAAAAGTAAGACACAGAACACACAAGAAAACGAGTGATTTTGTTTTAAGTGGACTGCAAGGTTTTCAAGATGCATATCAGCAACACAACAGTCATGCACAATTTAAACCAGAAGACTTACCTTGACATGCTCCAGTGCGAATATTAGGAATGAAGCCACGACGGCATGGCTGAGGCTGAGCAGGGCACATTTCACAGGGGTGACCCCATGCACGCCCAATGGTTGCACAACAGAGGGTTTTTGTGCAAACAATTCCAGTTAGCTGGCCCTGACACATCTGGTTGTTAACTTGTGTGAAACACGGGCCTGTTCTGTAATCTGGAAAAAAGGAAAGATCACTGTATTACACAAGACTACTACTATACTAGTAACTATAGAAGAAATCAATTTTTAGTTCAGTAGATAAGTATATTAAGAAAATTCCAGGAGGACCTGGAAATTTCAGTTATGTTACTGCATGCAGAAGTAGCATGACACCTTCCAGAAGGTAATGATTTTCACAAGTTTCTCTTATCTTTCAATTTATTTCTTTTTGATAGATACAAGTTAGGAAAGGCAGCTGGACCCAAACCTGATCTGTGCATTGACAATGTATCCAGTAAAATCCATAACAAGTGAAAGAGTTTTACAAAAAAACAAGCAAGCAAGCAAAAGAGCAGACCAGATTAAGCAAACAACAACTGGGAACTGGTTTTCTTGTTCCTAAGTTACTTCATGGTGATTCATGGGAGGGAGCTACAGACCACAGCAGCCACATATTTGTTCACTCCACTTTGATCGAGGTCCATGCCAGCAACCATCACAGAATCAACATTCCTGCTGGAATTCTTAGTGCAAAATAGTGCTACCTACAGAGGACTAATTGGTAAACCACCATCTATTTTCAGAGGAATAACATGAGATAATACAACCTATTCAAGCTATATTGAGTACACTGAATATAGCATACAAACTATATGCAAATACACTCCTAGTCAAATTCCTGTAAATATTTCTCATTAAGGTTCAACCTGTATAAAGAGAAAGATTTTCTGACCTTATAACGCAACACAAACCGGGAACAACAATTAACTGAAATTCTCCCAGAACTAATGAGAAACAGATGGTTGCTCTGAGCCACATTTCATATCCTTATGGAAAATTTAAGAGGGGGGAAAAAAAGGGAAGAAAATCCAAAGCTTCCACTCAAACTCAGTCATGTGAAAGAAGGCATAATAGTGGGGTTATGGCTGCTCTCCCTGCTGTCCTGTCCTATTCTTGTTTTTTTTCCTACTGAAACTCCAACACCGATGCGTGGGTCACTCGCTGCCTTCCGCACACTTTCATTAGTGTGCAATTGGTCTCACAACCAAGCTACAAAAGGGACAATCAATGCCTTCTAGAATTCGGTACTTCCACCCTGAAGAACCAGAATAAGAGCTTTGACATGTCTGGAAAGGGAGAAAATGGTCTTCCCAGTGAGACCTCATATTAAGTTTTCTTTGCACTAAGACACAAGGCTCTTAAAAGTATAAGCTAGCTCAAATAGAAATACAGGTTCTGTTCCCGATCTTTGATAAGGTTCATTCAGCTATCAGTCTGAGAAAGACTTTTGCACACAGTTATTTATACACATTGGCAGTTAATTTCAACTGGGCTGTTCACTTTAAATAAAGTTAAGCAAGCACATAAGTATCCACAACAAAAATGCCTAACAACAAAAGCAGATTAAAAGATCTTAAATACTTGGTAAGGACTCTGAATTTTAATCTTTCTTGATTTTCATTAGAAAATAATCTTCAGAGTTACACCTTTGAGCTTCCACTGTGTCCATCAAGCCACAAAGACAGTACTTTTAGTAAAATACGTATATTATAAAAAGAAAATCCTGTCCATCAGAAAAAGGTTTCAGTGATCTTTCATCCAACATACTGGAAGACAAGCAGCTTTACAGTGGTCTCAGTTTAATTAAGCCCAAGGCACTTGTCAAATTGCAGAGAGCTGAATTTTTAACATAAAATACAGACCCTGGTGACTGATAGCAGAAGACTGATGTCATCAAGCTATAGCCTCATATGAGAATGATAAATATTTGAAAAAAAACCTCCAACCATCAAAAATTTAAATGCCAGTAACTCACTGTAATCTGGTCTGGATTTTAGTTAAGGGGTAAGGGTAAGAAAAAGACTCCATCATAGATTATGACTGCATACTTCTTTCATATAAAGTTTACTCAGGTGTCACAAAGATTGAGGGGAATATGTGACAGACTGACTTTAACTTGCAAATCATCAGCAATGGTCAGCCTGCTATCAGAACAAAACCAGAACTGCTCAGAATTTAAGAACTGAAAGAAATGGAATTAATTCCTGACACCCGTGAAAACAAATGGGAATTCGGCTATTGAATTCAATGAAACTGTTTAATTCTTGGAAAACAGTATTGCACTCTTTAGCAAATAGCTGTATTATAATTTATTGCCTAATATAATCTGTAAAAGCATTCTCTATGTCACATAGCGAAAGTAATGAGCTTCATATGCACGGAAAAAGCTTTTACTACTGCTCAATGAGCAGACTCCCATTCTAACGTCAACTAAGTTATAGACACTGCTAATATAATAAATTATTAAAAAAAGTCCACTCATTTCATTTTCTCATTAATGACTGAAGTACAAATAATGGGCAGATCCTGGGAAAGTCTGTGGTCTACTCTGTGTATTGAGAGCTGATTGTCTGACTGTAACCTGCACATTGCAGAATTTTTGCCCAAGTGATGACTACAGTCAGATCAACAAAGATTGAGTCTTTCCTGAAAATTAAGATTGATTTTAGACTCCTCATGAATGAGAGTCTTCAAAAACATGAAGCTGAAAAAGGCAAAAAGATGTGTGTGGGTAAACCTGAAAAGACCATCTACAAGCCACTAGCAACACTGAGAGTCCCATTATAAAATATAATCACTATCAGAAGAAACTAAGATTTCCAGTAGTGCAAGGGAACATGATCTCTGCATCCACACAGATCTGTATGGGAATACCAAATCCTGTCCTACTTCTGAAGTTGTATTCTGCATCAGCCCAGGTAGGCATGGATCTATTCCTGGAGGGCTACTCAATGTGCGATTCCTCTGCAGAACTTAAGCATGATGGCTGGTCAAGCATTCCTTACCCCATGCACTCAAATAGAGTCCAGTTCTTCAGGGGGGAATGCCCCCCCTATAATGAAATCAAATAATCATTTATTATGCATCTCTAAAATTCCCAAAGCCTGCATTCACCATGACTGATAATCTTGACATCCCAGCTCACTTTGGAATTCCTATTCAGAAAATAAGTAGTTCTGCTGGACAGTATTGAATTTTTATAGCATCTGTTCTCCAAGGTACACTTTTTTGTAGGACCAGTCTTTGGATGACATGGAGCAATTACAGTAGAAATACAAATTATATATTTTTCTCTTTAATGGTTGGTGATCCATAGGAATACTTTGGCCAAAGATCTTCCATGTTAAGAAGTTTGGAATTCAATCAGACAAGATTAAACCTGGAACTTAAACTTGAGTTGGGAATTATATTTGAGTTCTATTACCTTCCTGTAAGACACAAGATGATTATGCGTATAGTCTGTCAACCCTAGTAATGAAAAGTTCACTTCAGAAGGTGTGTTTGAAAGAAAGGTTAGAGAATATAAGCAGAGTACAGAGAGTGTTTGCGCAAGAGAATATGAATGAGTTAGATACAAGGAGTGATACCAATACACCCATTGCTTAATATATCCTATTAAGTAAGAAACATATGCTCTGGAAACCAATATATATGTGCCTACCTGTGCCTCAATAAACAGAGAATGCATAAATCATAGTGTTCAGGTTCTATAACCAAGCAACTTCCATCAGTGTAAATCTGCAGGAGCGCATCTAAAACTCTGACTACTGCAACTTAAACAGTAGAAGAACAAATGAAACTACTATTAAACCTTCAGGCAGATTTACAAATAAAACTAAATTCATGCCAAAATGCTGAGATCCTGAATGATACTTCAGAATAATGACATAGAAGCAACAGATCCTGAGCTCCTAACAGAATGTGTGGCTTATATAGCTTTGGGCTACAGCAGCAGACCATTTCCAGATAGCAACAGGAAGTAACCTGCTATCTGCACCCGCCAAGAGTGGTTCTTTGCACACCTACGGCAACTGCATTTCAAACCGGATGCTAGAAAACTGGAAAAATTATGCAAAGAGTCACAAGAATAATTTAAGCTTTCAGAAACATGCTTTACAGTAATATGAATAGTTTAAAATAGTATTGTAATTAAAAATATTATCGGTAACAAATGTAGCCTTTTTAAAAATCTTTATCCATTCAGTTTATCCAAAATGAAGTCCAAAAGTACAGAGTGAGTAGCGGCTGGTCTCATATGCTAAGAGGAAAACGTAAGGTTTTACAATATAAAGTGAAGGCAGGCATGTCTGGGCTAATAGTAAAGTGCAGCTGTTTACATGTAGTACTCTAGTCACATAGTATATTTTTACTTATGGGAAGCAAACATACTAAAACTAGATGCCATTCTGAAGATACTTCGTAGTTTCAAATGAAGCTGTGGATTTGATTCAGAAATTACCATGTGAGATTCTATGGAGTTTTATACAGTCAGTCAGACTATATTATTATAATGGTTCATCTGACCTTAAAAACCCTGAGTTTATGAATTCATCATCTTTCCTAACTGGTTTTCTTGTCTTACTGTTAGGTGTTTCTCCATTTGCTCCTTTCACAGCACTGCTGTCAGACCAATGTTGCCAGAAAGAACATATGCTAGAACATATGTTATACATCATTTGTTGCTTAGAAAGGGTAACTGCTTTGGTGAAAGAAAGTGATTTTCAGTACATACGTGTTTTGCATTTTTTTAACCTCAGAAAATTATATTCAATGTGCACCATGACTTGAGGAATGACAACCTTTATCAACAACCCAAGTTGTTAATATAATTAAATTCAATAAGAAGTACTTTTTTCTTGGCATCAACATGAAAAAACCCTGGAAATAGCGTACTGGACTTCTAAATTTAACTATACTACAGCATTTCTATTCTTTCATAGAAGTGTGTATTCTGTAGTCACAAATGGGACTATCCAACTACCATGGTTCTTGGGATCTTTTCATTAACTCCTTTCTAAAAAATTATAAGTCTATTCTAATTCTCCCTGTAATTTTAAAAAGGCTATTTAACAGGAAGCCTGCCACAAGGATTAGAAACATCAGAATTCTAGTATTGGGTATGGTCCAACATCCATGTATTTTGTTTTTCTTCTTGTACCTCTGGCCAAAACCAGATGATTCAGATGAAAGTGTAAAAAGCCTGCTGTATGTAGACATGGGATAATCTGCCTGCCACATTAAGTTTCCTCCTGGTGCCTAACACCCACTAGCTCAAAACCTGAAACACCATGTTTAACATCCCAACTACCATTTGTTGTCATTCAGGACAAAACATTAACATATTTTGGTACACATGTAAAGATCCAGTTCCTATGTGAATTTTGTCACAGTCTTAGCCTCCACAGTTTCATACTGTGTTAACTAACTACTCCTGCCCATGAAAATTTTACCTCTTCTCAGGTAACTAAAAAGAGAAAAAGCGAGACATAAAGAAAAAGAAAAGTAAAAAGGCAGCAGACATGTTGGAAGGTTCATTGCAAGTTATCTTATCTATGAAAACGTTAACTTTCTTTTCATTGGAAAGCACAGACTGACATTTTAACTCAAGTCTCCCAATACCAAAAAACTGTTTCTGTGTAAAGCCTAACAGTACTCCTGCACCTACATAAAGCCTATGCAAAAGCTCTGGAAGGGTAAAAGGACATAGACTGCAGTGCTGGAGCAGTGTATTACCACAAATCCTGTATTTCATGTCTATGAGTGCTAGAAAGATTAGCAGGAAGGAACTGTGAAGTCTATTCCATCATTTGACCTCAGTACTGGGAAAGAGTATGGGGCAGTTCATCTTAAGTGCGCTCACATGGCGTATGCAGGACACCCAGGGGATCAGGCCCAGCCAGCACAGGTTAGGGAAAGGCAGGTCCTGCCTGACCAACCTGATCTCCTTCTATGACCAGGTGACCCACCTAGTGGATGAGGAGAAGTCTGTGGATGTTGTCTACCTGGACTTCAGCAAGGCCTTTCACAGTGTCTCTCATGGCATACTCCTTGAGAAGCTGGCGGCTCATGGCTTGGACAAGTGTACTCTTTGCTGGGCGAAAAACTGGCTGGATGGACGAGCCAAGAGGGTTGTGGTGAATGGGGTGAAATCCAGTTGGCGGCAGGTCACAAGTGGTGTTCCACAGGGGTCGGTGTTGGGGCCAGTTCTGTTTAACATCTTTATCGATGATTTGGATGAGGGGATTGAGTGCACCCTCAGCAAGTTTGCAGATGACACCAAGTTGGGAGGCAGGGTTGATCTGCTGGAGGGTAGGGAAGCTCTACAGAGAGATCTGGACAGGCTGGATCGATGGGCTGAGGCCAGCTGTATGAAGTCCAACAAGGCCAAGTGCCGGGTCCTGCACTTGGGTCACAACAACCCCATACAGCGCTACAGGCTTGGGGAAGAGTGGCTGGAAAGCTGCCTGGCAGAGAAAGACCTGGGGGTGCTGGTCGACAGCCGGCTGAATATGAGCCAGCAGTGTGCCCAGGTGGCCAAGGAGGCCAAAGGCATCCTGGCTTGTATCAGAAATAGTGTGGCCAGCAGGAGCAGGGAAACGATCGTCCCCCTGTACTGGGCACTGGCAAGGCCGCACCTCGAGTACTGTGTTCAGTTTTGGGCCCCTCATTACAGGAAAGACATTGAGGTGCTGGAGTGTGTCCAGAGGAGGGCAACCAAGTTGGTGGGGGGCCTAGAGCACAGGTCTTATGAGGAGCGGCTGAGGGAGCTGGGGCTGTTTAGTCTGGAGAAGAGGAGGCTGAGGGGAGACCTTATCACTCTCTACAACTGCCTGAAAGGGGGGTGTAGCAAGGTGGGTGCTGGTCTCTTCTGTCAGGTGGCTGGTGATAAGATGAGAGGAAATGGCTTCCAGTTGTGCCAGGGGAGGTTTAGATTGGATATTAGGAAAAAATTCTTCACCGAAAGGGTTGTCAAGCACTGGAACAGGCTGCCCAGGGAAGTGGTTGAGTCACCATCTCTGGAGGTATTCAAAAAGCACGTAGACAAGGCACTTCAGGACACGGTTTAGTGGACATGGTTGATGGTTGGACTCGATGATCTTAAAGGTCTTTTCCAACCTAAATGATTCTATGATTTTAATTTAAACAAAACTTCATAGAACCATAACTAAACAAGGAAGCAGTGTGTCTGGAAGTAAATATTTTTAACTATAAGCTGTTTGGAATATTAATGCATCTATTACTAAAAATAAAATACTGAAAATATTAAGCATGTTGATCAGTATGAATCACACGAGGAGTGAGTAAAGAAGAACAAAACCTCATACTTGATCAATCTGTTCCACTTCCTTACAAAGCAAATTTGCCTTTCAGAAGGACTTTTTACAGAACCTTTCTCCCATAACTATGATTTAGCAAATAGTAATGAAAGGATGAGAAAATAAGTCATTTCTACTTCTACCACCTCACTTGCAGGCTCAAGTATAGTAAACCACTTATTATTACTAATGATACCTCAAAAGTCCACTTCATAGATCAGTATTATTAGATAAGTAACCTAATATATGGGACCTGAATGCTGGAAAGCAGTACATGCTCTTAGGGTTACCAGGGACTTTATTTTATTCCGTTCCAAAGGAAAAATTAGCACAGTGGGTCAAAGTCCAAGAGACTGCACTCTGTGCCAAGGAACCTTCAGAGTGGAGACATTAAGTCTATATTGGCAAAGATCTCAAGTTAAATTCACCTTGCTAGAAGATGCTCCAACAGGAAACATGCTGGAGAAGCAACTGTCTTCGTTACACCTCTGATAGGATGCTGTGGCAAATTTCCCCATAATTTCCAGTAACATTCAGAGGTCTCCAGAAACCTGAAACTTATTTTTGCTGCTTGTTGCAGCACCTGCTCCTTGATGACTGATGAGATTTTTCAAAACTCTTATCTGAATTTTCCCCTTTGCAATGTGAAATCTAAATGTTTCAATAATTAAAAGTATAATTGAGCTCCATCTTCCTGCAATGGGAAATCCCACAATGTGTGACTCCTGCCAAAATATCAGCAGGCTTGGAAGAGCAAGGCGTACCCCATTCTCCCACTGATTCTGCATAAATTACAGTGTTGCCCAGACCTTGTGTTTCCAAAAAATGGGAGATCAGGGCTTTCCTTGATTACCTTTTCATCTGAGTATGAAAGGGTTGTTAATACTCGTACTTGAGTTTAGACCACCAATCTGAAATGTATGCTTATGCAAATATTACTCTTCTTGTTCAACTCCCAACATCTGCAGATCATAAGTCACAGTATGCAAAAAGATAGTTAAACATTACAAAGGTACATATGTTTGCTTTACTAAAGATTATCTAAAATTGTTTCTCCTTCAATATTTTAATCATCCTAATAGGGAAAATTGTTCTTTTTGCAGTAATGCTTAGCTGCCAACACTGAGGGTTCACCATCAGGGAGGTTTCAAAGGTAATAAGAAGTTAGATGAATTATACTGATTCAGGCCTGATATAAATAAAAAGCATTTCTTTCAAAGGTGACATCCAACAAGTTACAGAAAAAAGACTGTTGGCTGAAAATGAGAGTTAGTCTCTTGGAAAATGAAAGAGACTTGGCAAAGCTATTAATTTCTCTTGGAAAAAATAGTCTATGGGCAGTACAGCTATTTAGACTGAGAAGTGCACATAAACCAAAGCCTGTATTGTAAAGTCTGAGCCTCCTTCCCAACTTTTTTTTTTTAAAGAAAACTTGTGTGTCAAGTCCTTAATTAAACATTTAATACAATTAAGTTTATGATTAATGTAAACAATGAACACCGAAGTCTTTTAAACATTTTAAATTGTGGGTAACTCAAAGCTGAGATACATCCCCAGAAGGTTCTTTAGTCATTGTCTGAAGCAATGATTTTTATAAAATTTATTTTGATATGTAATATTGAAGAAGGGCAGTTTAGTTGAAAAAGGTTTTGATCATTTAGGTTAAATACATCATGAAGGCTTCAACATTTTTATACAGCTGACAGCTTCCATTTTCAGGTACTACTGTTCTACTGGTCCCACATAACCATTCCTGACCAGCTCCTGCGATGCAGTACTTTCCATCACACAAACCTCTGCGGTTGATTAGGCAACTTAATATACACATGACAATTAAAAAGGGAGTGGAGGGCAGCTCTAAATGAAAGGAAGAAAAGCATGTTTAACACAGCAGTCTATGTGGGCTTTGTAGCTTTTAGCAAAATTCCAGTTTCCACCAGGACTGCTGTCATGTCCATTCTAAGCACATTCTCATTTTTGTCTTGCTGGAACAGCAAAAGCAGCTCTTTTCCAAAAACAACATTCCAGGGTTTGCACACCCAGTTTAATATAATTGATATGATGTCAGGCTTCAGCAGATAAAGTATTAGTAGAGTATCATCTGCAGATCTTAAAACTCTTTTTTGTTTTTAATTAAAAATAACTCATTCTTACACACATTCTAAGCACATGGGAAAAGATGGCAAAGTACCAGATAATCAACAATATTTCTGAAATAAAATGCAATTTTCTGTTATCAAATCTGAACATTGAAGAAAATGCTTCTAATATTTTAAGACACAAAACATCTTGAAAAATATACACACACAAAAAGCAGAGAAAGCTAGAAACATGGAAGCTCTTTGCTTTTGCCATTTATGGAATTTAGTTGCTTTCAGAAGCAAGTATTTTCCTATACTTACAAACTTATTGGAGGAAACTGTTGCCATGTGCAACTGCACTATCATACACTGCCTGCTACAAAATTTCAAGTGTAGAATAAAAGCTGAGAAATAAAGATACCTGAATCTTGGTTCCAGCAAGGTCTCCAGTTTTGGTTTGTTTGGAGCTTCTTGTAAATGTGTATGTTTCCTTATACTTCCACAAGCCCTGCTACTACACAAAGTTTGCGTCTGAGTTTGGATACTGGACTCTAATGAAATACCTCTATGAGCAAATACTCAACATGCAAACTGACACACAACAAAATATTAATCATCAGTTATTAAAAGACGTTACAGGCTGAATTACCCGTGTGCAAAGTGTACACAGAGATAAGAAATCACAAGAATAATTTTTGCAAGATTCAGCAGTTCGTCTACTACTATCCTAATACTGGCTTCTTACATCCTTACTTTGCTGAGATGTCTATGAAATTCAAAGCAGGGAAGTAACTCTGTGTATCATGCCGCCTACTGCTCTCTCCTCCTAGGTTTCTCCTTTGAGTTAAAGGAATTCCCAGCACCCTGCCATTCTGTTCCACAACAAGGCTCCTTCAGAAATACAACACAACAAATAATACCTGTCCCCAAAGCCCCAAGTCCCAAACCTCAAAACCTTAATGGAAGCCAGAGATTTTTCTCTCCACCATACAGTCAAGGCTAAGACCTAAGTCCACCAAATACCAGAAGACCAGAGTGAAGCCAAGGCTACTTATATCCTCACTAGGGAAGCATGCTGCACTACCAACAAAGCTTTGTAGGTGGAAGAGGGGAGTGCAGAAAGGTTTTCTGTTACAGCCTGACAGCTGGATGTTTCATTTTCAATGACAGAAAGTATTCTCCTTATCTCTGTTGAAACTCTGAACTCTGCACAAAACCTTGTATTCAGATTTCATTGACAGGACAAGATTTATGCATATGATGAAAAGACAAAGATATTACTCATTAAATAAAACTTGGACTCTGGAAAGCCACACAAAGGCACATTATATTCTTTAATTCCTCCATATCCCAACAATTAAGAAGTCAATACCTTGCTATATGCCTGCAAAGAAAATATACTACTTTTCTGGACCATAATATCAAAACTTCAATTACACCTTCCACAGGTTTTTGCTTCCTGGCCCCAGGAAATCAGTGCTATTCAGTTCAAATTCAAAGGAACAGAATCCCTTGTCAGCAAAGAGGAAATTTAAAGATTCAGGTCTGCGGTTGTGATAAACCTTTAAGAGTACTGAAAAACGGTGTAAAGAGCACAGTGTAGACTCGTCCACCCCCCTACCCCCCCACCCGCTTTGGAGTTCAGTGTCATTACTCATGCCAGAAACCAATCCCACTAATGAAAGTGAGGCATTTTATACAAGTTAAGACTCCCCACATGGAGAAGGGTTTGCAGAACAGGTCCACAGCGAACACTTAATTATTCTCAGAAACTCAGAAACTCTGATCTCTCTGAAATATGTTGGGATATATTTCAGTGAGCCAAGTGCAAAGAGCAGTCAGGACAATTTAAAGGTCAAGTGTACAGTTTTCTAGAGCTGCAAAACTTAAAAGCAGCTAAATGTGACTTAAACTGGACAATTGGTCTGATGTTTTTTCAGCCCTCTGGCAACCTGCGTACTACTTCGTAAGGTCAAAAATAAGAAGGAAGACATAAAAGGAGATGATGTGTACATGTGAGTCCCCAGCTGGCCACAGCCCAGAGTCAAAACAGTTAGGTGCCGTAACAGACGACAGAGCCTCTGCTGAGGTTAGGTAAAAGTGAATGACTGCAGCCGTGGAGTCTCACCCATTCACTGTATTTTTCCTAGCAGCCATTTTAGGAAGGCCTTCAGAATGCATCCATACTCACAAAAAGAGGACGGAAAATATTTCATAACCAATGCCTGCGTAAATTAAGAAAAACACACTTAAAGCCTCAGCAGATCAGAAACCCTATAAAAAACCAGGGCCATGCAGCTGAATGCAATGTTGTTAATGGTTAATGTAGGAAAAACAACTGTTTCACACATTGCTTTTAGAAAAAAACATCACATTTAGCCTGCAAGAAACATTTCCCCAGATGACTGTCTAGACTATCCTGATACTTTGTTTGACTTGATAGTAAACTAAAAACCCAGCCAGTTACTATTTACTAGAGTTCTGTCCGTGGAGAGGCAGAAGCGTAGTTTCCTCTTCTTCAGATCTCTGGGGTTCGTTCAGCAAAACAAAAGAGCTTTAGAGATTTATCTCTTTGGCTTATACAATGTTTTCAGTGGGAAACTATAAAGCTGGGTATCTTTTAACAATCAAAATATAGGGCAGAAGTTAATTCAGAGGATTCATCTCTTCTCTCAATAAAGAAACAACTTACTGCTGTTTCTCATACACTCAGCTATTACTCTGAGGTGGAATAAACCAGCTTACTTTTGGCACTCCACTTTTTGCAAGCCTGGGTGCAATGTACTCTTGATTGGCTTCAGCAAACTCTAGTCCAGACAATACCTGAATGACACTCTTCCATATAGTTTTATTGGAGTAACTATAGCTTTTAAGACATTACATAGCTAATGCTTACAAAGATGGACATGGCTGAAAATTTAAAGCAGATCAAAGCTAAAGAATTTTAAACCTTCATCTTTAATTCATTTTAAATTAAACAATAGTTTAAAATTAAACATTTTCTTTGATACATATTTGCCATGCCACACTTCACTGCCAAAATCATTAAAACTTTAAAGTTCAATATGCTTTTCACCAGTTACATGAAGCTTAGCTTTTGACTGCTTCAAGCTGAGTAACAGGAACATCTTCTAGCCTCTATCTTTCAGTTTCCCCAGTTCTTACAGACGAGTTCAGTGCTACAGCATTTAGGTAGCAAAACCCAAAGACCTATATTTAAATGCAAACAGTGGTCCTAAACCTTAATTTTGTTCTTAATCAAAACTCCCAGTAGCTTCACTGGGATTTCTGCCAGACTTAGTAGTGCAGGACTGAACCCAAAAAGTCTATTTTCATTGGCTTCAGCTGCTCCCTGGGAATCTGTAGAGACAGAAGACTCTCATCCCTCTGTCAGCAGAAGAGAGAGTGATGACTGCAGCATGCTGTCAGTCTTGTGAAGGGCACTCTGTGAGGGGGAAGGCTGTACACAGGGAAAGACAATAAAGTTGTGGCAAAGAAGAAAGGACATACAAGCTACACATTTCACCCTCACCAGAAAGAGGTGGGAAAGATACTCCAAAGTCAATAATTTCGAGGACTAGATCTGCCAGTTGCTCAGAGCCCCTGCATTTTGTAAAATCTGATCTCGAACACAAAATTTGTCGGGGACCTGGTAGCAGAACAGACAAAGTGAAAAACATCAGGACATGCAAAAAACACAGGAGGAAAAAATAGAAGAAGAAAATAATTTCCCAATATCTATCATCCGTCTAACCCCCAACCATACAGCCACACAGTTTTGTGTTCTCCATGCTCATCCTCCTGGCTCAACATTTAGACAGTTTTATTCCTTTTTTAGTCATCAAAACAAACATAAGGTTCCTTTAAGGGAAAAGTAAACAAACAAACAATCTTCCCATTTCTTATTTTTCAAACTCACATTTCCATGAGAAGAATTGTTCAGGTGTTATTGAACAATGTATTATCTATACTTTCCCTCTTTACTTCTTGCTCAACCATTGAGCCCCAGTACAATATTACAAAAGAAAACATAAAGGAATATTCAAAGCCCTCTTTTCACTCTCTCTCAGCTCTAATTTGGTACCTCTGTGTACACAGAGCATGCATACACATACCCAAGGTAAAACAACAATTCAATAATTGTGTTGTATGATGACCCACTTCATGGGCTTCACAGGAAAAATTAGATCATTCTATGTGACAGCAGTGACATAAAAGATGTAATTATTTACATAAAAGTATGCAGAAATATAAACACAAAAATATACATTTATATTACTTATATTAAAATATATAAAATACCCTCTTCGCACATACGTGTGTATAAACCTATATAGTTGCACTTACACAACCTTGTCAACAGTACAGCAGGTAAGCATATCTTTACTATGCTTGCGTGCACACCTCTGTGTAAGAATCTGGGAATAATAATATATAATTATATATACTAAAATTTGGGGATAATTATATAGCTATCAAAACTACAACCACTAAAACCACCCAGAGCAACGACGTAACGAATGCTACCAATACACCCCACAAGCTTCAACAGTTTTACAACAGAATTCTCTTTAAGACTACTGACAACGTGTAAAAATGTTTTTTAATTTACATTTCCTGTTTCTCTTCCAGATGATAATTTCTTTTACTACTAGGCTGACAACAAACAGTGCAGATTACTGGAAACTTGCTACCAGTACTGGGGCTGGGGGGAGTAAAGAGGGGGAGAGAGAGAGAGGAACATCCAAAGCCTACTCAAAGTATGAAGTAATTTGAAATTTTAATTGCCTGTGTACTAATAATAAAGGCTTATGTTTGCTTTTTTCTTTTGATTCATTTTTTCATCTATGACCCCTTCTGCTATGAAGCAATTTCAGTTTGACAATTCATTAATGTAGCATGGTTCAAGATTTCCTGCCACTGTTTTAAATGTTAAAACAAACTATGACTACAAAGTATCAACTCAGTCCTTACTTAGAGCTAAAAAATTCAAGGGACAAATGCTAATCCTTCACACCACTTTAATTATTATGAGATTTCCATCTCTTTTTGTTTCCAGCTTTTATTAGCACTGCTGATGAGGTTACGGGTTGGCTCCTTGACTGTTTTGACCAGAAATGTATCTTGTTAGAATTTATACTACTATAGCTTTTTTAGTTTAGATACATAGTTTTACCTAAAATGCATACAGAAATGGAAGCTTTTTTATTAGATAAAGCTGAAACAGTTGAAGAAAAAAAATGGAAAAGTAATTGGGATCTGTGTCCCCTTATCACATCTGAAAAGACTCAGTCTTTGCCTGGTTTGTTCAATTATGTAAGCCAGTCTAGTGAGAGGCATCTTTCCCTCCAGCCCTTCCTTCACAAAGCATCTCCGTAAGTGTGCTTCATCGATGTCTGTACATCACTGTGTTTTCAGATGTTACTAGAAACCAACACAGAAGCAAAAGCATAACCCATGCATTCCAGGGTTTTTCCTTTCCTCCTTGGGAGGCCTTAGTTAACCCAACTGAAATGAATAGAAATCTTTCCACTAGATTTCAATCAAGCTGGATTTGTTACAAAGTTCTCTGTTAGGTTTCTTCTACTTCTTTTCTAGGCAGTCCCCACCCCTTCCTCTCCTCATCCATTCTACACATCTTCCTGTATTTGTTTTTTTTCTTCTTAAAATGTGAAGTATGAGGAGAAGCAGAGTGAAAAACATCACACAGCTGTATTTTTAAAGTACACAAAAAATCTGAACAACATATGAAAGCATTAAAAACATATTGCTTGTTATGGCGTTATATTTTAGAAACGGGTATGTATCACAAGTAACTATTACTTCTGGTTCAGTTCACTGTCATTTTGAACCTTCTATGTTTGATTTAGACAATAAGTAGCGTAACTTCAGGCAGAGGACTGGCAGTAGGGACAGAAGTGGATTGTAAAACCACAATACTGCAAAACAATAGAATTACACTGGAGACCAGAATTACACTGGAGACAAGTGGAGACCAGTGATAAGTGGAGTTCCTCAGCGGTTCGTATTGCAGCTGGCACTGTTTAACATCTTTGTCAGCGACATGGACAGCGGGTTCAAGTGCACCCTCAGCAAGTTTGCCAAGGACACCTAGCTGTGTGGTGCGGTCGACACACTGGAGAGAAGGGATGCTGTCCAGAGGGACCTTGACAGGCTTGAGAGGTGGGGCCGTGAGAACTTCATGAAGTTCATCAAGGCCAAGTGCAAGGTCCTGCACATGGGTCGGGGCAATCCCAAGCACAAATAACAGGGTGGGCAATGAGTGGATTGGGAGCAGCCCTGAGGAGAGGGACTTGGGGGTATTGGTTGACAAGAAGCTCAACATGACCTGACAATGCGCACTCACAACCCAGAAAGGCAACCATATCCTGGGCTGCCTCAAAAGAAGCATGACCAGCAGGTCAAGGGAGGTGACTCTCCCTCTCTGCTCTCATGAGACCCCACCTGGAGTACTGCATTCAGCTCTGGGGCCCCCAACACAAGAAAGACATGGACCTGTTGGAGCGAGTGCAGAGGAGGGCCATGAAGATGATCAGAGGGCTGAAGCACCTCCCCTATGAAGACAGGCTAAGAAAGTTGGGGTTGTTCAGACTGGAGAAGAGAAGGCTCCAGGGAGACCTTATAGCAGCCTTCCAGTACCTAAAGAGGGCCTACAGGAAAGCTGGAGAGGGACTTTTTCCAAGGGCGTGTCATGATAGGACAAGGGGTAGTGGCTTTCAACTGAAAGAGGGTAGATTTAGATTAGATGTAAGGAGGAAGTTCTTCACTATGAGGGTGGTGAGGCACTGGAACAGGTTGCCCAGAGAGGCTGTGGATGCCCCATCCCTGGAAGTGTTCAAGGCCAGGTTGGATGGGGCTTTGAGCAAGCTGGTCTAGTGGAAGGGGTCCCTGCCCAGAGGAGAGGGGAGCTGGAACTAGATGATCTTTGAAGTCCCTTCCAACCCAAACCCTTCTATCATTCTATTATTCTGTGATACACCTTTGGAGTGTAACAGCATTAATAAAAAGGAAATTTACTGAAATACAGTTACACCACAAGAAAACTACTTTACTTCTTTAGAAGCTACTGTCTCAGAAAATGAAATAAAAGTTCTTTGGTTAGAAAGGGGTTTGCTTAACTAATGTCAAGATCTGCAGTTTAAATAACTTCTACATTGTTTTATATTGTAAGATACTCATCAAATTATAAAAGTTTTCATCATCTTAAGATATGCTAATAGAAATGAAATTAAATTATTCTCTAGGTAGAAAAGAACAAAGAACTCCAGTTATTCCTAGCGCCACACTCAAACTGTATTTTGGATACCTTGCCAAGGGGAGATAAAAAGATAGCTTTACTCTGCTCATGATGCTGGTCCATCTGTGAGCAACCTGATGTCTCACAAAGTTAAAACAGCATTAACCATCTTCCTTATACTGAGAATGATTGCTACAGCAACTGTCAGAAATCACAGGCATCACTTACTAAAGCCCCTTCTTCCCCCTCAATCAAAACATCTTTTCTATGGGCAAGAAGTAGGTTTACACAGAAGCAACATCAGTCACTTTACAGTAATAAAACAGTAACTGCAGCTTGCAATGAAAATTCTTCCTCTGGCAGAATCCTGATGGCCTTGGGGAGCCTGAGAGCTCTGCAGTGGTACAAAGTGGCACAGCTCAGTCTGCATTTACAATAAGCAAATACAAGGCTCTGAAAAGGGGACTACAGCAGAAACATTAATTCCTCTTCTACAAAATCACAAGAAGAGTGAAAGTTTTATGTAAATACATTGAAATTAAATTTTTGCCAGTAAAGAACTTTGCATTATACACCTAACATGGAGACGGAACATCTTTTCACATACAGGCCTAAGTTGTCACATTTGCATACAGCAGTCAAATAACCAAAGGAATCCTTTACCTAATGAATGCAAGATTAGATTCTAAATTGTACCACCTGAGACTCAATTTTGTGACACCGATCTCCAACATTCAGACAGCCAGGGTTTAAAAAAAAAAAAAAAAGAAAAAAATTGTTTCTCAGGAAAGAAAACATCTTACAGTTTCAAATGATATAATTTCTAACTGGAAAATGTCTCTCCCATTGTTACATTTTATTATTTTCAGATGGTTTTGGTTTAGCTGGGAGGCCTTGCTTAAAGTTTCCATTTACTGCAGATATTGCAGATTAAGCTTGCATTCTACAAATATTCAGAAGCAATGAAAGTTTTTGGGCATCAGAGTGCTAATTGTGAGGTAGGCACCTGATGTCTCTGGTAGTACAACATCTACAAAGTCACATTACAGTATGATCCATTGGGTAAACTAGTTGAAATGAGGTAAAATATTAACAAGGATTCTCCCTTTGTCTCTCTCCTGTCATTTATGCTACAAGGCACAAAGGCTGAAAAGATCTGAAAATACTCTCTATATCTAGCATATAAACCAGGTTTTAAGGTCTAGACACAAAGAGGAGACACAGCTCAAGGTCTTCAAGCAGATGAAGAGCAAAATTTTAGCTCACACGCAAAGGTCACCATCAGACCTGACAAGAAAACTGCAGATTCAGAGTACCACAGAGCCAGGGACTGAGGAACGATACACCCACTCTGGAAATACACACCTGTACTGAAAGTATAGGGAGGGTAATAGAAACAGCCTCCTGTGTCTCGCCCCAGCACGACAGGATAATTAGGGAGGAAGTCAGAGCAGAGCAAAAAGGAGAAAGCAGGCTACAGGGCTGGATATCATGACAGTAGGGAAAGACAACAGAAGGATTCCTGCATGAGAAAAACTTTAATCTGACAGTTTTAAGGCATGAAGAGAAGGTCTGGACATCAACTATAAGCAGTTTTCCTTGATGAGTTGCACTTATTGAAAGCACAATGGAGGTACTTTGCAAGCCTGTCAGTTACATTAGAGCCTGATTTCCAAGAAGCACCTGGAGCTCCTAATAAAGTCAGTGATAGAAATGCTGTTCATCACCTTTGGAAAATCAGGACACTTAATCTTACTTGATTCTTGCAGGCTAAGAATCAGTATAATGCGAGACAGATGTAAAATATCTTTTCTTGGTGGACAATGTTAGCTACTGTAATGCTATACTCACATTAAAATGTTATTACGCATCTGCCTCCCAAGAGGAAAAAATCGGGCAGAGAAGAGACCATACATGGTTATCAGACTGCAAAATTTTCTATCCCTCCTCAGTCCTGATCAAGAATAGATGACCATGTTTATTAAGCCACTGACTGCAGTAGGAAATCTTTTGTCATCATACATTTATTTAGGACACATAATGTATGCCATACCCTCCTTGAAAATCAGCTCAAAGCTGACATAAAATACAAAGTTGTGCACATATGGGACAAGTCTGCCTTGCGTACTAAGCTGCAAAGGCAAAATACAATCCTCAGGAAATGTTTTCTTACATCTGAAGATGACAAAAGTATCCACAACAGTGATTTGCCCAATAACCTACCACATAAGTAGTCAACAGTTTCATTTTCAAAAAATAAACTTCATACCACAATGGCAAAACACACAAAGACACTAAAAACATAGCAAGATTGTCACAGTACCACCAAGGCACATGCTGAGGTGAGTGTCCTTACTGGGGCACACAGAGCAGCTGAAGATTCAGACAAGAGCAGGCAGACCTGTGCCCCTACTCTTCTAGTAATATTTTCTTTGTAAGGATTACTATTACCTCTTCTTTTTTTTTTTTTTCTCACTTTAAGATCAGTAAGAATCAATCCTAGTAACATCCCTCCTGCTTTTTCTGAAATTTATCCAAAATCCTTATTGCATGGCTTTTAACACCTCAGCGAGTTTAGCAGCATGTCAAGAGTTCCAGCCCATACCTTACTACAGCTTTTACAAATGTGCTGATAGTGTCACACTGTGTATAGCTCTGCTGCTGTGAACTGAAAATCTGCTGAAACTTGGCTATGACCTGACCTTCAGCACTAATGTCTTCATTTTCCATGGGACTCATCCAAACACTTTTTGCCAACCCCTGTCTGATGCAGATTTTACCATTTACCCATGCTGCTTTTATTCTATTCAATTTCATTCCTGACTGTTTTCCTTCCTGTCGTGGTTTAACCCCAGCCAGCAACTAAGCACCACGCAGCCACTCACTCACTCCCCCCCCACCCAGTGGGATGGGGGAGAAAATCAGGAAAAGAAGTAAAACTCCTGGGTTGAGATAAGAACGGTTTAATAGAACAGAAAAGAAGAAACTAATAATGATAATGATAACACTAATAAAATGACAACAGTAGTAATAAAAGGATTGGAATGTACAAATGACACGCAGTGCAATCGCTCACTGCCCGCCAGCCGACACCCAGCCAGTCCCCACTTCCCAGTTCCTAAACTAGATGGGACGTCCCATGGTATGGAATACACCGTTGGCCAGTTTGGGTCAGGTGCCCTGGCTGTGTCCTGTGCCAACTTCTTGTGCCCTGGCTGGGCACGAGAAGCTGAAAAATCCTCAACTATAGTCTAAACACTACTGAGCAACAACTGAAAACATCAGTGTTATCAACATTCTTCACATACTGAACTCAAAACACAGCACTGTACCAGCTACTAGGAAGACAGTTAACTCTATCCCAGCTGAAACCAGGACACTTCCACTGTTCTTAACAGCAAACTGCTTCGTAAAGAATGTTTCAGCTCCTGCTTTATTTATTATTTCCATTGACTTTTCACTTGCTGTTCTTTTGGGCTTTTCACACTTTGAACACTTTGCACATCACTGGCTATTAGTCGGCTAATTTAAGGTAGTGATTAAATAATGAAAAAACTTCTCTATAAAGAGTCAGCTAAAAAAAGGTCAGCAACAAACCAGTGTTCCCAAGAAGATATTGGCCTGAAAACATCATCATTTTCTTCTACCTTTACTAGACCATGTGTCCTGGTTTCAGCTGGGATGTAGTTAACTGTCTTCCTAGTAGCTGGTACAGTGCTGTGTTTTGAGTTCAGTATGTGAAGAACGTTGATAACACTGATGTTTTCAGTTGTTGCTCAGTAGTGTTTAGACTAGAGTCAAGGATTTTTCAGCTTCTCATGCCCAGCCAGGGCACCTGACCCAAACTGGCCAACGGTGTATTCCATACCATGGGACGTCCCATCTAGTTTAGAAACTGGGAAGTGGGGGGGCGGGGAATCGCCGCTCGGGGACTGGCTGGGTGTCGGTCGGCGGGTGGTGAGCAATTGCCCTGCGCATCATTTGTACATTTCAATCCTTTTATTACTACTGTTGTCATTTTATTAGTGTTATCATTATCATTATTAGTTTCTTCTTTTCTGTTCTATTAAATCGTTCTTATCCCAACCCAGGAGTTTTACTTCTTTTCCTGATTTTCTCCCCCATCCCACTGGATGGGGGGGAGTGAGTGAGCGGCTGCGTGGTGCTTAGTTGCTGGCTGGGGTTAAACCACGACACCATGAAAAGTCAGTACTATACTAGAAACATATTTAATATTGATCCAGTAACATTATATCTAAATATCAATTACAATAAATCATTTTTTATTGTTACCAACTTCATTAATCCCAGTAAATTAAGCTATTTTAGATTTCTGCTAGCATTTTGCTTTCTGTTGTATGGAAAGATAGATAGCTGTCATCTATGTCTATCATTTACAAAATTTCAAGTCCTTAACTAAGAAACTTGAGCAAGTAACACCCTCCCTTCCTTGCATTTAGAACAACCAGAAAATCCAGACCACTAGAGCCTTCACTGGCTCTTTGGGAGGAATTACAGGGCAAACCAGCCTGAGCATGCAACTTCCAAAGGAGGAAAAAATATCATCCTCCCAAAGGACACACGGCAAATCTCTTTCTTGTCAAACACTCCTTTTCAGAATTTTGGTATTTATCAGTTACATGCTTTGTGCAACATTTTTTGTTTCGGCCATGTTCTTGCTTCTTCCCAAACAACAAACACAATGCAGTTAATTCTCCTTTGACTGTTTTTCAAATTACAATCATGATTTCCATGACTGTATGAATGATTAACTACATCCGTTCAAAGATTTTTTTATCTTAGTATACATATACACACTGATTTGTTCTTGTTATGCTATGCAACTGGTTATTTGGTATTATTCCTGTTTTACAGGTTGGATGACTCAAGCATTTTTGAACGGGAAAAAGAAAGAGGAAATGTAACTTTCTGGGTTAAAAAATTATATTCTTTAAATGTCAGGAGTCATTTGCAAACACACACAAACCATGTCACAGCAGCCCCAATGACTGTATAAGAAAAACATAAATCAAAATCTGTTTTTACTCCAAAGAAAATACATCTGTTTCTATTGAAACAATTCTATTAAGTTATTCATACATTTCCTATATTGATATAAGGCCACATTGGCATGATAAGCACACATAAAAATGGCGACAAACAGCAAAGAACATCACACCATTTTGGTATTACGATGCTTCAGGGCAGTTACTGATCAATATCTAAAGCCATAGATAAAATGTGTTGGCACCATACTAGACAGGTCATAGAAAGTCAACTATTTAATTATGTAAATTGAGCAATCTACTCTCAGAACAGTTAAAAGTTCTCCAGTTAAAGACTTCTTTTCAAAACTTGATACTAAGAACAAAAAAAATATGTCATATATAAGAAATGGAGGAAGTGGAATATTCCCAAGATTATTTGTTTCTATACAAAGAATCCATGACTACAGTTTAAAACCAAGAAGATTACCATAAACCAATGAAGCAGATTTAGTCAGAGGGTTAAGAGAAGACATAGAGCCCACAGAGCCAGAGCACGACTTTATTACCAAGCTTACAGACATGCATGAAATCTTCACAGAAAACAAAAAAGCAAGAAATTGTGGAATTCCTATAGTTTCCATTTCTAAACCTGTCCCCACACCAATGTGAATTTAAAAAACATTCAGAGTCAAGAAGTATGCCATAAGCCTCCTTTTTTCAACAGCTAGGTTTTAACTGATGTAGGAATACTGGTAAGTATAGCATTGTGGAAGAATCAACGTGGCTTTTGCAAAAGAAAATTAAACCCTATATACCTAGTGTAGTTCCTTAACGAATCAACCCACCTGTTAGACGGAAGCAGATACAGTCTAGCAGGATACCCAAAGGACCTCAACCGCAGGCTCTTCACAAAAACAAGGCAGGAAATAAGAGGGAAGTCCTTACATGGGTAAGAAACAAGGACGAGGAAATGGGGGAGGGGGGGTACATGACTAATTTTCACACTGGAAGAAATGCTGGCACCCACACTGATTTACGTATTCCTAAGTGATCTCAGGAGTGAGGAAAGGGACAAACAAAGCTGGTCACAAGCACTGCAGAAAAATGAATGACAATGTGTTAAAAACAATTACAAAGCCACTTGCTTAGAAAAATCCTGAGCCACAGAATTATCCGACCCTGGGAAAAAACTCAGGGAAACGCCGCTTTTCCTGTTAAATTGGCTACTGGCAGCGACGGGATCCTAGGCTAGACTGCCCCTCTGCTCTGATTTTGTACGACACCTCTCCCGCATGCTGCGATTTCCTCTGCAGGCATTTTCAAGAGCTTCTTTTCATTCGCCTCATGTTCTCAGATAATACAAACATCTAGGCAACATGAACAGTATTTCAAATTATACCTCAGCAGGATCTCTTTACGGGTAAAGTTTTTCAAGCTTTTTCCAGTTTTTCAAGTTTTACACAAGTACTTATACGCAATACAGAAATCCAACACAACTTCAAACACCTGTAACCGCTATAGAAATAAACAACTTTCAAGGTTCCTGAATTCCCCAGAGGACCTCTTGTGCCTCCTCAACACAGTATTTGTAAATTTATCAGTAAATCTATTTGTCTAATTTGTCCTAATACATTCTACAGTCACAAAAGCATTTAATTCTTTCTTCATTTTTACAGTACTTCAGAACTGGGTTCTTTAATTTATTTCTGCTTTTTTCCAATTTCAAAATTTGCGTACAATGCCTAAATAAGCAATACAAAATGTTAGCACTTGCTGAATTTGACAAAAGTTTTCCTATTCACTTGAATATTTCAGGGGGCTTTGCACTTTCTTGGTTAAAGACAATCCCTGTTGACAAGTGTCTCAATTTTATTGTGATGTCTAGCCTACCTAGATATTCTGTAAATATCTCCAGATTTTTTTTTTATGGATGTATTACAAATTAATTAGTTTAATAAAATTAATAATTTTCCTCATCTTTCTGAGGAAATTATTTTTTCTTCTGAAACTCTAACAAAGCCATCATTGCTTTGCTCAGCTCCTGTAGTGTGATCCCCCAACTACTTAGAAAAAAAAAAAAGTCATATTCTAATGCATTTGACAGAGTAAAATTTTCACTGAGGAAGGAAAGAGATAAGACTAGACAGAATTTTCCAAAGACATCATCTTGCATCTCCTTTGCAACACATTCCCCACTCATGATTTTGGTCCATTGCTCTATATTACCTGACCCTTGCTTTAGTTTTCAGTGAACAATCTCTAGATGTGGAACATAACCCAGTCAAAGTCCTACCTGACACATAAACCCCCAATATTTTATGCTCTCCCAGACTTGTTCCTCCTGTAGGTAATAGAAAACACTAGTTTTCAAATATAGGTTTTAAATAGATATATATGAAGAAAATATACTCTATACTTCTGGAAAACAGATATAACAACTCTGCTAGTTCTTTCTTCCATTGCACAGTTTGGAGCAGTGTAGCTACAGTGCTTCCCTTTTAAACCCTGAATTGAAGCAAAGCAGCTTTCCCTGTGCCTCAGTTGCAGGAGAGCTCCATTTTACTCTGGTGAAAATTCTCAAGTCCTTGGAAGAGGTTATTCAAATCTACATTTTCATCTTCCTTTTGTAGATCTAGTTTAAAGGCATAGAATTTCTGCTTTTATTTCTAACACAAATAACCCCATATCTGTACTTGTCATATGCCTGAAAGAAACTGAAAGTATTAAAGATTTCAAGTGCTTCAAAAGTAAAAAGTAACAAGGCTGCTTCATTGAAGGATTTTTACATTTTTCTTTTGCTAGTACTGTTTGTGGATAGAAACACAGTGCTCTTCAAATTTGGGGGGGGGGGGGGGTTAAATTTTTTGTTGTTTTTTTCCTCCCCAGTTTCAGGTCTGGAGGAACTTGTAACTGCTCTCTACTCCTCAAGGTAGTTTCTCAAGGCTTTTGAGAGGTGGGCAGAGGCCACTTCTGATAAACTGTGCTGTTCGGAAGTCACTCAGAGCTAAGGATGCCCACAGCTATCTGCTTCCTGCAAGATCTGATTTCTCCACGAAAGGAAAGGAAGGAACCAATTCTCCAGTCAAACAATTCTCCAGTCACACCATACCCTTTTAAAAGGTATGGTTCCCTACCACTGTTCGCTTCCTGTGAAGGCCCATATTCAGCTGAAGCATCCTTCCCTCTTCTCATTTGTAATAGCAGACCACAGGATCTCTCCAGACCAGAGATTGTCTTTGTTCAGTTGATTCATAAAATGGTGCTTTGATCCCTGACGTGGACTTTAGCTCTTATCAAAATGACTGTGCTGCCATTGCACCTGTGAACTGTAGACTCATACTCACCAGGTTTGCTACAGTGATCATTTTCAGTCTGAAACTGCATAACCAGCTTTGTGTGGTCTTCTGCATTCAGAGACAACATGTACCACACTCACTGCAAGAATTATTCAAGTAACTCACAAGTATGTGCTATGTATTATTAGCATTCTAACATAAAGTGACTTTGTTTGCTGTACCCATTGCTAGATACTTCTCCACCAGATCGACTATGATAATGCAACCAGAGGACAAGTGGGCAAGAGGGAGGGAATATGAATCATCACATCCCGAAGTACCTAAAGAAAGGAAAAGAGGGCAGCAAGAGAAAGATACTGACTGGGATTACACTACTTTCTTCACTGTTACTGCCATGGCACGTTCAGCATTACCCATGTCTCTCTTTCAATTGCAAAATGTTAAGTCTTTTGCACAGCTAGAAGAGAGAAATTTTCAGATACCTGGTAACGACAAATAAATATATACTCTGTAGAAATATTGGGGGTTTTTTAATGCTTTAGATAGTTATGTGTCAGCTTGTGAAAGGCAAGGGAAGAAGTCTGAAAACCATGTTATTGGAGATAACAATGGATGGCAAAACCAGGTAAAATAGTGCCAGAGTCCTGTAATCCTAGTAGCTCTTGATATCTAAGAGCATGAAAGCAGCTTTCTGAATTTGCCCTTCAGAACTACTGTAATCCATCAAAGATTGATGTATGCAGATATCTACAGGTCTGAACCTGTATGAGGAAGAGGAGTTCTCTGAATAGGGACTGCACTTCAACCGTATGCATTATAAACATCTGATGACACCTCTGGTCTCAAGCAAATGATGAGAGTATCTATCAGGTTCTTCTAACATAGATAAGCTGACTTATTTTCCTGAATCAGGCACTTATCTGTCAAATAAAATTTTACCTCTTATTGCTGCAGGTAGTTCTGTCTTACTATCCCCAAGAGAAATAAGAGGTGTACTTTTTTATTTTAAACTGAAGCTTTTTTTTAAAATAATATCACCACTGTGGCATTTGCTTATAATCAACTTTCTACTATGTGTGGAAAAAGCTGACAGAAACCTTTTTTAAAAGAAAATTTAGAAAATGTAGGAAAGCATGGTGAAATTTGAAAATTTTAGGAAGATTCATATTTTGTAGAATGATATACTACCACTAACTTATTTTTAATTAAATTGATTAAGCTTAATTGGTTTTAGTTAAATTAGACTTGAAGTTGATGATGTAACTCTTACGTTACATGACGAACACCCCTTGTCAGTTGGACTGTGTAGTTAAGAGTATGCCTCACTCAACTAGTATTTCTTTCCTTCACTCAACAGGCCCTGAATGACTCCTTTACAAACTTGCACAAAATATCTCAAGACCACATGCTCTACTTCCGAATGGCTAAAAGCAGACTGAAAAGGAATTAAACTGAGTATTCAGCAGGGAAGTATTCCACTTACTGTGCACTGAATAAAAAAAAAAGACACCAGGACACATGGCCCTGTGGCAAGAAGAAAGGAAGAATGCTGACTGATATTTGAGAGCAGTATTTAGTAATTGTTTTTTATTTAATCCTACTGCCTTCCTTTCCTCCTGCCTTCCCTAACATGCTCTGCATTTTCATTTATACTCACTCTCACTCCTAGAGCATGCAATACTCAACAGTCTTCCACCACCTTAATAAAACAGGCAGGATGACCCCCCTAGTTAAAATCTCAGACTGAAACTCAGGATATTTGATTCATTGCTAAGTCTGCTGAAGCTTCCCTGGTCAGCCTTCAACAAGTAACAGCCTCACGTGTCTCAGCCTGTCTTGGGGGCAGGGAAGAGAGCAAGAATACTTCCTTTGTCCGGTTAGCTCTTCAGAGCAGAGACCCGCTCGTGCATATATACACACACATCCTATCCCACATAAAGAACCTCTATTTCAGTTCAGGCTAATAGTAGCCACTATAAAGCAAAATCCAGCAAAATTTAAAAGTTACATTCTCACAACTCCTACAAAGAGAGAAGAGCTTATTGATCAAAAGAGCATTTTTGCTGTTAAGCACCTGAATAAAGTTTACAGTCATTGGGGGACAGCTAAAATAACAAAGCAACTTGAGAAAAAGTGCAGGTCCTTTTAGAACTGCTTGTGCAGCAGTATGCTGTGGCTGGCAGAAAGGAAACCTCTTGAACATAACTTGCCATAGCCTGCATGGCAAGAAGTTCTGGAGTTTACGAGACTACAAGGGTAAGACCAAATATACAAGATCTGAATATATCCCCCAAAAGTTTTCACTTCTTCTCATGGTACTGCTACCATCAACAGATATGGAAAAGTTGTGTAAAGTTACAAGATCTTTTGAATACCTGTCAGAGGAAAGAGTAGTTTCTGAAATAATTTCATCCCCTCCTTGCTTCATTTACACCTAATCACTGTCAGTTAAGCACACACAAGCATCTTCAGCACCACTAAAGACTAAATATGAATTGCATGTCTTCTTTATAATAAAAATGTATTTGAGAAGTATTGAGTCCTATATAAAATTGTGTCACTTTGCTGTATGAGCGTAATTTTATTCATATGTATTATCCCAAAATATCTTTATAACTTTTAAGTGCCAATCAGTTTCTTCAGCACAGCTCCACTGCTGTCTTCTTTGCTCTTTCCTTGTTTGCCTCAGTTACTACATACTGTTGACACTTTCACTGAGAATGCTTTTTGCTTCCTCCTGCCCCTTTCTCTGTACTCTTGATTAGCTTCTTCATCCTCTTCCCAGCCCAGCTTGAAGAAAACCTTTGTTTTCTTTTTTGCTCTTTTTCCCCCTTTTTGTTCTAGTGTCCTTAGACATAGGATCATTACTGATTGTTTTCCTATCAGCAAGCATCAGATGAAGGTAACTGATTTCAAATATAATATTAGATGTATGCTCTCCTACCCCACAAAATGAACCTCTATTTCAGTTACACCCTCTGCCTCCAACCTTTTTCTCTATCCTCTGCAATATCCTGTTCTCCAACCCCAGGGACACTCACTTACTCTCTTGCTGTCCCTCCTAGGACTCTTCAGTTGCATGGACCAAGATCTTGTAGGCATTGCAGAACTGGCATAAAAACTGCTGCCTTGCACAGAGGAGGGTTTCTACTGACTACCTGTCTGCATCTGGGCAGAGTCTTCCCTATTAACCCAGTAAGAACCTGTAGGGAGACAGCTACCCCCATCACTCATTTACTGCATCTGTCATGAGGTACAGGCTCTCAGCTACTTTGGTAGACAGAAATTCCAAAATTCAGACAGTCAAAGAAAGTGTCCAGATGCTTGTACTGGGAATACCAGGTGCAACCAACACATTGGGCTAAGACACATTAGCAGCAGTTTTCCTGAGAACAACCCAAAAGCTCCCCCCTTTCGTAAGTTCTCACACTGTATTCAACTATGACATTTCTTCATTTTTCCTTTTTTTTCATCTGCCCAAGCTTGACAGCTTCATCTGGAATCCTCCCGTTCTTCAAAAAGATATTCTTCCCAAGCTATGCAGTTCTACACAGTCCAAACCATTTTGCTTCCCATTATAAGTCACAGGTACAGAGTAAGCGAGCACTGTTCTTTCTCATTCTACATGGGATGAAGGCAAACTTAGATCAGTGACAGGATTCTCCTTTCCCACTGCTTCTTCCTCCCTTTAACCCATGATTAAGAAGGAAGAAAACATCATTACTCTTCCACAGCTTCAGACCACTACAGACCATCAATTTAAAAAATGCACAGGCCATGTGCAGTAATACAAATACCATTTGCGCAGCCAGTTTTGAGAAACCAAAGGAACTGGTCATGCTAGAGAAAACCACTCTTATGTGTACAACTGAGCATGAGGCCTCTTAATCAATCCTTTTCTTTTTTTTCCAATTATTTTTCACTGGGAAGAATTCAACAGCAAAATTTCAACATCTATTTTTTTCTTAAAAAAAACCAACCGAACATGACAAAATAGACAAAATCAAATGCTTGAATCTTGTGTTTACAAATCAAAGACAAGAAGCTGACCAAACCAACACACTTTGATAGAAAATGTAAAAGGTCGTTGTATTTATCAGAAAGAATAAAGCACAAGGTCTCAAACAGGTTCTGCTTTCTTGTTAACCCAGCAGCAAGTCTCAAGTTAAATACTGTAATCATGCCAGTCATTAGTTACTGCTCAGCCTCCTGTCTCCAGCCCGGAAATTAGTCTGCTCAAAGCCCAGATAGCTGAACAAGCAGTCACGTTTTATCATATAACTGAGGCTGGGAGGCCAATCTGAAGGAAAGCTACATATGTTCTATATTAGGAAGAAAATACCTAATTTAAAAGAACTTAATTTACGGAACAATAAAAAGTACGCATTTAAAAGACAGCTATGTAAAAAAAATAACAAAACAAAATCTCTTATAACTCTGATGTGATTTGCAAGGGAAGTTCACAGAACCTTAAACTATAAAATTTTACTTAAAGAGTTATGAACCGTTGCTAAATTCAGTTTAAAATTAAACTATAGAGGCATTTCTTAGTATAAGGCAACTACTGCAACCAACAGATGAAGAAATCATTGCCTTTTGCATTTTGTTCGAAAGCATAAACTTATTAGGTTAAAAGTGTAAATTACAAATTGCTATTGAACTGAATAGGTATGTCAGGTATCTTTTACAGTTTTTTCATGTACTCCAGCTCATGTAAAGCATAAAAAAAATTAACATTTACAGTTACTATACTAAAGACTTTTCATAGTCATGACCAAGGTATACTACAGGAGCCATCTTTCTTTAACTGAATAATAGTACAATAAATTAATAACTTCTTCTTTTTTTGAGAATGTCTAGGCTACACCAAGCTAAGAGACTAGGTGAAATTTTACTTAGCCCTGTCCACTGTTGTAAGAGCATATTGTGTTAGATTAGATATCCAAATTACATATGCAATTATAGGCATTACATATATGTTATATTTTTGTGACAGTGACAGAAGCAAATTTGGCTTCCTACCTCCAGTTTCCATTACGGAAATGTAAACTTTCAATTATAACAACTCCATTTCCAAATAACCCTGTAATGTAGCTCAAATCTTGTATAACAATAGCATTGTACACGTAGAATTGAAAGGCTAAGACTTTCAAGGACAGCTAAGAAATACAGATGCCAAAATACTGGTGTTCAATTCCTTTACGTGGCTTGAATTCTGCAGCTTTAAGTTTCACAACGAATTGTAAGAAAGCAAACTTCAATGCTTTCATCACCACAAAAGTTAAGTTACAAAACCCATATGTACTACAATCTTTTAAACAAGTCAACCTATTTCAAGTATAAGCGTTGTTATTAAAAACTCTGAGCCATCATCACAGCTGGAGCCTGTCATACCTATTAACATGATTCCACAGTCCTGAATCTAGTCAGACAATAGAAGCAAATAACCAGGAATGATTGCTTCGATCTGGGACAAAACCCCAGCTTACCAAGTTGTATGCCAAGAAATAAAAAAATATCTGAATGCAATCCATTTAAAAAAAAAAAAAATCAATTTGCAATATTACAATTCTATCCTGTTACAGTTCATCAGCTATAACTATCATTCATCTTGGATACATAGCTTAGTCTGCTGAATTTGGACAAATGTAAGCTCCATCTGAACTAAGGCTCAAACTATAAAGCAACCTAAAACATTGTCCAATCCCTTAAAAATCCATCCTAAACTGACAGACTTGGTAGTCTCTTATTTTAGCTCAAAGGCAGGTGTACATTCTACACAGACATATTTCTGAAAATGGCTGTAAATATTAACAGAGTTTTTAAGAGAATGTCACAAGCAACAAAGCAACATCTAGTGCGTATACAGAACAGCCTAGAATAGCAAAGAGAAACTCTTGCTTTTTCAGTGTTTGGTTTAGTTATTGCCTTCATCTACATGGAAATTATTTCCCTTTCACAGTCAACAAATGTAAAAAAAATAAAAGGTGCAAGATATTTTCACAATTTATATACAGCTTTGAACGCTTCAGAGCTGAATCTGAAACAGAAAATTCCACAGGATTCCCTTCAGAAGCCATTTCTAAACACATGAATGACAAGACGGTGTTTGGGAGCATCCAGCATGAGTTTACCAAGGGCAAAGGGCATCACTGCTTTCAACCCTGAGGCCACCGGTGCCGAGGACAAGGAGAGGGCAGGGGAAGTTGCTTGACTTGGGCAAGGCTTTTGAGACAGGCTCCTACAGAGAGACTGTGATTGCTGAGATACAGGCTGAATAAGTGAACAATAGATAAAGGGAGTGGAAAATTGGCTGGACTGCTGGCTCCAAGTGTTGTGATCAGCAACGTCCAGCTAGAGGCCAGGAAACTAGTGCAGTTCCTCTGGGGTGAGTACCGGGACAAATAACAATTTAATGTCTCCATTAACAACCTGGGTGGTGGTACAAGAGTGCACTCTCAGCAAGAATGCAGATGACACCAAATCTGGGGCACCAGTCAATATGCTGGAGGGCAGGGCTGCTACTCAGGGCGATCCAGACAGCTTAGAAAAAATGGGCAGACAGTTATCTCATGAAGTTCAGAAAAAGCAAAGGAAGTCCCACCTCTTGGATGGAATAACCTGACGGAACAACATAGGCTGGAGGCTGACTGCCTGCAAAGCAGCTCTGAGAAAAGGATTAGGGGCGTCCCAGTAGACAACCACCTGAACACAAAGCAGCAGCGTACCCTTGCAGCAGAGAAGGCCAGCTGCACGGACTGTATCAGGACAAGCATGGCATCTAATCCAGGGAAGTGGTCCTTCACCTCCATTTGGCACTTGTAAGACTGCCTGAGTACTGTGTCCAGTTTTGGATTCCCAATACAAGAAAGAAACAGACATACTGAAGGAAGTCCAGGGGAAAGCCACCAAATTGGTCAGGGAGCTAGGGAACGTGCCTTGTGTGCAGAGGCTGAGGGACTTGAGTTCATCCAGCCTTAAGAAGAGAAGGTTTCAAGGGGACTTTATTGCTGCCTGTAACTACCTGTTCAGAGGATACACAGAAATTGAAGCCAGACTCTTCTTGGAGGCTCACAGCAAGCAGACAAGAGGTAACAAATAATACAAGCTGGAACATACAAAATTGCAATTAGATATTAGGGTTTGGGTTGATTTTTTTTTTTTTTTTTTTACCATGAGGGTGGTCAAATACTGGAACAGGTTGTCCAGAGATGTTGTGGAATCTCCGTCCTTGAAGGTGTTCAAAACCTGACTGGCCATGGACCTGAGCAGGCTGATCTGATTAGATCTGCTTTGAGCAGGTATTGGACTAGATGGCCTGTGGAGGTCCTTTCCGAGTCAAATTATTCTGTCAATCTAAGAAGTCTACTTCTGCCCTAAGTGGGCATCTCATCCACTGCTAACGTGAATGAAGAATGTGACTGTCTATTTTCTATTAATGCAAATGATCCCATCCTCCTTTTTAGTATTGACAACCTTTTGAATATTTTAAAGGAGTAAGATAACAACGCATACTAGTAGCCAGCATTTCACACTACGGTTGCTCAGTTCTTCAGTACCCTTTTTGATGAGAACATGTATTCACAAACACACCAACTTGGATAAAGACAAGGAAGAATATTTATGCTAAGCTCTTCAGCATCATCTTTGATTATTATTGAAACCTTCTTGTTTAAGGATGTACAACATTACTGGTTTGATAAGCAATCCTCACTATATCCACTCATTAAAAATCCATTCTAAATAGAGAAGAATTGCGTTACACTTGTCAGTTTGATGCACACAGAGTACGTTCTACAATTACATCTAATGTTGAGCCGTTCGACGTGACTATATTTCCACAGTCTTGGCTTCAAAATACAAACAATGCTCTGATTCATTAGAAAGCAAGAAGTATAGATTTCTGAGAGTGGAAGTGGGTTTACTCTAAATCACTATATATGGACTTAGTGACTGAATCCTGCAAGTGTAGTTACACTTACACAATTCTAACACCATCAGCAATTTTGCTGTAATGTTATTTCACAATAACATTAGAGCAAAAGACAACTCAACTTTTAACTATTGTATGAACAAAATAAGCAGCCTAAATTAGCTCAAATTCCTACCAATTGTGACAGCTTTGTTACTTGCCAATCTGAAATGTGGCTACCAGACTTAAAAGGAAGATACTTTCTAAAATTACAAATAATAAATGGTTTACTGGAAGCTTACTGGCTCAGCCGGAAAATACACAGCACAAAGTATGTACATACTGTATTGTTGCATACAACTGCTCACAATTTCCCTCCTTATTTATTTCTTTTACCTCTTTCACACTGAGGGCCAGTAAATCCGTAGACACATGCACAGCGATTAGGTCCAATACACCGTCCTCCATTCTGGCAGCCATTTTCACAGACAGCTTCAATTAACAAAAAGAAGTTTTAAATGTTGTAGTAATGATATTTCAAAGATTACCACAGGTGTTATTCAAAAGTAGGTTTTTTCCTCTTAACTGCTTTAAGTCTTTCTGGACTTGAAGATCAAACTGATCTCCTTCCTATCCATCATCACCAACAATAATGATTGTTCAAGTAAAATTCCATTAGCCCAAATTCCATTAGCACCTGTTTAATGCCAATTGCAAGCAGCTGTTTAATTAATCATGTTCAGCACTGATTCTTAGCATGTGTTTAACTTAAGTCTATTTTTAAACAGTTGTGCAGCTCTAGTCACTAATCATAAGAACTTCAATTCATCACTGAAGCTAGCAGATAAACACTCAGCTATTTTGAGGGGGTTTTAAGCGTATGAAGTTGTGCTATTCAGTCACAACAGCAACAAACCTTTCAAGAAGGGAGACCTGGGGAGTCCGAGAGACAGATAATTCAGCTCTCAGAGTTGATTCTGCTGGCAGAAGGATGTTTAGAGCAAGGGAAAAGACTTACCAGTTTAACTCAACTTTAAGTACCTTCAAAAACTGTGTTTCCTAAAAGATCCCAACAAGAAATAAAATGGGTTTTGTGGGGTATAAATCCACAGTATATATAGAGGGAGAAGGTACTTTGCAGCTGTGGGACTTGGGAGCACCCACTCATGCTATTTATCACCAATGTGAATCAAGAACAAAGCCTCCTGTCAAAGCACTGACATCTTCTCAATTTGAAAGGAAGACAGTTCTCCAGTGAGGCTGAAAAACACTGTTAAAAGAATGCCTTAACTAAGTAATTCCATCTGTTTTCAGGCTCACTGCTTCCAGGATATATACCCTTGTTCAGAATTGGCACATGTTCCAAATCAAAGTATTTCACCTTAAAGGACAGCCCCACCATTTTTAAGTGGCTCTGAACAACGGCAAAGAGATTTGGGTCTAGAATTCTCTAGGCTGCCTTCCTATGCAGGTCTCCCCAGTCGGAAGGTGGCATTTGTTACGTATTTGAGGATGCAGTGCAAAAGAACCTCAGCAACCTAGAGAAGGTAAATATTTCAAACTGGAAAAAATGTACATATGCCTCCTATATCACAATGGGGAACATCAAATATACTGTTATGTGGAAACATGATGAAGCCTTACTTCTTATCAAGAACTATAAAAATGAATTACTTTTTACTGCAAATGCGTATCTTACACATAAAATGAAGATACTTCTCTGCACGCGTTACATTAATGAATTAATGGACAATGCCACTTTAGTGAGATAATTAACTGCAGGAGATTTAAGACACAATTACATTTTAGTAAAAAGAAATAAGGACTTATTTACATTTTTCAGACATTCATTCCATATTGTGTCTAGAAGACAAATACTCCATCTTACTTGACATTTTAACTGTCCTGTACACTGAGACCAATCTCCACAATTTGTTCAGATTTTCTGGATTGCTTTAGAGTCACTGCTTGAAAATTCAATCCTCTTTTCATTTATTCACTGGAAATATGGCCCATCGGAGAGTGTTCAGGTATTGATCCAATATTTCAAAATTAGCAGGAAGGGGCCAGCAACTCTTAAAAGTTAATCTCACTGTGACTAGGGTCACATTTTAGGATTACCATTATTACCTAAAATTTTAGAGAATTTTATACACAGAGAAATAATGCAAGAGCAAGACTGCTCTCCAGCATTTGCAAAAACGACTAAGACAAAGGGATGTTCTTCCACACTATTCAGTCTAACTGTTCTTTGCAGACCTGCCTTTTGTTTGTCTCTGGTTCCTTCAGACTACCTTCAGCAATTAATTTCTCAGCTCATTAGTAGCCAGCTGGCCTCAGAATACAGTTTGAGTCTTTCTTCATCCCCCCAGACTTTAGTGGTATTTATTGTTTGCCAGATTTGTAGAGCTTGTAAACACTGTACTGTGATAGGCAGAGCTTTGCAAGTAACTGACTTTCTAGCTTGTCTGCCAAACCAAAAAGGTATCCAAATGCTTGAACCATATTTAATCTTTTTCCTTAGTCAATTAGAACACAGAAAAACATGCTTTAACCTAGCATTTAGGCTATTCTTTTGAGATGGAGAAACTTTGTCAAAGAGAATGAAAAATTAGTGATCATCTAGTAAGAAAAGGAGAGTGGGGTGTATACTGACATTGCTCCAAAGGATTTTCCAAAACTATTTGCTCAATTTGATCCCTAATTTGAATTTTAGAGAATACAAATGCACTTCATGCATGAACTGACTTTCAGCTAAACACTATACCCCAAAACAGCAATAAATTTCTCACAGACATTTCACTATATTTTGGCATATTGCCTTTTTTATCCTCCCACTCTACCTAAAGCACAAAGGCTACCTTGCAGGACTTAACGTGGATTTAATTTTAGATGCAACAGAGCAGTTACTTACGCTGCCCACAGTAAGTTCCAACGTAGCCTTTCTGGCAGTGGCACCGGTCGTCCGTGCACGTGCCGCCGTTCAAGCACCTGATGCTGCACTGTTGTACTGCTGTGGAGACCAGGCAGAGAGATAACCAGTGTTAGGCAAAAATGCCACATTGGGAAGCAAATGTGGATGAAAACCAAGACACGTGAAAGTAGACATGAGTTTCGTACAATATATGCTATGTATTTAAGTGTACACTCAGGTATTCTTGCAATCAAAGCCGCCCCAGCTGTAGCTATTAGCCAGCCATTAGTTTAAAAGCAACCACGAAGACTTTTTTTAGAGTTTTCCATGACTATATTTAGCAACTTAGAGCTTTTAGCTATCGTGGAGGCTGTACACTCTTCATTTCTTAGGAAAATCGACTTGATGAAAATGTTAATAACACACACTTATTTATCTCTTTAAACACATATTTTTTTCAGTTTGTCACAGAGCGTGAACAGGCACACTTAGTAATCAAACTATCAAAAACTAGAGATATACCACAGTGTAAGTTGCATGTATGCAGTAACAACAAGTTATTTTTAAAGAATTTACACAGTAGTTATTTTTGAGTTGACAGTCAAAGAGAATTACTTAAAATGAGATCTCTAATGAAAATAAATACAGTAAGTCCTTACTAGATTTCGATCCACAAGTAGGCGATATTTGTCCACTTGCACAAGTGCACATGTTAGGACGGGAACAAAATCCATCACCACAGCTATTTCTACAAATCGCTGAGGAAGAACACAATGAAAAAGACAGTGATTAACAGTAACCTTAATCTTAAACTACAGGAAAAAAAAAGCTAAAAGTATGTTAACAGCTTCTTTAAAAAAAACAAAACAACACTTGAATGCTCACTTCATTGGGACAGTAAATATACACGCAAAAGTAATTTTAAGTTAAATAAAGCAAACTGAATTTTGGTATAATCAGTATCTCTGACAAATTTAAAGACAAACAGAATCGAATATGGCGTATTCAAACACTGGTCTGACCACTGAAACCAGATCATCAACTCTTTCCCTAATTAGAAATACCAGCCTATTAAACAAGTAATGTAAAATTATTAAAATTATATCTTTTAGACCACAAGACCTATAGAAAACTTTACCACGAATCCAAGATTTGAATGAATATAAACAATAGAGATCATAAATGTCAATTTATGGTATGGCTTCTCTCTTATAATCACTATTTCAGAGGCATTCTAGGGTCTCTCTTTTCTAAGATTACCCATTCTTTACACAAAGCTGTTTTGTGGGAAGTCAATGTCCAAATGCTGGGCTTTGCAGATTTCGTGTAGTCTCCCTAAATAGAGTTTTCTGTACTCAAATATTTCCACAGTGTCATTTAGAAACCAACTTTATAAAAATCTCAGGGAAGCCTGTCCACACCGTATCACGTGTGCATAACATGCACATTGCTGTGCTATCCTCTGATGCATCAAAGTTGTACCTTCCCTTCTCACTCGCCAGCCAAGGGAGCTCCATTGCACAAAGGAATGACAGAACCAGGAAGGAGTTAAAGCCTAAATCCAGATTCTAAAGGACATCCACATGAATATGTCTCTAAATAATCCACTGGAGTAGCAAATGCACCAAAAGACAGCCTGAAACATTAAGAGCCAATATGGCACCGGAGGACCTCAAAAAACACATACTGTACAAGAGACAGCTTGTAAAGCAAAAAAAACCAAGCAAGAATCACAGTTTCTTCGTAAACGACTGGGGGGGCGTTGAGAGAATCAAACCATCTGGAAGCACATCAGGACTACAAAAGGAACAAATACCCCTGGTAGATAATTTGCCAAGAATATACTGACAACCTAAAAAAAAAGGTCTATATACATTAAAAGGAAAGAAAAAAACCACGCACCTGGCCATATACATACAAAAGGAAGAAAGCAGAGGTAAGACCTTTCCCAGAATGCTCGTGCTCCATTTCTGATTTAGAAAAACTTGCGTTAATGAGCTGCAACTCCCATTAGGAAGCAAATTGTTTTCTTGTACCACTATACAATTCAAATATGGCCCCTGCAGAATTTACACACTCCCTTTTGCCCTTTCTCCACCAAATCAGAAGCTCTGTACCGAGGCCAAACATGATCAAAACAGACGAGATTTTGTAAACCCGCACCCTCCTTGGCATACTCCAGTAAAGGCCACATTTTCTTTACAAGAAAGGAGTGGAGAAAGCCACATTGGTGGTCCACTGACACCACTCTTTGGGCATCAAAAAGATGCCATGTGGATCATCTACATTTATCGTTAAATTCCTCTGCAACTACGCCCTAAATATGAAGGCATGAGAGGGGAAAGAGTTTGTGGGATTTTGATATTCAGCTGAAATTAGAGACATACCACTGACTGATACGAAGTACTTTTCCCATTGGCAGACATAAAAGTGAGAAACGGGACCCAGATTTAGAGCACTTGACAAACACAGGGAACAGGGCTGTTTTCCTTATGCCACTGGTCAGTCCATCTTTACACAATGTAGCTCGATCTCCTGAGCAAGTGAGGTCTACATTTAGACCATTTCCTTAGTTTATTATCTGTTAGGGAATAATTTTTTGTCAACTGAAAGCCCTATAGCTGAAAGCATAGTCTAAATATGCTTTCATCATTACAGTTTATTTTATCTAAAGAAAAAGGAACCCAACCAGACCTTTTTTTTCCAGATAAAAGATCCCTTTTAATCATAAATATGTCACAGACCACCACCAACCATCATCACGTTATCAACTGAAAACACTGTAAAGTCAGAATGGTTTCCTGTTGACCTACCACTAGCTCACAGACCTCTCTTCATGAAATAATACTGTAAAACCACAGTTACAATCTGCACTAATTATAATCAACGAATCTCCAACAAGAAGTTTGCTAGCTTGTCTGTCATCCTGTGCAGGAGGCTTCATCTGGCTAAACATCTCTAGCTAGAGGGACCATCATCTCAACAAATGTTTCATGGGAGCATAGAAATCTGTGCTTTCAAACCTTCGTTTCAAAAAACAAATAGAAAAGTGTCACAGCCAGTCTCACAGATCGTCTGGCAAAATCATTCACCCTTCAAACATGTTAGAGAGCCACAATTAAGCTCCAGTAAGTAAAGAGGAGCTAAAAGATGTCCTTTGTGCACATGCATTAACAGTAACTCAAAGATTATTGTGGACGTGAAGAGAGCTGAGACCGAGGTCTTTAAGAGGCACTGAGTCCCAATTTAAGGATAATTTATAAGGATTTCTGAAAGCACCTCCCTCCATCATTGTCTCTCCCTAATTTCATTTGAGCCGGATACCCAGCTGAATTTGAAAAACCTATCAACAGCATATGAAGCAGCCTAAATCCATTTTAAAAACTCCAGTTTACATTTATCAGTGATGCATGGCAGAGTCATAAGAAATATCAGCAAGGCAAATTTAGTCCTGTAAAATGAATAGATGTGAACAGGCTGATAGTCCTGAATGATAAGGCAAGGACCCAAAAGTCACCTTTAAGTTTGGCAGATCTTGGCTTACCACACGTTCATTCCCTACTTTAGTCCTGGAAGGCTGTAGTCTGTTAGATAGAGTATTACAAAGACCTCCATTGCTTACATAAAATTTAGGGCAGTATGTTCTTGAACCTGAACTCCATAGCTGAGCATACTTATTAGCAAAAGAGATGGTGACAGGCTAGGATGAATGGGCGCAGACTCCCATTAAAATTCAAGGACTGTAAGAAGCACGTGTCTAATACCAGCTTTTATCTAACAGACAGAAAATTCAACTTAATTCTCCATTTCCTTTCCAGGTAGACAATGTTCCCTAATCAGAGTATTGAGCAGGTTTCCTCCCCCACTTTTCTCTTTTTTTTTTGCCAAGCCAGGTCAACACCCACATCTGTCAGCACAGTACCTCTTATGACCAGGCAGTAAGCAGAGGCTACGTGCTTTACAGCTATTAAAACACAACTAAAAATGACAGGCATGAGAATAAGCACCCCAGATGTAAAAAAAGTTTTCCATTTGATTGTCATTCCAAGCCTAGCGCAGAAGCTCCACAAAACTTCAGATCTGATTTGCTTTCTATCAAGACTTTTTGGCTTTTTTCGCCTGTTACTATAGTTGATTATTAGTTTACGGAAGGTTTTTTCCCTTTTCCTTCGTTGTCATGTTCTTTTCAGAAAACTAACGGGAGACATGCCTCTCATGAACACACCAAGGAAAATACAGCAAGTAGCCAATCTTTTGATTACAACAAACACAGACCTGTAAATCTACTGTGTTTTTTTCCCCTTTTTCTTAAAAGTAAGGCACAAGACAGCTCTGAATTCTCTTTTCTCACAGTGGATGGAGCAGCAACTCACAGAAGAATATTTATTTTTATTATTACCCCTAGGGCAGTAGAAACTTGAAGTCAGACACTTACGAACAATGCACTGGTTTCCTCCAGGGAGCGTTTTCCACCCAGGGCAACAGTACGAATGGAATCTAGAGCCACACACATTTGGCCTGCCACACAGACAAACAAACAAACAAAGGTATATACAAAAATAGAAATCCGTGTAAACAGAGTCCAAAGTTTTATCTACCCACAAGGGAAGAAACCAGCCGCATGAAACAAAAAAAAGCCACATACAGCAAAGATGCCTAAAAAAATCCTCCCCAAAAGGCAAGAAACCCAGAAGTTCCAGGCCACTTTGTTTTGTATTGGTTCAACTGGTTAGCGTAAAGAGGAGAGGCAGACAACAGCAAGCCACGTTCATCCCCGGTGGAACTCCCGAGGCGATGCAAGGGGATGAGTTTGGCTCCGCATTCCTACAGAGTCTTAGCAGTCTTGCTACGAAAACTGGCTTCATGCTGCTGTCTGACACCAGGCGGAAGGGACGACTGCTCATAAGGATCGTGAGGCTAATTCACACGACCAAGAACTCCCCCAAACGTTAGAAAAAAACAGATTTTGCACAGCTTCCCAGGAGAAGCCAGAGCGAAGAGAACGTCGAAGCAGCTGAACACTGTGACATGCTCGACTACAAAGCCCAACGCGGTCCCCCTATTAGCTGTAACGCAGCCCCGCACAACGCCTGCTTTTAATAGAGCCGCGCTAACGAGCAGCCGGTACTTCACAGCCGCGGACAAGACCCCAAGTCCAATTAACGGCAGGTTCCTCAGCCACACAGAGGGGCCGCGTGGGAGGCAAGGTGGGCCGAAGGCAAAACCGAAGACCAGGGCTTCGGCTTTGAGGCAGGCGGGGGGCGGCTGCCGGGAGGGGGCTGCTCGCTGGGGAGCGGGGCTGCGCGCCGCTGCCCGGAGGACCGGCCGGCAGCGGGGAAGGGCTTTCAGGCTGCGGAAGGCAGAGGCCCGAGCGCGACGCGGCGCGTCCCTACCCGCGGAGCACGTCCTGCTGTCCTCGCCTGCGCACCCGGCCGGCGGCGGCGGCGCTGCCGGCCCCGTCCTCCCGGTACGCGGCGGCTGGGTGGATGCCGCCCGCTCCTCCCGCGGGGCGCACCGGCGGCGGCTTCTGTTGCCCGGCTGCTCCCTGCGCCCAGAGCGCCAGGCAGCCCAGCCACAGGAAGCAGGGCTGCACCCAGGGCCACCGCCGTCTCCCCATCCTGCGGCTGCCCCGGCGGGAAACGGCGGAGGCGGCGGGCGGGGAGCCGGGGAGAGGTGTGCTTGTCCCGCCCCGCCGTCAGCGGGCACGGCTCCGCTCCTCGTCGGGGGAAGGCTTCAGCCGCGGAAACTCTTTCTTCTCTCCTCCCCAGCCTGCCCTGCCGCCGCGGCCGTCAGCGGGACACGCCGATACCAACGGCGGGCTCCACGTTGCATCCCCCCCCTCCTCTCTCTCCGAAGAAAAAGAGGGGGAAGAGAAGCAGCAGCTGGCTCGGCGGGGGGTTTCTCTGCCCCCTCCGAAAAAGGAAATCCCTCGGAACCACGCTGGATTTCCCGAGAAAGAATACGAACAGGAGGGTATTTAACAGCCGCCGCGTCCGGAGAAACGTGCCGAGACGGAGCGAGAGGAGAGCAAACACCCCTGCCAAGCACAAGGGGCGGTTTTACAGCTGGCGGGCGGTGCGGGAGAGGCCAGGAGGCGGAGGCGGGGCCGGTGCCTCCCGGCCGGTGCGGCGGCGGCGGCCCCGGGGGGCGGGGGCGAGCGG
>NW_010972639.1:94816-116376 GCF_000737465.1 Haliaeetus leucocephalus | reverse complement strand
GGGAGCTGTACCATGGAATGTATCCGGTCCCGCCGTAGCGGAGAGACTCGTAGGTAAAAGCCCTCCCCGGGAAAGCAGCTGGGGCTCAAAAGAAAGGTCCAGGTGGAAGGTGCAGGACGAGGCCCGGCCCGGCAGGGCGAAGCCTTGGGACGGACCCTCCAGCCGGCCTCGCAAGGGCGCGGAGCAGGGAGCGGGCGCGGGGCCTCGCCGGGCTCGGGCACGGGAGCGCCAAGCAGGGGCGTCCGGGGGAGGCGGGAACTCGCTCCGCCTTGGATCGGTTTCGCCTCCTGCGGTGGCACTTCGGTCGGCAAGCTGAGAAACCTCTTCGGAACACTCGAAAAGCACCAGGAGCGGAGAGGCGTTGAACGGCGTTAGTTCGCCGTTTCCTGCAAGGGTGGCTTCTGCAAGTTCGCGCCTTGCGGTTTTCCTTGTTTTCCTCTTGCTCTTTGTCTCTGCTTAGAGCATCTTAAAATGAAAAACAAACAAACAAAAAACCCAAACCCAGACAACCCAGCCTGGTTAATTTCGTGCTTACTCTCTAAGGCCAAACCCATGCATTTAGCTAGACGTGCTGAATAGTTAGCCACCAGTAAAAGGCAAACAAAAGCGATGAAGACATGTCCCTGCTGAAAGTCCCCGAGTGCTCCCTGTGGGTCGTCCTGATAACAATAGGACACAGCCTGGTTTTGTCAGCTTTTGAGAAGATTTATCGCTTTGAATTACAGCTCTGCGGTCGAGCGCCTAACCAGACATACCATGGCATACTGTGGCAACCAGCGAACTTCTTTTTGGCTTCTACAGCAAACCAAAAAACATGTAGCAGCTTCTTTTAGCTCTATTATCTGGCACTTCCAGTTCTGGAATGAGAAGCAGGAGCCATGTTTTGTTCTCTCCAAAATAAAACCCGCTGGCTAAGAGGTCATTAAAGCATCCCTTATTCGAGTCACTGCCCGAATTTGATGGTCCAGTGGCTCTAACAGAGGCTCCGTTTACAGATCTATATTCTGATTGATCAGCAGCTGATTTATTTAGATTTGAAAGGTTAGCAAAAATAAGATTGCATGGGAGGGTCTGAATCTTTAAAGGCAAAATCTGGAGAAATTAAGGAAGCTATTTAAGGAAGGCACTATTTAATGGAGACAACTGGGTAGAAGAGTTCAGGCACCTCATGAATATAGGTGAGGTTTGGAATTTCTTCAGCACAGAAGCTGTTAAACCTGTCGTCAATGAGGTGCACCTAACAAAGGCAGAGGGAGAGAGAAGGATTCCATGCCTGGTTTTGTGAATAACTATCTAAAGAAAAATGCAAAGAATAAGCAGTCAGGCTACAAAGAATAAAAAGGAAAGAACTGATTCGAGATAAGCGTAGGGCCTTGGATATCAGGAAAAACAGAGATAAAGAAGTAATTCCCAGAAGTTAAACAGAGCTACATCTTGAAAAGGCCAGCACAAGAAAATCTAAGGGGGGAAAAAAAAAAAATCAGTGAAACAAACAGCAAAAAAAAGGTGAACCAGTTATGCAGCAGGGGCAGGCTAGAAATTAGGGGAAACAAGTTAAGGTTCAAAGCCAAGATATATATGTAATTTTTATTGTTTTGTTGGTTTTTTTTTTTACTTTGAAACTGTAGGTGCTGAGCACAGGAACAAAAGCAAACGGTCAGCAGCTATCAGTGATTCATAAAGTGATTTCTAAAAGTCAGAGTCCCTGATTCTTTCAAACCAGAAGAGGACTAGGTAACACCTTTCTAGAATTTTGAAAGGAACTAGCACACATAACGACAAAACATGCAACAACAGGGAGTCTTAATTCTGATAAGATTGCGATATAAGTGGTCCATAGAAGTATGTGTACACATGAAGTACTTGCCAACAAAGCCATCTTCGTTAGAAAGGGAAGCATTAATACTTTTTATGGGTAGAAGATGCTGATCAGATATCATCTAAAATAATGATTATGTTCTGATCATTCATGTTAGAACAAGATATGTCAAAATTGGAATAGCTGCACATAAAAGCCACTACAGTGGTCAAAGGAAGAAAACGACTGCTAAAGGGTTTAGGTTCTTTTGCTAACAGCTTTTCTCTTAAAAAAAACAGTGAAGGAAGCTAGTAGAAGGAAAAAAAAAGTACAAAGTGATGATAATTCACGTTAGTGCTACACTTAGAGTAGTTTCTTAGATAAGATGGGAATACAGCTCTGCATTAGAAAAAGTAGAACCTAGAACTATATGTACTTTTAGGATGAAACTACATTTCTTCAGGAAAGATATCATAGGCTCTGTCTCCCACCCCTTAAAAAGCATTTGAATTTGACGATCCCAGAGGTTCCCTCCCATCCTAGTCCCTAGCTGTTATAAAATAGAATAGCTTCTTTCACGGAGGATGCTGTGATACATTGACATCATGTCACTGATGCAGAAGGATGAATAATGTCTACATTGCTCTAGCTGAAGTTCCACTTCAAGTCTGACCAATCCTGATAAAAAGAGTTCAAAGTGTTATATATAGTGAATGTTCAGGAAACATGCAAGTGTACATTTACATACAGAAAATATTCCCAGAGAAAAACTGAAAATGCGGGTTATTTTAGAATCCATGTTTTTCCCACATGCTTGACTTTTTTCTTCCCAAACAAGGATGGGAGTTATTTTTAAGCAAAGGCACTCCTACTATTTTGGCATTTGGAAACAAAGAAAGAATGTGGGCTATCGCTTTGCTAAAGCAAGATCCAAGTAAACTAGATTTCTGGGACGTAAATAATTTCTTTTACTCCAAAAAATGATGTCTCTCAATGGCCACATTTGATTGTCAATTAAAAACATTCTCAGCTATTCATTGCCCTGAACCATTAAAAGCACCCAAAGGTGAATGCCTAGATCAGTACAGGTACTAAAAGTACAAATGGCAAGAGAATGTCAGTTTAAAAAAACACCACTTTTTTTCTTCTTAATGCTGCTGTCCAAACTGTTGTCGTGTTATTTTCCTTCCACAGCATTAAGAGGAGTTGAATCTATTGTAGACTGGTCCTGTCCTACAGAGTTTTCTCTTAAAGTAAATGAGAAAGACTGCAGTATTGGGCCCATCTGCAAGACCATAGAGTGAAAGCAGAAATCACATAAATTACAACACCTACGTGGTGTAAAAAGATAAACTTGTCTTAAAGGGTTTTTCAGTAGGATAAAGCTTTTTTGGTTTGTCTGGGGTTTTTTGTTTGGTTGGGTTCTCTGGTTGTTTTGTTTCATGGCTAAGACACTACAGTAAAAATGATATAATTACAAATGTGTGAACTTGTGCTTCTTTACATTTCAGGAGCATGGCCCTATCTTTTCAGGGTTACGTGCCAGACACCAGTTTTAGGACTGTAGCACATGGTGTGGTACAGTCACCAGCTCACAGATCTAAGCACTTGGATATATACAGGTACAGGATGCGGTTTGCTGGTCCTTCCACATGGATGTACTGGTAGCAAGGGATGTATCTGAGTGCCTGGCCATACCAAGTATAACAGGAAGTGTTCAGGTTTGGGGCATCATGAGCAATACTTCCTGCTTCCTCCATGGACAAAGGGCTTGAACAATTCTTTAGAGATGCTCTGATATTAGTCTAGATAAAAAGTGGTTCAAATGATAAAAATTGGTTGGAAGGGACCAGAACAAACTAAAAAAATCTAGTGATTCAAGCATGTGTACATATTTTGCTTTTTCTTTCTCCTTTTTTGATTACAGCTCAAGTTCCACCTACACAACTGACTTATTCTGTAAAAACAAGTTCCTTACTTGTTAGACATATGCATCTTTACAATATTATTTCGGTATGCCTTACTTTGACAAGAGGGCAAATGCTCTCATCTGTCTTCTTACCATCACTATTTTGGACCATTCCAGACAGAAACATTTTTTAAATGTGGCAGAGAGCACCAAGAAATAGGAAAATACTCAAAGATGTTAAATGGTGCAGTTATAAAAATGTTGAATGGATGCCTGTGAAGTGCAGTTTGAGCTTTCCTCTTTTTGTTCCACTTTTAATAAAGGAAATTACAAAATACCTGACGATTCTCAATAGACCCTAGGCTCCCACATACTAAATCCTATGCAAAATGGGCCAGAGTGGAACTCGGGTTCTGTAAGAACTGAGGCATCTGACTGCACTCCTATCCATATGCTGATGACTCAGTAAAAACACGCATTTCTGATAAACTGTTTTCCTTCAACCAATCTAACATGTCATCCTGTCTTTCTGACATCTCCTGTGAATGTTTAGTAGTCGTGTTAAATAAACATTGTAAATATTGAGATTTGGGACTTGTCGTCTTAAGCCAGTCCTCCTCTTTCTCTCTGAAAAAAAAACCCCAGACCAATACAAATCTTGTAAACTTTCTGTTGCTCAGCTTTGTAGCTTCCATATCGTCCTTCACTACATCCTCTCTCTCCCTGGAAGTATGCATTGCAGCCGCAACTTCTACCCAGATAAAAAACTGGTTCTGTGTGTGTAATTTTGCACCTTACTTATTGCTGCCTCCTCCTTTCTGGCCTTACCTGATACAAACGTCTCTGAGATTATTGCTGACAGGAACATCTCTAACTACAGAAGCTCGCTCTCTCTGACTCTTTTCAGCTGTTCCCTCCTTCCCACTGGATCTAATGCCTGCTCCCTATCTTCACCTTTTCAGTCAGGGACAAATCTTCACTTGTTGTCTTCCTCCGCTGTCTTCACCACAGAAACATTTAAAAAGTATTTCTGGAAAAGACCTTGGAAAGTCATGAGATTAATCCTCTCTGCTGTAAAGCAAAAAAAAAACCAAAAAACAAACTGCAACCTGTGTCTTACAAATTGACTATTTAACCTGTGCCTCAAGTTCAGGAATGCTGCAGGGCTGCAGGTGATCTGCTACAGATGCCATTCATTTAACACTAAAAAGTTTTCCAAACATCCAATAGGAATCCTACAGTCTGCATTTTAAACAGCTCCCCCCAATTCACTTGTTATTTCCAGCATCTTCTTACATCCTTCATGCTTAGAGAGTATCGTTCTGTCCTTTTTTCTGTTCTTCTCTGACTAAACCTGCGTGTGTCTTTTTTCAGCCTTTCCAGATCTTCACTTGTTCTTGTTGCCTTGATTTGTTTTGCTGGGCTGACTTCTTTCTTCAAGTGAGGTGCTCAATTCTCTGGCTGAGACTGTGCCCAACCTGATCAGAGAGGAGGGAGTAATTTATCCTCCAGCGTAAAATGAGTAATGTTTATAGGCTACAGGGTGCTTGTATTTTTCAAAACAGTACTGATGTTTTTACTCACTTTAACTTATAGTATTCTATAATACTCCAATCTCTTTCTGCAAGAGTGCTACCTAAACAGTAAAACCACTTGCATTTCAATTTATTGAGCTGTGTACATTTTTTTCTTTTTTTACCTTTTGTTTTTTCTCTGTGCCATTTATATTGTCACTTGACACAAAGTCCCTTACATATACTACTTATAGATCAATCATCCTGCAGAGCTGCAGGTTTATCATTTATAAAATTCAAAATTATTTTGTCAGTGGTTTCAAAGTAATGCTTTCATTACAGATGAAAAAAAGAATAGTATATGTTGGCTGAGGCATATTGAAAAGAAGAAGTGAAACCATTAAGTGGAGCTTATAAAATAAAACCAGGAAGATACTTAAGACGTAAGACAACAATTCGAAAAAAAACAAAAAAGGCACCACAGTGCTGAAACATGTCATAAGGGGACTGTTCTACACAGCTAAACAAAAAATCTTTCAATGCTACAAAACTTCAGCTATAAAAAGATAACCTAGTTTTGAATGTCTGATTCTTGAGAAAATTAGTCATAGCTTTAAGATGGCAGCTACTTTACCTTTACGATACATATGAAAATGTAAACAAGGCAGAATATCTTAACACATCATTCCAGGACTGATTTGACCATTTTGCCTGTAAAACCTCATATTATTTGGGGAATTCTATTTATTTATTTATTTATTAGCATGGGAGAGGTAGGGTGGACCACTCTGTGCTGACTTTTCTTTTTTTTAGGTGAGAAAAACCGAAAGAGAAATGTGCCTAATTCAGACATCTCGTCTATCAATCAGAAATTAAATCCTACTTTAAGCTCCAAAATCTACCATCAGAGGGAAGGAGTTGAGGGAGGAAAAAGAACCAGATTTTATATGCAAGAATTAGCAATGGAAATAAGATCTCTCTATATGTCTTAAATGAAATAGGGGGTTGAAGCCATTCCTTGGTAGAGCTCAAACACCTCAATGTCTATTTTAAAATGAGTCAAGTTAAATAAAACATGAAACACAACATAGATTCTTGGATATTCTATTTTGTCTATGAAAAAAAGCATATGGCTGCTGCAGTACTTCCCAGATTCCAGGAAGTTGTCTATAGTTATAGTTATTTTGATTTGTCTTCATTCTAGAAACTCTACCCTGGGGACTCTGTAGGTGGAGCACATGAAAGGGCTGTTATTCAAGAGAAGTTTCATCTGGCATTAAACCCTGGACTACATGGTTTTAATTATTTAAATACATTAATAATTTTATAGCTGTATGATTTAAAGCAGTTGGTTTTTTATAGGTTCTTTTAAACATCATTTTCTGACTTGGCTTCTCTTTAACAACATCTTCAGAAACAGAGGATTCAAGTATCCTAAATCTCACTGAGATGACATGTTCAAGTACATATTCCTCTAGCTATTCATCTGTCTAAAAGCATACATAATATTTATTATGCAGTATGTTAACAACATCTCCACAGTTACTTTGTGCACGGAGGCAGTTTTCTTTGTCCAAACCAGTGGTGAAGTTGTAGGAGTTGCTGCTACAAGTACACGAGTGTTGCACCACATTAGGAGTTTGAAAAACTAGAGATCATGTTTAACATGATCTGTTCTACATCTCAATGCTTCTGCATGCCCACATGAAGATAAAGTTTTAACTAAAGACAACAAGGATGAACTGGGAGAGTATTTAAGAGTTGCAGCCAAGTTTCAGTTCACCTGAATTCCACCAGTCATGTGAACGGTGCAGTTTTGCACTGACTGCTACTCTGGCTGCATCACTGATTAAGCCTATGTTCTCTCTTTTTATTAAATATTACTTCATTTTTGGAATCACAAAATTAAAGCAATCTTGACAGAAGTCCCAAGAATCTCTGATAGGCCCCAAATTAAGCAGTAGCATTATCTAAATAAAAATAATTCTTAACAAGAAATTAATAAACAACAATTTTCTGTTCTGTTTGTTTTGTGGTCGTCTTCTCTGATGGACATGAGATCATTGTTTTTGCATACTAGAACAAAACTTTATTTTTACCAAATTAAAATAGGTCTATGGAATATAAATACAGGTAGGCTTTGATTTGTTGCATGCTGTAAGACACATGCAAATGTTAAGTTGCTAAATTACTATCATGGCAGTTCCTTTCTTTAGGCACATACCTATGAAAGGCAACGCTGGTAATTTTCACTCAAGTGCAAATTGAAACAGATGGGTGCCAAATTTATGTAAGGTTCAAGTCAGCATAATCTTGATATATAAACCTCTGATCATTATTCAGGAGATTTAAAAAAGGTCCATGCTCAAAACACATAGAGAAATAAATAGCTATTATATATTCTATTATGAAAGTCTAGTATATATAATATTATATAAAACATTATATATATAAAAATATATATTATCATTATGGAATGCTTCAAAAGTCAGTGATGGCACTACCTATACTAAGAACAATTCAAACTTCGCATTAACTTACTTCAGCAGCACTATGCCAGCATATTGTAATTATGGCCATGTTATAAACAGCGTGCCCTTCGTATAGACTGATGGAAGGAAACAGTTCATACAGCCATGCAAATTCCGTAAGAAAACTGGCAGTCAGCAGAAATGTTTGTCATGTGCCTTTCCAAAAAGAAGGATTTTTCTGAGTGTACTGATGGTCTCAAATCCAGCTGTAGTGCCTGGAAATGTAGGTATGTGGTTTGGTGTACAGCCTGCTACACGCAGCCTTTTAGATATCTAAAGCTTCAAGGGCTTAAAATGCTATGAAACTGTCTGCTTTTATTTTTGTTTTCTTAAAAATATAATTTTTGTCTTTTTAAAAATTAGACCCTAAGGTATAATCAGTCCTGATGTTTTTATTAGGTAAAACAAATCTGGACTCAAGATTACAGACTCTAGGTTTGCAGTCACATGAATCTCAATGTATTAGGGAGAGAAGCCATGCTAATTCCATACAGATGTGCTGTTGCATTCCTGTAAATTTTCAGACTGAAAAGGAAATGCTAGTTACACCCCTTTCCCCTTCAGCCTACGGTAGAACATTTCACAGATTGCATATGTGTTTTGCATTCAGAGAAAAATAGTCATTGATCTCTTTGACCAGATACTCTGTTTTTAACTTGCCATTGGAATTTTAAAATCAAAAACCTGTCTGCTAATTCAAGCATCATGCCTATGAGATATGTATATATAAACAAGATAAGAAATTTAGCCTTTGGGCCTCAGATTATTTTTCAAGATGCACACACAAAAATATGAACAGCTTTATTCTCTTAGATGTTCTCCTTTGCTTAGGAAGAAAGCATATGTATATTTTTATAGATGTGCAAATATACAAATATGGTTTTATATATGTAAAATGTAAATATCTTTTAGAAGGACCTGGTATCAACTTCTCAGTTAGAGCTAAGAAAACCGAACCAAGAAAATGTGATAATACTTCCCTTAGCCTAGAATGTACTTTGCACAGAATAACAGCAAAGACTTTTAAGACTACCAGGACAGAGCTTTTCAGACCAGCAGCTAAAACCAAGCGACATTCTCCACTCATTTCCTTTGGCACAGACCTTAGAGACTTTCAGTAGAGGAAAGTATGTGTGAATATGACAGTAGAAAACAGCCAATACCCATCTTCCCAGCCTGAGAAAATTCATAGACCCAGCCAGAGATGGGAATGACTGGAATAATAGAAGAAGGGCAGAACATACTGGTTTGGGTGAACCTGTTACAAACTTTTCAAACTGAAAAGTCACCTTTGCACATCATAGTCCAGTTTTGAAAGAAGGCAGATTTCAACAGTTTCTTTGTTCAAAGCATTTGTCCTTCCATGCTGTGTACAGGATCTCGCCAGTGATGGCTGTCCTTCAAGAACTGGTTACACGATTCCTGTTTGTAAACATAGTGTAGTAAAACTTCTCTTAAATCACTGCTCAGGAGACTCACAAAGGTCTGTTGCCAAACAGATCTTTAACTAGCGGTCAAACATAATTTGTACTTGAACCCGTGAGGATACTTCAGGCCACTTAGAGTGTGGTTAGGGTGAGGACAGGCACCTACTCATGCAGCAAATCCTCTTTGTCATTATAGTTTAACACAAATGCACTGCATTATAAAATACCTTTTTATTATGTTGTAGTTCTGTTATCTTTATTGAAACAATGCTGTTGCGGCAGTGTTTTCTAGAATCATCTTTTTAGCCAGGTAATGCCAAAGGCAGAAGGAGCACAACCTCTATGTAATATTCTTGAAGTTCAACAACTTATAAATTGTCTTTTTTTCTCCATAATCTGTTGGTTGATATCTCTTTATCAAGTGACTTGAGTTGAGTGTCATTCAAGATCATCTTAACTGTAAAACAATTCTGCTACTATTTACAGTTGTTGCTGTTTATTATATTATTACAGTGACATCTAGGGGCTTTATTAATGGATCAGGACTGTGTTCTGCAAGCACGGGATAAACACACAAATTAAAGTTTCTTGATAGCAAAATATTACAATCAATATAAAGGAGGCAGGAATTATCTAGGAGAGACTCCACGGAAGAAGTATTGGTAAGCTTGACAATTGGATTCATTATGCATGTGGCAGAGCTGATTACTAAAAAACCTAGAGAGATATGAATGAGGGGGAAACAAGGATGCTTTACAGATACCTTCAGGATTGGTTTTTCCAAAGAGGAAAAATAGCAGGGAAGATGCAGAAACATATCACGGGTTTAAGCATTCTTGTCTATGAAGGTTTGTTCCACAGGCCAGACAAGAGTCAGTCTCTTGATCCCAAAGAGGAGTGACTGCAAGAGTCTTAGAAAGTAAGATCACATTACCTATATTTGATATAATAGAGGATGTGAAATCAGGGAAACCGTGGAAGAAATTTATCTTTGTATTAGCAATCTGGATATACATTGCATTTCAAAGCACTAGGCAAAGAGTGGTCATCACTGGTGGATGAGGTGACAGCCAGAACAAGACTTTTAGCCATACAGGTGGAACAACATATGCAGTGCAAATGATGTAAATTGCCAGTGATGGTCAGAGTATGGGCCTGAATGACAGGCAGGGTGGCAATCCTACTAAAAATAATTAGAGAAAGGAGGTGGGACAAACATGAGGCTAAGTTTTATTTCTCCTTGCAGACTGTCCTGGTTTCAGCTGGGATAGAGTTAACTGTTCAGTATGTGAAGAATGTTGATAACACTGATGTTTTCAGTTGTTGCTCAGTAGTGTTTAGACTACAGTCAAGGATTTTTCAGCTTCTCATGTCCAGCCAGGGCACCTGACCCAAACTGGCCAACAGTGTATTCCATACCATGGGACGTCCCATCTAGTTTAGGAACTGGGAAGGGGGGGGCGGGGAATTGCCGCTTGGGGACTGGCTGGGTGTCGGTCGGCAGGGGGGGGGCAAATGCCCTGCGCATCATTTGTACATTTCAATCCTTTTATTACTACTGTTGTCATTTTATTAGTGTTATCATTATCATTATTAGTTTCTTCTTTTCTGTTCTATTAAACCGTTCTTATCTCAACCCACGAGTTTTACTTCTTTTCCTGATTTTCTCCCCCATCCCACTGGATGGGGGGGGGAGTGAGTGAGCAGCTGCGTGGTGCTTAGTTGCTGGCTGGGGTTAAACCACGACACAGACCTTGCACTAACAGCCTCATTTCCAAGACAACAAATGAGAGAAACAGTCCTGGATTTAATTTAATTTAACAGTCCCGGACAAAGGCTTCAAGTAAATGTGGAGACTAGAACCAAAAAGGAGATTATAGCTTCAGTTCTTTGGAAAAGTGATAATCTAGAGATAAAGGACAGAGCATGGAAAAAGAAGAAATCCAGAAACAGAGTTCTGAGGTTTTCAAATAAAGTTGGAAGGCTAAAGAGTGCATTTTATCTTATTTCATCTTATCTCAGATACCTTAATCTCAAAAATTTAAGATTCATGTTCACCAATCATTCCCCAAGTCAGATACAGATATTATTTTTTTGAACAATCTTAACACTGTAAGATGATGCCTGAGTATAGCCAACTCTCTTGACAGGCAGCAAATTATTCTCAAGACTAAAACATCTGGCACTTGCTGTATTTGCTATTTCAGCATATCCTCAACTGCATCAATATAACATCAAACTCTTTTGTCCCATTTTGACAACAGAATTAGGAAATTAACATTAGGAAAGAGATCTTACAGTTGTTATTCAGAAGTTAATTTAGTCTGTAAATGGGTTTCAGTAATGGAAGATACTTTACGAAGAGTGTGCAATACAAATGTCTCTCATAAATTTCACTATGTGGCTTCAAAGTTAGATGCCCAGTTTAAAATAGTTCTTTCTGCTCTCTCCAGTACCAAGGGACCAATTCATGGCTCTAATCTTAGATACTTCTCATAGGATAGTATGCCCCCTGTCCCCCCTGACCCTGTACCCTTTGCGACTCATTACTGGCTAATTTGGAACACACACCTGAGCAAAAGCAGATTAATCCTCTCCATGCTTCATAAACAGTATCAGCCATCTAGAAAAGTATCTCGGTAGAGAAATCAGAAGATAACAAGAAACAAGGAAACAATACAGCTTTTTTTCCCATTAAGTTGCTTTCAAGATAACAGTGATGTAGCCACAATTTTAAAGAAGGGGGGTTTTTTTGGTCATTTTACAATAATATCTTTAAGAAAAAAATAATATTCTTTTCTCCTAATTAAGCACATCAAAAAACTGCAGCCATACCAGATTAAAATGACTCGGGCAAACATGAGACGCTAACCACAAAATATTGAGGGGATAAAACAAATAGTCCAAAAGACCTAAACATCATCTCATGGGCAACTTAAATAAGCACATTATAACTTGCATTATCACTTCAAAAAAGGGAAGTTGTACTCTATATCCTGGAATATTTTCCATCCCACATTTGTAACATTCTTTCAGTTAATTACAGGTATAATGAAACTTTTAGTCTTATTCAGCACCCTGTGCTCTTTTTAAAATGAAATTGGGCAGTACTATACTAAAAGGACTCCTCCCTCTCTCAGCTTTCTATTTGCTAGGCTGCTGAAATTATCAGGTGCCTTCCAGAGCCCCAGCTGGGCCATTTAAACAGTGCTATAACCTCCCTATTCTCACCAAGATTTTGTGTGTAGGCTCACACAGAAATCTTATATTGATATGATTACCTCCCACAGTCTTTCTGATTTGTGCTCTCCCAAGTACAATTCTCATCCTGCTGTATGGTCTAGATGCTTTGTACCTAGATGTCATGCAGTGTCTGATCACATGCAATCGAGGCTGTTACCCGACCAGCCGTGAAAGTATCAGTACCAGTCCTTAGTAGGTACCCGTCTTTGCAGGGCTTCACTAGAGAAAATAAACTTCAGAGTAATATGCAGTAAAAAAGTCCCATTAACACTGAATTTTGAGATCCTTTGGTTGGCCAACTTTAATCCATATACTATGCTTTATAGATACTATCTTTTGTTAAATCTTTTGATCAGAATTACATTGTATGACATTAGATGCCTTATAGGTGCTGAAATATTACACATGCAGTTACTTATATCCATCAGTTCTGCAAAATATAGTGCTTGACAAAGTAAGTTTTCCACATAAAAATATCAATTAGAATTACTTATATAGTGTGTATATACAACTATACTATTATTTATATCACTGAGGAAGTCTTCATTATTTGAAATCTGTATCTTCTGTTAAATAGCTTACTTGCAGTTAACTCTTAAACCTGTAATCCACTGGATTGTATGCTCAGATGGCCTTTTAGCAGTATTGACTTAATATTTTTTCCACATACCTGGGCTTTCCCCACTCTTTCAGCATAGCAGAAGTTACTGTGTTGAAACTTTCAGGTACAACTTGTCTGAAACATCTGATTTGAAAAACTTCTTTAGCAGATGATATTTAATATCTCTCTCTTTAGGTTTTGTTTGAGTGAACAATACCTCACCACTGCATATCATCTCTATTTCCCCTCTCCCCCTTAAAGGACAGTCCTCCCATTTGTCATCTCTCTAATACTGCCAAGATTTTTCTATTACTGATGAAATCTAAATTTCCCCCTGTTATCTCTAGCTTTTGCCATAAATATTTTCCCTTAAACATCAAATTCATACTCTGTAATGCCCATTTCCTCTGTATTTCTATCAGTATAATCTGAGTCTTATCATATTACCACACTAAAACAACAGCTTGATGCTGAAAGCAACACGTTGCAGGGCGAGATAGGTCTTTTGAAGGGTACCAGACCCAGGAGACTTATCCTGGCTCAGCAACAGAATTTTACATAAACCTAGCATAAAACCTAGAAAGCAGCAAAAGCAAGGCAAAACCCAACCCAACCCAAATGAAACCAAACCACCAACACCCCAAACAACCAGCCCCTTACATTTGTCTCTAATAGTTTGCCACACCCCTCACTGAGTCTTGAGAATTCTCAGCATCCCTCAGCCCACAGAAAGCAGATTCACAAGAGTTCCAGGACCTACTTTGTCCCTCCCATGCGCTTAAAAGTTTCTCATTAGTTTCCTTTGTGTCATTTCAGGGCTTGCCATTCCTTACCATAGGTGGGCTAAGAATCGGGGAATCATTCTGTACTTTGTTAGGTTCTTTCTTACTATCTATGATTATAGAAAATAATTATTGAAGACTATCAGAATAATTAAAAAAAATCAGAATCTTACTGCTGTTAGATCTAACAAAAACTGCAGAAGAAAATGTGGTAGGTGACACTAAAAAACCACATGGCTTCGCCTATGATTTTCCCATGTGTTATATATATAGAATACATACAATCTTCTAAAACTCTTAAAATGTTCTTTCCTAGAAATCCAGCATCATTTGAGGGAGAAATTCAAACAGCAACACAAAGGTCCTTCTCTTTCTTTTTATGAATGCATTTACTTGGAGATATCCTGGAAGGTCCTAGACAGCTTGCTTTCAGCCTCAGTGGTAGAGTTTAACTGACTACTCTTGACACAGTTGTTGATGATCTTGGCTGAAATGGGGGTGAGGGGTGAGGGTGAGGAGGGAGTCTCCATTTCAGAGTGGGAAGCCTGCCAGTGAATGGCCTTAGCTAAGCCTAATCTCCTGAAGGGTTTTATTTGTTATCCAACTGTGGTTTTAGCAGGTGTTTTCATACCAGGTACAAATTGCTTGCATTTATTTTGCATGCATTTTAAGTAACTTTGTATTATTTTGCTTACTACGTTTTTGTACGTCAGTCTTATTTCTCCTGTAGCTTCCAAAACCTCTTCACAATAATCTAATTTTCCAGGATTACTGCCACCAGTCTACATTCTTCTTTCTTAGTATCTTTAACAACCTTGGATAAAACCCATCTGTACATCAGGATTTATTGGTTTTGAGTCATTGCAACTCATTTATCCCTTCTGTCTTACTGACCTTGAAATCATCCAATATAGTGAGTGCACAGCCAGTTCAGATGAGATTTCATTACTGTGTTCTGTCTGCAGTAACTGAATTCAGAAACTGTGAATAACTGTCCTGAATATATAAACTTCAGTAGAGAAATATGCATACACAGTGGAGAATCCCACATCTTCAGTTTTACACAAGGCAGTTAAGCATGTGGGTGTGGGGAGGAGAGGGTCTTTCTGAGCAGTAATTTCCAATAGCCCTAAGTTACTTGTTACTTTAAATTAAACATGCGTAAGTTTTTAATGTCTTATGTCTACTTAGGTGTAAAATATGCTAGTGGTTTGACTTATCATCTGTTTTAGAGGGATAGGCCTTTGTTCCCTTGGTATTTCTGTCCTCCAGAATCCTAGAATATGCTTTTCTTGAGGCTCAGTTGGCTAAAGTTTTGAAGAAATACAGAGTCAAAATATGAGAGATGGAACTTTTGCAAGCAGTTGAGAAGGGCAACTGGGAATGTTGCATTATGGTGTGAGCTGGGATGGTGCTGAGCACCTTCATTTCCTGTGCCAGTGCTGCACTTCACTGCTGAGCTGTGACCACTGATGGGTGCATTCTCGTATTAAAGCTGGGCTATAAATTTATGTGTTTAACAGTCTCAAAATGCAAAAACTGTTTCCATAGGAGGGAACTTCAAATTCAGTGTAGACTGCAAAAGTATCTACTGCATATTACCCCGTAGTTCCATGCTATTAATTTATGGTATCACATGATTTTAACTGTGATTGTAAAGGGTGAAAATGACAGATCTGGAGATTGTAGTCCTTTATTAAGCCCTTGCGATGGTAAAACTCAGCCCAAGTTTCTGTATGCTAGCCTGCTCATATGGCGCTCTTGTTCTAGAGGGTCCACTTCTGGTAGTGAGAGAATAACTCAGTTCCCTTCAAAAAGCAGAGAAGAAACAGTGGTAACAAGTAGTAACAAAAGGGCACAGAGTGGGGGGGGGTGGGTGCAGAGAAAAGAGGTGAGGTCATCTGCTCCATTCTTCTGCCAGTGTAGAATTGCAGTTCCTAAGTATTTTCTACTACTTTGTGAAGTTTAGTTTTTAAGTCTGGATTTTTTGGTATTTCCACTAAGACTGCAGACATAAGCGTGTATTAATGCCAGATCTGGTGGTAGTTTTCTGCATGCTGTGAACAGTGGACTGGAGCAGATTCCACCAGGGAAAAAGCATGGTCTAACGGCCCCAGCAGGGAAAGGTGTGTGAGGCACCATACGGCACAAATGCCGTGGTTACACATATGGTGCAGGATAATGTGGCCCCCAACAAACACACACAGCTTTGAGACAGGTAATATTACTGGCTTGGGTTTCCTGTGAGTTCTTCTAATTGTAATTAAAACTCACACTGTATCCACTCCATAATCAACTTGAAATCCTGCTAAGAAAGGATCTTGCTTACCAACTTCAGCCTACCAAGGTGTACAGCAGTCAGTATTTCCTGGGAAAAGAAGAGCTGGCACACAGTCATGGCGAGATTGCAAATAGGTAAATTCAGTCTTTGCTTAAGAGAGCATTACCAGCGTACTCTTCAGGGTTATTGAAAGCTTGCTTTTCCTTTATAAGAATCATCTGTATCTGGAAAGAGTAAACCCCCCCAAATACACTTTGGTTACACCAGCCACTAAGAGGACAGTTCTCTCCAGCATAATTCATTATCTCTACTTGGAAGACAGGCAGTGATGGGAAGTGATACAATTACCCTTTTTTGTTGTGACTGAAAAACACATGCCAGTGGTAGTGCAGTGATTTCTTTTCAACCCTCCTAATGACGTAAGGTGAGAGATCACAACATTAATGTTTTAAGGGATATAGCCTAATGCAAACATATAAAGTTTCTTCTGCTGCAAAGAACTAGAGAAATGTGTCTTTTTTGAGCAGAAAAAAAACAACACAGAAATATACGTTAAGTTCAGTCTTTCCAGAGGGGAAAAAAAATCAGGAGGAAAAGCAATTTAAAGTCTATTTATGGAAAAGCTTTGCAAGGCAGTACTTATTCAACAGAGTCATCAAATCTGTCAGATTTATTTAAATAATTCTTTTTTCTGTCACATTCTGATTATCTATTCTCAGACATGCAGCTTTTTGCATTTTAATCCCATAACTGGTCAATCTTGCTCACCTTACTATAATGATCTACTTATAATAATTCACTTATCATTGGACCCTTTGAAAGGCAGGATTTTGCTATTTTACATTCAATATTTACAAAATACAGGCTTAAAAATGCAGTAGTGTAGTTAAATATACTTTCTCTTAGAGAACTTCCATAAGAATACTACGCCATGCTTGGGATAACCCGTTTCCTTTTGCTCCAACTCGGGCATTGACCAAATGGATGCAAAGGAAAAAAAAAAAAATCGAGATTATCTAGAACCCAGAGAAAGGAGAATGAAAAGAAATGAATGAAGGAGAACTGAGCAAAAAGACTAAATCAAATTATTAATGAAGCAGATGAACAGAAGGGAAAAATATGAAAAAAGATAATACAAAAATCTAAAACATTCAAAAAATGTCAGAGGAAAATTGAAACAATATATATATATTTAAGATAGAAGGAATAAAAAATAATTGGTGAGAAATTGGTAGTATGTTGCTCAAACAATAGACATTGAAGCAATAATGGGGGTTTATGTCAACATTTTTAAGCTTATTTGTATTTGTGATCTATTTCTTAATTTCCTGTCATATTTTTCCACTCCTTTCTTGTTTTACATTCGTCATACATTATTTCGCTTATTGGAAGTCTGCTACTTTTATGTCCTTTCTTTGAGAGTTAGAGGAAACTTGGGTTAACTGCACATGGGAGAAGATGGGAGAGATAAGTTTTGTGGACTTGTTAAAATTTTAAGTTCAAATAATGGCCCTGAAAGGCAGGGTTCAAGGGGTTGTAGTGAATGGGGCTACATCTGGCTGGTGGCGAGTCACCAGTGATGTTCCTCAGGGCTCAATTCTAGGGCCAGTTCAGTTCAATATTTTTATTGATGATCTGGAGGCAAGAGTTGAATGCACAGTTTTTAAGTTTGCTGATGATACCAAACTGGGAGGTGCTGTTGACTCCCTTACGGGACAAGAGGCCTTGCAGAGGGATGTAGAAACATTGGAGCACTAGGCAATTATCAGTGGCATGAAGTTTAACAAGAACAAATTACGGCTTCTGCACCTTGGATGCAGGAATGCCAGACACAAGTGTAAATTGCCAGAGGAATGGCTGGAGACCAGAAAGGGATCTGGGGGTGCTGGTTGACACTAAGCTCAATATGAGTCACCAGTATGCCCTGGCAGCCCCGAGAGCAAACCGCATCCTGGTGTACATAAAAAACAGTATAACCAGCCAGGCAAAAGAGGTGATTATCCCACTGTGTTTAGTGCTGGGGTGGCCTCCCCAGTTTCTTGAGGAGGGGAAGTGGAGAGGGAGCTGCTGATCTCTTCTCCCTGGGATCCAGTGACCGGACATGTGGGGAATGGTTCAAAGCTTCATCAGGGGAGGTTCAGACTTGACGTTAGGAAGCATTTCTTTACCGAGAGGGTGGTCAAACGCTGGAACAGGCTTCCTAGAGAGGTGGTCAATGCCCCATGCCTGTCAGTGCCTTAAAAAGAGGCATTTGGACAATGTGCTCGATAACAGGCTTTAACTTTGGGTCAGCCCCCTGGAGTGGTCAGGCAGTCAGACTAGAAGATCATTGTAAGTCCCTTCCAAATGGAACTATTCTGTTCCGTTCCGTTCCCTTCTAAATCAATGCTTGCGAAATCTGCGGAACTGAAGGGAACCAGGAAGTGGTCTTCTGGCATTGTAGCTTACGGAAGCTGTTGCACCTTTGGAATCCTTTGCTACCTTTCCCACTGGCAATTCTTTCTCTTGCGGGACTTCAGCGAGCATCCCTGCACGGGCTTGTGACAGCTGTGCTCTGGGTGGTGGCCACTCAGGTCTCGCAGGCTGACCTCCAGGCTCAGGCATCCCACCTCCTCTCCGGGCAACCCGCTCCAGGGCTTCGTGATCCTCACGGGGATTTTGGTTTTGATGCCTTATCTCCAGCCTGAACCTCTTGAGTTTCAGGAGATGCCACTGTCTCTCACCCTCCCACCAGGGAGGGCTGGGAAGAGCCTGCCCCCATCCCCTTGATGCCTTCCCCGTGGGCACCGGCGTGTGCTGTGAGGTGCCCTGACGCCTCCTCTGCTCCACGCTGAGCCAGCCCCAGCCCCACAGACCCTCCTTGCCTCCCCTGAGCCCCCTCCGGGTTGTCGGCCTCCCTCCTGCCCAGGACCCCCAGTGGCACGTAGTGCGGGGATGAGGGCCGATGGGTGCTAAGCAGAGGCAGATCACCCTTGTGCCTTCTGGCTAGGGGAGAAAGAGAAGAGAAACCCCGGGAGAGCGAGCCAAGTGCTGCCTGTGGCCCCGCCGTGGGAGGAAGCAGGGGAGCGCGGAGGGCTGGCCAGCAGTGCTGGGGTGTGGGCAGAGCCTGTGGGACTTTGTCCTGCAGCCTCCCGGGGAGGCACGAGGTGTTATCCAGTGCACCCTCTTGCCGTACGTGCCTAGAGACGCCTCCCCTGGCCAGAGGGACCTGACGGGGCCCTGGGAAGACGTGGCTGAGGCCTCGGTGACTGGCGTGAGACACCGATGCCGAGCACAAGATGAGAGACGGGGGGGGAGGGCGGGCAGCGGTGTCGTGGTAACCCCAGACGTGGGGCGAGCGCCGTGGGTGAGGATGGCCCGTCGTGACATCCCCCAGCGATGGACGATGAAGTCACCGAGTGATGCGTTCTGGTGTCACCGAGGGATGGAGTGCGATGTCACTGAGGCGTGGATTGTGACCAGGTGTCCCTCACTGCTTATATTCGGGCGACGAGTCTCAGCCAGCCGGCTCGTGCCCGCACTCCAGCTGAGCGAGTTCGTGAGGTCTGGAGTGTTGAGCGAGGCCTTCGGTGCTGGTGTCGTGCTCGGGGAGCTGTTCGTTGCAGCTCTCCGTGTCCAACGCCAGAGCCGTCAAAGGATTTTCCCCAGCCCGGCCCTGCCAGGCTCAGGCAGCCGGGGCACCCAGGAGGCACGCTCGCAGCAGCAGAGGTGAGCTGGGAGGGGAAACCTCAGCCTGGAGTGGGTTGCTGGGAGGGTTTCCTTCCTGAGGGACCTGGGCACTTCTTCCACCCCTCCCCAGGCCAGCTAGTGACCCTGGCTTCTCTTTCTTTTCTAGCGCGACAGCTGCTGCTGCAGAGGCGGTGACGGGGAGCGCCCTGACATCCCCAGCTCCCCCCAGCCCACCACAGCACGTGGAGAGCATGGCCGCGGAGCCGGACAACCGCTGTCCCATCTGCCTGGACATCTGGGAGGAGGCCAGCTTTGCCATGCCATGCCTCCACCAGTTCTGCTACGAGTGCATCCTGCGGCGGGCCGAGAGCAAGCCCGAGGGCCCCCTCTGTAAGAGGAGGATCATCTCCGTCGTGCACTCGGTGGGGGCGGATGACGACGCAGGGGAGAATGTCATCACACCATCTACAGCATCGGCAGTCGTCGGCCGCCAGGCAGGAGGAGCTCTCGGCCGTCCAGCTGCCCACAGCCCTGCAGCAGCAGAACGACAGCCTGTGGAGATCCAGCTGCCCAGGGCTCCTCCGGGCGGCCTCCAGCCCAACACCTGGGCATCCCTTTTCCGGGACCACCCAGCTCTCCTCCAGCCCCTTCTGACCTGGGTGCGTCAGGAGCTGGGGCGGATCTTTGGGAACGGGCGTTCGCGGGCAGCCGTAGTGGAGGACCTCGTCACGCCCCTCCTGGTCCTCTTTGGGCTGGATGAAGACCTACTGGTCCAGCTGCTGAGGGCCACCCTCCAAAATCGCACGGCAACATTTGTGCACCAGCTTATTGACGTCGCCGTGCAACGGTGCAGCGGGGAGGCCCGCCGTCTGCTGGGCCTGGAGGACGCCCATGCTGTGGGGGGGCGGGAGGGCAGCCCCGCGGGTGCCCCCGGCCCCGCTGCCTCCCGGCGAGGGTCTCCCACACCTGGGCCAGCCCCCTCCACCAGCCCCGAAGGAACCAAAGCGGACGACCTCCCCAGCACCTCCGCAGCTGCCCTTCGGGGGGGTCCCGGCAGCCCTCCCCCTGCCCCCGTTCCTGTCTGCGGGGAGCAAGAAGAGCCCCAGGGGGAGCCCGAGGAGGCCGCGGCAGGTCCGTCTACGTCCAGCCGGGGCAGGGAACGCTCCCCTGGGGGGCCACGGCGAGCCCCAAAGAGGAGGGTCGGCAGCCCCGAGGCCTCTTCTCCAGCCAAGCAGAGGCCGCCCCGCCGGCAGCACTAGAAGAATGCCCCAGGCGCTGCCGAAACCAGGGCTGGGCCAGCAGCTGGGGGCGTGCGCCGGCCCTCAAGGGCTCCCGGCCCTCTAATTGTCAGGCACTAACAGCAAATAAAAGGCCTGCAAACTGCAGAAAAGGTCTCCGTGTTACTAACAGTGCAGGTGGCCTTGCTATCCCCACCCGTGCTGCTTTCTCCCCCTTTTCCTGGGGCTATGCCCACCGTTGCCTCTCGTTGTCCTTAGCAGAGTGCCATGGGGCTTCTCCCTCTGGTCTTGCACAGCCTCGTCGCCCTGCTTTGACTACCATGGGGCTGGACCTGTGCTCTCTGAGCACATCTCTCCCCAGAGCACAGCGCCACGGGCCTTGGTAATTTTAAAAAGAGACGGCTTAGCAATAGTATGAGTTCCCGTTCACAGCTCGAAGGCTTAAGATTCCCTAGACAGAACTGGCAGCTCCCAAAAGCTCCAGAAAGGCCAACGGAGTACTCAGTGTGTGCCGTTCTGTATCCAGTTCTGGGCCCCACAGTTTATGAAGGATGTGAAGGTCCTTGG
>NW_010972639.1:89829-94469 GCF_000737465.1 Haliaeetus leucocephalus | reverse complement strand
CCAGGAAGTGGTCTTCTGGCATTGTAGCTTACGGAAGCTGTTGCACCTTTGGAATCCTTTGCTACCTTTCCCACTGGCAATTCTTTCTCTTGCGGGACTTCAGCGAGCATCCCTGCACGGGCTTGTGACAGCTGTGCTCTGGGTGGTGGCCACTCAGGTCTCGCAGGCTGACCTCCAGGCTCAGGCATCCCACCTCCTCTCCGGGCAACCCGCTCCAGGGCTTCGTGATCCTCACGGGGATTTTGGTTTTGATGCCTTATCTCCAGCCTGAACCTCTTGAGTTTCAGGAGATGCCACTGTCTCTCACCCTCCCACCAGGGAGGGCTGGGAAGAGCCTGCCCCCATCCCCTTGATGCCTTCCCCGTGGGCACCGGCGTGTGCTGTGAGGTGCCCTGACGCCTCCTCTGCTCCACGCTGAGCCAGCCCCAGCCCCACAGACCCTCCTTGCCTCCCCTGAGCCCCCTCCGGGTTGTCGGCCTCCCTCCTGCCCAGGACCCCCAGTGGCACGTAGTGCGCGGATGAGGGCCGATGGGTGCTAAGCAGAGGCAGATCACCCTTGTGCCTTCTGGCTAGGGGAGAAAGAGAAGAGAAAACCCGGGAGAGCGAGCCAAGTGCTGCCTGTGGCCCCGCCGTGGGAGGAAGCAGGGGAGCGCGGAGGGCTGGCCAGCAGTGCTGGGGTGTGGGCAGAGCCTGTGGGACTTTGTCCTGCAGCCTCCCGGGGAGGCACGAGGTGTTATCCAGTGCACCCTCTTGCCGTACGTGCCTGGAGACGTCTGCCCTGGCCAGAGCGACCTGACGGGGCCCTGGGAAGACGTGGCTGAGGCCTCGGTGACTGGCGTGAGACACCGATGCCGAGCACAAGATGAGAGATGGGGGGATCGAGCGGGCAGCGGTGTCGTGGTAACCCCAGACGTGGGGCGAGCGCCGTGGGTGAGGATGGCCCGTCGTGACATCCCCCAGCGATGGACGATGAAGTCACCGAGTGATGCGTTCTGGTGTCACCGAGGGATGGAGTGCGATGTCACTGAGGCGTGGATTGTGACCAGGTGTCCCTCACTGCTTATATTCGGGCGACGAGTCTCAGCCAGCCGGCTCGTGCCCGCACTCCAGCTGAGCGAGTTCGTGAGGTCTGGAGTGTTGAGCGAGGCCTTCGGTGCTGGTGTCGTGCTCGGGGAGCTGTTCGTTGCAGCTCTCCGTGTCCAACGCCAGAGCCGTCAAAGGATTTTCCCCAGCCCGGCCCTGCCAGGCTCAGGCAGCCGGGGCACCCAGGAGGCACGCTCGCAGCAGCAGAGGTGAGCTGGGAGGGGAAACCTCAGCCTGGAGTGGGTTGCTGGGAGGGTTTCCTTCCTGAGGGACCTGGGCACTTCTTCCACCCCTCCCCAGGCCAGCTAGTGACCCTGGCTTCTCTTTCTTTTCTAGCGCGACAGCTGCTGCTGCAGAGGCGGTGACGGGGAGCGCCCTGACATCCCCAGCTCCCCCCAGCCCACCACAGCACGTGGAGAGCATGGCCGCGGAGCCGGACAACCGCTGTCCCATCTGCCTGGACATCTGGGAGGAGGCCAGCTTTGCCATGCCATGCCTCCACCAGTTCTGCTACGAGTGCATCCTGCGGCGGGCTGAGAGCAAGCCCGAGTGCCCCCTCTGTAAGAGGAGGATCATCTCCGTCGTGCACTCGGTGTGGGCGGATGACGACGCAGGGGAGAATGTCATCACACCATCTACAGCATCGGCAGTCGTCGGCCGCCAGGCAGGAGGAGCTCTCGGCCGTCCAGCTGCCCACAGCCCTGCAGCAGCAGAACGACAGCCTGTGGAGATCCAGCTGCCCAGGGCTCCTCCGGGCGGCCTCCAGCCCAACACCTGGGCATCCCTTTTCCGGGACCACCCAGCTCTCCTCCAGCCCCTTCTGACCTGGGTGCGTCAGGAGCTGGGGCGGATCCTTGGGAACGGGCGTTCGCGGGCAGCCGTAGTGGAGGACCTCGTCACGCCCCTCCTGGTCCTCTTTGGGCTGGATGAAGACCTACTGGTCCAGCTGCTGAGGGCCACCCTCCAAAATCGCACGGCAACATTTGTGCACCAGCTTATTGACGTCGCCGTGCAACGGTGCAGCGGGGAGGCCCGCCGTCTGCTGGGCCTGGAGGACGCCCATGCTGTGGGGGGGCGGGAGGGCAGCCCCGCGGGTGCCCCCGGCCCCGCTGCCTCCCGGCGAGGGTCTCCCACACCTGGGCCAGCCCCCTCCACCAGCCCCGAAGGAACCAAAGCGGACGACCTCCCCAGCACCTCCGCAGCTGCCCTTCGGGGGGGTCCCGGCAGCCCTCCCCCTGCCCCCGTTCCTGTCTGCGGGGAGCAAGAAGAGCCCCAGGGGGAGCCCGAGGAGGCCGCGGCAGGTCCGTCTACGTCCAGCCGGGGCAGGGAACGCTCCCCTGGGGGGCCACGGCGAGCCCCAAAGAGGAGGGTCGGCAGCCCCGAGGCCTCTTCTCCAGCCAAGCAGCGGCCGGCCCGCCGGCAGCACTAGAAGAATGCCCCAGGCGCTGCCGAAACCAGGGCTGGGCCAGCAGCTGGGGGCGTGCGCCGGCCCTCAAGGGCTCCCGGCCCTCTAATTGTCAGGCACTAACAGCAAATAAAAGGCCTGCAAACTGCAGAAAAGGTCTCCGTGTTACTAACAGTGCAGGTGGCCTTGCTATCCCCACCTGTGCTGCTTTCTCCCCCTTTTCCTGGGGCTACGCCCATCATTTCATGGGTGGTCAGACACTGGAACAGACTTCCTAGAGACGTGGTTGATGCCCCATGCCTGTTGGTGCCTTAAAAAGAGGCATTTGGATAAAGCCCTTTACAGGCTTTTACTTTTGGTCAGCCATGGAGTGGTCAGGCATTTGGACTAGATGATCACTGTAAGCCCAGCCCTTCCCTTCCTTTCCCTTCCCTTCCCTTCCCTTCCCTTCCCTTCCCTTCCCTTCCCTCCCTTCTTCCCTTCCCAGTGCTGTGTGAAAGGAACTGGAAATACCATATGGGCAGAGCAGAGACTAGCCAGCTCTGCTATGATATACCCATGGTACCTGCTCTTGAGTAATTACGTTTAAAATCCTTTTATTCTCTCTTAATACATTTAAGATCCAAGAAGAAATGTGGGAGAAACTACACATTTTAAAGGGGTACTAGCAAATAAGAGGAAGATACTATGCAAGAGAGAAAGTTGCTTTCCTGGGTTCAGTGTGGCTTCACACTACTCACAAAATAGTCCATATGAATTTCCAAAAGGACACCATCCAGATTAGACAGCTGACAACTTCATAATGCACTCTAATTTATAGTTACTAATAACATAGACTGTCAGTTAAGATTCTTGATGGCTGAATAAGTCAAAGGTGTCTGTAGATGACAGAAGATGAAAATAAACTCTTTCTCCATATTCTGTGTGAAATTAGTATCAAAAAAACGTAAAGAACACTTTATCTTGCTGCATATCACTGATGGGTTTGGCTGAATCCATAGTCCATATATAAGCAAGCTATTAGCTCCCTAGACAGCATTTTGGTTGACTCCCTAATTCTGTCATTATTTTCCAGAAATCCATTTATTCAAACTCTCTGTACAGTCTTTCATGAATTTGACATTTTAATTCCAACTGTAGTAAGAAATTCTTTACCCCTTTGTTGCAAGATATTTTTGACTCATATTTGTCCTGGATTATGCTTGACAGATTTTTTTATGCAACACGTACCCATGTAGTAAATGTATATTCTGGTTCTTCAGTTTGGACTCATAATACTCCAGCCTCTTAACTGACTGTATGATGAAAATTATTCTCAGTTCACTGCTCTTTGAATATGAAGCCATGTATTTTTTCACTGATACATCACATGAATTCAAAAGGGCCCAGTTTTCACAATCTAGGCTTTATATGTAAGTTACTTTATTAATATCATCTATGAGATCTTATTATATCCTTTGGGTTTTTTTTAAACAAAGCACTTTCATTGTAAAAATGTTAAGGAATCACCTTCACATAGTGACAAGTGGGATCAACTTGATAGCACAATTTCAAGGTTTTCTTCATTAGCCAAACGGAATCTTCAGGTATTTTCAAAACCTGAACAGTATTTATCCTGTCTCTGAAGTGAGAGAATCAATTTTAGCAGACAGACTGAAACTTCCTCATAGCTTTATGGAAGATGACCTATAAGAAAGAGGTTCAAGACCATCCTTGAGACATCAAATGGGAAAGCTATGAAGTAGGGTAGAAGGTAGGGTTATGCACCCAGGAGCAGATTCAGAGGCCACTAGGCTGATATGATGAAAAAATATAATTCATATGATACTGAAACAATGAGCTTAGGAATTTGCCACTCACCTGTTCAGAAGAATGGCATACACAGAAGCTACTAAAATATGTGCAGTTAGAGATGCAGATTATATTCCCAATGGCTAGATTAAGATATATCACTGTTGTGGCTTAACCACAGCCAGCAACTAAACACCAGACAGCTGCTTGCTCACTCCCCTGGGGTGGAATGGGGGAGAGAATGAAGAACATGAACTCTACCCCAGCCAAAACCAGCACAATCAGCCATACAAAGTTTGCAGATTTATTTAACGGTCAGCTACTGACTTCAACATATGTCCAGCAATTTTCCATGAAATTC
>NW_010972639.1:60437-89540 GCF_000737465.1 Haliaeetus leucocephalus | reverse complement strand
CTCGCTGGTGGGGTGGGGTGAGAAGCAGAAAAGGCCTTGACGCTGGGTAAGCGCTGCTCAGCAATAACTGAAACAACCCTGAATTATCAACGCTGTTTTCAGCAAAAATCCGAAACTTAGCCCCATGCTAGCTGTTATGAAGAACATGAACTCTACCCCAGCCAAAACCAGCACAATCAGCCATACAAAGTTTGCAGATTTATTTAACGGTCAGCTACTGACTTCAACATATGTCCAGCAATTTTCCATGAAATTCCTTTTGCTTGAAGAAGAGCTTAAAAGGCTATGACAGATTCTGTGGAGGACTAAGTTGTTTGTTTGTTGCAAACTTCTGCCTTCTGGCAGGAAACAAAAACTCAGCTGGTAAAAGCATTTTATAAGCTAGGAAGCAGCAAAATGCCATTTCTTCCTCCTATCTCCAAATAAATTCATTTAGGTCTCAAATGATAAAAAATAAGAAATGTTATATTTTCTCCATGTTCTCTGTACTTTTATTGTAAATCAGTATGACAATGTCTTCCATTGTTTTCCTTTAGTTTCAAGAAACAAGAAAACCAAGCAAACAATAGAGGGACATACAAACCCACATTTTTCCCTTATGGGTAAAAATTCTTAAAACTTGACATGATTAAAAGAAATTAATGGATGTATTGTGCAATGTAGCCATTGCTCTTGCTGACTGCATTGAAATCAACATTGCAAATGTTCTAGAGTCAGGGACATTCAATACTTTTCAACATGCTCTCGTATGCCAAATGCATGGGAATTCGCTGAGGGACATTGAGAAATACACTGAACAAAGACAACTGGAACTTCTGGAATGGGTGAAACGCTCACTGTAGAGCAGCTACTCGAGTCAGTTGTGCAACTGATGACAGTCCTCTCATATATTGCCTAGTTCGGCAACTTCATAGTCACATTAGACTGGCATAAGTGCTAGGACAGAAGGAAAAAGATCACTAGCAAAAGCTGTCCAGAATCCACCGATAATTTGGCCTTGCCACATCCCCTAGTTTTCTTGGGCCTTCCTTCAAGCTTGGTATGTACAAGTGTCAGCTAAGCCTCTGTTCCATGCTGTGTTTCTGTTGTGTACCAAACACTTGTCTCTAGGAAATGGAAAGGAATATGGCTGAGAGTGTCCTGTGAACATAGGGTGGCACATCTATCCACTTTTGCATTTGGTAATTAAATTTTCATTAAAAAGGAAAACTAAAGGTCTCCCCTGCATTTCATCTTGCTTGTACTTTGTACATCTTACCTTTACAGTCATGGGGAAAAAGTGCTGCGCACAGCTGCTTGGCAGAATACCTCCTGAGCACAACACACCAACCAACAAGCGACATTGCCCTGACAAGGCAGATACAGTACCAGACTGAAAAAGCTTTTGACAAGAATGATTAGCATTTTGTCCTCAGCATTATATGAGAATTTTGGAGCAGGAAAGCATCTATCCCAAAGAGCAAGTTATAGCAATTCCTGAACCTGCAGCTGAGACAATCATGAAAGGCAGGGAAAAAAACTGCCTTCTGCTAGACAAATCAGGGTCTGGCTCACCAGGAATATGGACTGAAAGATGCATCTGGAAATCACGCTTCATTTAATGCCACTAAGCAAAGCTCCTTAAGAATGTATTCCCCATTCCAGCTCATGTTTGGTCCCTGCTACTTCTTTGCCCCTAGTTACATGATGTTTGGTCTGGATCTTCCAGTGACAAGAGCGTGCATGCATGTGAAAAGCACAAATTATGTTGCTACAGGTTGCCAAAGAGATATTTTTTTCCACTGACTTGTGTCTCGTCTAATTGTTGAAGTGAATTTTCTGAGCTGGTTCAATGTTATTGTGGAGATAAATACATACTTTCATGGAGACTTTTGATTTGTTTTTTTCTTTACTCTAAAGGGAAATAATTCGTACAAAGTCTTATGGTACAGTATTGTTTCACTGCAAGTACAGCTTGTTTGTTTTCATTTCCTTATTTTGAAGCATATTCTGTCCATCTCTTCCATAGCTACCCATTGTGCAGGTGGAGAACACAGGCTGTTTTTCCAGCCTTCCACAGTACAGGCAGATTTTAACTTAAGCACAAATGTATACATGATAGTGTTGAATAGAAATGGAGCATTGGGGAAACTCCAAGAAGTGATGTAGCTCTTTCTCTGGATCCAAAACATTCTTGCACCTTGCTTCAACCATAAAAGCTGCATATATGGCATTACCTAAATTGTAGGTGGAAGAATATTTTAAATTTTACCTGTAAAGATTTTTGCACTGATTAAATTTTGCAGTTAAAAAGTGGACTTCAGGTCTCATATGGGAAGGATTAAAGCCTAATATGAAAAAAACTCTCTGGGTTGGTCTAGAATGGTAATTCCCATACTTGATCATTAAAGCCATGGTAGCTAGTTTGTGACTGCCCTACAGAACTATTTTAAGCACTAAAATGCCGAGATTTTAATTACATTTCATTGACTTTAGTTGCAGTGTAAAGTTGGACAGTGATGCATGAAAAATATAGAGATTTAAGAATGATGTTGATGCAAAGTATTTGGGAGCCATTGGTCCAAAACTTAATTATCCAGGTTAAGTGAAGTTCAAGTACTTTTGGCTATTAAATCTGAAAAGTGACTGTGTAGCTAATACTGCAACATTTTAATTCCATAATGTTGTGGTTTAACCTCAGCCCACAGCTTAAGCCCCACACAGATGCTCGCTCGCTTCCCCCCAGTGGGAAGGGGGAGAGAATCAGAAGAGTAAAAGTGAGAAAACTCCTGGGTTGTGAGAAAGTGATAGTTTAATAGGCAAACCAAAATCCGTGCATGCAAGCAAAGCAAAACAAGGAATTCATTCACCACTTCCCATCGGCCGGCAGGTGTTCAGCCATCTCCAGGAAAACTGGGCTCCATCGTGTGTAGTGGTTACTTGGGAAGACAAACGCCATCACTCCAAATGTCCCCTGCTTCCTTCTTCTTCCCCCAGCTTTGTATGCTGAGCAATGACATCATATGGTCTGGAATATCCCTGTGGTCAGTTGGGGTCAGCTGTCCCAGCTGTCTTCCCCCCCAGCTTCTTGTGCACCCCCAGCCCACTCACTGGTAGGGTGGGGTGAGAGGCAGAAAAGGCCTTGACTGTGTTTACGCACTGCTCAGCAATAACGAAAACATCCCTGAACTATCAACACTGTTTGAGCACAAATCCAAACCATAGCCCCATACTAGCTACTATGAAGAAAATTATCCTAGCCAAAACCAGCACATGTAATCTTGCCATATGAGAAGCATTTTGTTTGGAATTTAGGGACTACTTATTGATTAACATTATTGTAGCTGACAGATACAAAATAGTTGGGTTCATTTAAGTCTTCCAAGTTCTTTACTCTCAAAAACTTCACTTTTATGTATGGGTAAAAAAAAAACCAAACCAGGAAATCACTTACCTGTTTCCAGCAGAGAAACCTGCATACACACAAGTGTTCAACAGGTTAGATTGTACCTGTAAGGAGGCACCTCCCTTTGACATTTGCTAGTTCTATTCACAATAACAGACTATAGAATACTTGCACAGCCTCGGGTTTGTATCATGCTATCTGTAGACACTTTTGCCAAAAGTTTTAAATAAAGACTCTTTCTCAAACAAATGCGGTCATGCATGTGGCTATCATAGATCAAGGTAATTTCACATCTTTAACCACCCTGGATGTATCATTCTAAGAGGCAGCTATCACATGGTGACCACATACCAACTGTTGTATCAAGAAAATCCTCTTCTGTACACTCAATGTTAGTGTGCTGTATTTTACCAACAGTACTGTATTGAAGCATGAGATGTGCATCAACACAGGAGTAAGACTTCCAGAAATTCCAGTTCTCGGCTAACAGTGACAGAGCTGGTAAAAAGAGTCTTATTTTCTTGTCCTGCAGAAAACGTTACTGATATTTATGGATTATACCCATATTTTTTCTTAATGTAGCTTCGAATAGTGTGGCAAAGTTTAATACACCAAATTATATTTAAATGGATATAATGCAAGGATATTTCTAGAATGTTTTTATCCCTCTGTACTTGTGAACAGGAAAGCTGACACTATCAAACACTCTGGCCCTAGCATATGATATGTGGGAGATATAAAGCCACATCTACACACAGAACTCTTAACAAAAAAAGGAAAACAGAGACATTAAATGGGGGAACTACAGCCTTCCTTTAGAAGATAACGTTCCAGTATTTCTAAATCAAGGCATGTGCATTCAGATTACTATTCTTTTAATAGAAAGTCTCAGTGTTTTCTATAATAGTACCATATCTTCAAAGAATTTTAAGTTTTGATACATATTTTTTGAAGGGTAAAGTCTTGGCTTAAAATACTCTACTATTTCTGGGATGCATCTATACTTTGGCAGGATTGATCACTCAAAACATGTCAGTATTTCAAAACCCACAATTCCTCAGAGTATATCTACTTAGCTTGAAAAATAAATTATTTTAAATATTTAAAATTTTGCTCAAGTACTGAAGATGTATGACATTGCCATTGAAATCAGCATTTCAGAGATTAAATTAGAACAGGAGAGCAGCTGGAGGCCTTTATTTTAGATCCTAAAGTCCAGTAAATGAACTGAATATCCATTATTGATAGAACAAACACAGCAAAATCTTTTGCTTCTGACAGATCCGTGTGGTTTCTTGCAAACTGGTACTAATTTTTTGTTTGTATATACCAAGTGGAGGTTCGAGATTTTTAAGAGAAAACAATTTATAATGTATTTCCCCCTCATATCACCATAACTTCAGTAAAGTGTGGGGAACTAATACAAGAAAAATAAAGTCAGTCCCATTTGATCTTTATTTAGGGTCTGTCTCGTCCATTGCAGCTGACAAGGACTCTGCCCTCATTAGGCAATAACCAACTTTACCCTTACTTATTTTACTGGCAGTCCTTACTCTATTCTAACTGCAAGACCCACCCATTTTCTTGCTCATAACTGGAATGAAAGATGCCTCATTGACGTTTTTCCCTTTCCTTTGGGCCAGGTGCTGGCATACTGACACAAGTTGACCTATAATCATATGAACAGTCATAATGATTTCAACAGGATTACTGCTGGAGTACACTAATAGTTAGCATGAAGAGAAGTGACAAGATATGAACCTTTCTGGGTAGTAACAGCCACCACTCTGTGACCTCCACTAAGCATGCCTCTCCTGCCTGTTCCCCACCCAAATGTATGTTTTAATGCCCATTTAAACCGTAAACACGGACAAGTGCATACACGTTCTAGTTCCTCCCAGGAGAATTGCTGATCCGGAACTAAAGGAGCTTAGATGTGGTTTCCCTGCTCTTCTACCAGGGCAATGGTGTAACTAAGCTGAAGAAGCGTTTTCAGAGCTTATCGCAGGATTTTCACAATTAACCCTTTGTTGGCCAAAGGAACGGTGTCTTAAAGCAGTGTCAGCAGTACACTACCTTCAGATTTCCTTATTCAGACTTCTGCCGAAGTATCAAAGTGTGCCAACAGCTACTAAATACAGCTGCTTAGTGACCTCAGAGCTGAAGTCTAGACATAAAACTAAGAAACGTCTTTAAAGAAGTTCTTTTAACATCATCCAAACCAACACCATTCAGTTGGTTACAAAATGCTTTAAGCCAAAACCTTGCATTATGCAACTTTGCCCAAAACAGGTGCTTCAGTAATAGAGATATTCGAAGATTTTTTTTTTCTTTCCTTAAATCGAGTGAAGCTGGTTTTCTGTCTCTAAGTGATGCTTAGATTCCTATGAGTATATTAGCCAACAAAGAACAGCACAGCAATTATATGAATGAATGTTTCTGTAAAGCCTTTACTTCTGGCAAATACAGTCACTGAATTTCCCAAGTGATTTCAGCATGCCATAAAAATCAGGATCTCCTTAAACACAAGGTGACTGGTGAATGTGGTGAGCATCTCCTTAAGCACAGGGTGATTTATGAATGTGGTGCCCCCTTCATGCACAGCTCCTCCCATCCCCATCTTCCTTTTTTCACCCCAGTTTGAGACTGGCACGAGCACTACTTTTGAATGAAGCAGACATTCCTTAGGATGTACTGCCAAAAATAATGGAAAGCTTGATACAATGGAATGGTATAAAATGGTACCTGAAATGCTTAGAAAACCATAAAACTTAATGTTGCACAGCTCTCTTAGTCAGTGCCAACTACTGCAGCTGCTAAGACAGACTTGAGGAATCTGAGGATTTTCTTTTTTTTCCTTTTTCTGTGGAGTCCTACAGACATCTGTCTTTAGGAAAATTTGTTTATAGTATCAACACTTACAGCCTATGAAATGAGCCAGAAAAAGGCTTCTGTGCATTCACAAAGGAATGAAAAGGAATGAAAAAGGAATGAAAAAAGATGACAAAGTGCTTCTAACAAATTACCTCACGAGAATTAATTGTGGAAAGAAGCATAGCATCTTAAATGTTCTTCAGTAACTCTTCTAAATATAATTTGTAACCCTGACTTGTTGCTAGCCACAATCCGGCACAGCAGAAAGCAGAAGAGAACCCACGCTATGTGACAGGGGTCTGAAATGCCACAGCACGGGTACAGACTCAAAGATTTTCCTAACTAACCACCATCAGGCAGACCCCGCTAAAGCTGCACAGCATGCTGCATGTGAAGAACAGAGACAGACTCAATCTGTCTATAGCATTCCTTCCTCCTGGCCTCACCACCAAAGACAGACAAGAAGCCATAGATCAGCTGGACCATGAACTTCAGAGAGCAAGTATCTCCTGTTGCCGTAATCAAAGTTATTTGTGTACTGACTTGGAGATAGTCCTGATCTAACACAGAGTCAGAAAGTGTGATGGAAAGACAGGTTTCCTCCATGTTGCCGTTCCCCTGGAGGATAAAAGCTAGAGAGTTTCTCTGTAATTTTCTGGGCCAGGTGCTTAAACAGGCCCAGGAGGATTGGGCTGAACACTGCCGAATAGCAATGGACTCACCTTTTCCTCACCTGTTATTGCAATTTTATTTCAATAGTCCCAAGGCATAGGAATTAGATCTTTACAATCTTACAAATAACATTTGAAGATAATCAATGAAATATTTATAATTCCTCTGAAGCAGGCACTATCATTAATGTAGACTGTCCGTGCCCATGATACTGTGGATCGACTCAGGACTATTGTCAGAAATTCAGTGTAGTCGAAATAGGGTTGCAGAAAAACTTTGTAGTACTTCTGACTCTCTTATCTGAAACTGCAGATTCTGATTCAGACTTGCAAAGAGTTTCAAGAGGATACATCCGGGACTGAAACTGCGAAGTGCGTACCACTCCTCCTTAAATAAAGAACGGATAATCAGGACCAGATGTGCAAACAAGAAAAGATATATTTGGGGAAACCAGAAGAGAGACAAAGCAAGTAATCAACTATCTGAATGTACTGGGGACAGACGCCTTCTCTCTATCACAAAATAATGTCACACGGAGGTCTCTGGACCCCAAATTAATTTGGGGAATACAATAAATTAATGAAGGAATACTATGGTATCTTTTCTTCCACTGTAACAGTGGTTTTAGGCCACTTATAGTATTTAGCCCAAATAGAGAAGCCAGCAGCAGTGAATTTTTATATACTCAGGGCAAGGAAAGGTGCAACGCAGGTTTATAAGAAATTGAGGAATTCACACTATCCTCGCCGTGGCAATAAGCCAGGTTTCCAACTTGAAGGACATGCGTACTATATTAAATTGCTCTTTCAAGAGATGATGAGCAATTTGACAAATTAAATTTACTGGTACATAACTCTAAAATGAAAACTTGCTATCTTTGTAATAATGCCTTCTTTATAATAAGGAAAATAGTTCATGAACTCAAAGTAAACTTGTGGAATTCTTGAATACTGTAGTCCGGAAATCTAGTAACTCCTCAGGTTTGGTCATACCAAACATCACTTCTGAGAAATTTTCTCCATTCCCAGCAGTATTTGAAGCCCTAAGAGACTGCTTCCTTTTGCAAATATAATGTTAAGAAATAATTTATACTGTATATGAATTATGTTTTCTAAGAAAAGTCTTACTAACTTTTGAAACTGCCTGGAAAGCTAAAATCAGTTCCAACAATGTTATTGGCCATGAAGCAATTATCTTCCTTATTACTTTCTAAGAAGTTATAGCTGTTTATCCATAAGAGCAATTTGCAAAACTTGCCTGTTTTTGAAATACCTTACGTGTGCTCTGACTGCTGACATCTTTGTATAAGTATACTATCAAACTTGCTTGATAGCAATGTTGTGCTAAAGGTGACTTTTTTTTTTATTACTGAACAAAGAGAAGGCATATATATATACAGGAAATAATTATCCAGCTTTTACAGGGAAGTTGTTTTGCAAAACTACACAAATAATTTTACATATAAAATGACACAGTTAATGCCATGGTAATGTAGCCAACTTTTAACAGACATGTTTCCATCTCTTACATATCTGAGAAAAGAGCATCTGTAACTTTGAAGGGGTTACATGTACACTTTCAACATTCACTCACACAGTAATACTGTGCTACATGTCATTTACATGCAAAGTTCAAGCCTGGGGTAGGGTGAGGTAAGCTATTATCCAGGCATACAGCATACTCTTGCTATCTCTGAGAAAATGATTGAATTCCAAGGCACGAAGTGACAACTACTTGTTGACAATCTTCCACTGTTCAAAACAAGTCAAAAGAAACAGACAATCAGTATCCGCACACCGTAGTGACGTTATGCCACCAACTTTTGGTACTCACAGGGCTGCCATAACTTGCTCCTTTTTGTAGTAAAGACAGTCCATATTTCAGCTACATAGCCTAGGTCCAAACATACATTTGAACTGCACTGTCAGAGAGCTGTACTCTTAAAGCTGTGATTAGCACAAGTTTAGAACCTAGTATGGCCAGATTTTGAAAGTCTACTGCCTTTTTCCCATGTCCTAAAATAAAATAAATTATAAGATATGTTGCTTGGATACATTTGCAGGCATGCTATGAGGTATACATAAATTACTACACAGCTGGCACCTGCACTCTTATGTGAAACCATTTGATAATTTTTCTGTGTAGCTGCTTTTCCTATTTTGTGCCCAATAAACCATCTCCAAGGTGATAGGTAACAAGCTTCTAAAGTCATAAATAGCTTAAAGAGTTGTCATTTAAAACAGACAACATGATAGAAATGTTTCACATCTCAGAGCTTTGCAGAGCCAGGACAGGAAACTTTGCATCCTTAGAAAGAGAAGATTGCCAGGTCCCTTTCAGACACATATGTAGTTACTTCTAAGCATAGATGACTATTGATACACAGTAGCTCACTCATAAAAGGAGCAAAATATTTAGTGTTTCTTTAAAAGAGGTCTTATGCTTTTCTATAAGCTTGCACTCATGGCAACGAAGAGACCTTCCTTTAACAGGTGGAAGGAAGGAAGGAAAAGTACCAATATATTTAATGAGCTACATAGAATATTCCTGAACTAGTTTATTTCATACAAAATTCATCCACAAAGTCCTTCATATCAGAGTATGACTTCTTTGCTTGTCAGTTAGGCAACCACTTTAACCACAATCCACTAAATGTGTCATGTGTTTCTCCATTTCCCTCAGAGACGCAAATGATGGGAATATAGAAGCTTTTCACTACACCAACTATGATGGTTGCCTAATCTTATGTGGTCACATCAAATGAGCACCCCTAAAATTTTTAGGCTACATTAATCTCTTGAGGCAACATTTCACGGAAAACTGTTCTATGGAGTTGCAAAACAAGTTTTTTCATATTTCTTTTGTAGAAAACTAAATTCCTTAATATCGTAAAGGTCATCTTAAGGTATCGCTAAGGCCCCCTACATAGAGTCTGATTTATTATATTGCACCTCAAATGCTAGGTTCTGACACTGGTCTGAACTACAGGGTACTCCTCAGATGCCATGCCTTTCATCCATATTATCAAAGTCGATATACCAGACCTAAGAAAGTCTGATGAGAATCAGCTTGCTGGGGCCAGTCAATGCAGCAGAGATATGGACGGTGCAATGGTTGGAGTATACGCACTTTGCCTCATTTTCACACTGATACGTCACTTTGCTTGTCCAAAAGACACCCCCAAGGAAACAGGCAGTAATGGCAAGCAACACAAGTGGCTTCAAATCTGCCCTTTTTTTTTTTTAATGTAAAAATTGCCTGCACAAAATCCTTCATACAACAGTTTCAATCACAGCATAAGAGAAAATGTCTCTGGCAGAATGGATAAACATCATAATAATAGTGATTTAATTTTTTTGTTTTTCCTCTTTAAAAAGACATTTCCTATTGCTTCTAGAAGGACAGCTATAGCAAGCTATGGAATCTTTGCTTTTACTGCATATACAATAGTTTTAGAGTGTATAACAAGTTTCTTTTTCAAAATCATTGTTTACTATTTCAGCTGAAGGAAATGCATTTCTTCCCCTCCATAACAGAGGAATTAATATTTTATGGTTAAATCTTGCTGGGTCAGCTACATGTTACTGTTTTAGTAATATGCTTTCAGACTGCAATTTTTTATTTTTTATAGAGGAAGCACTTATTAATGCAGCTTCCCTTTTGAAAAACAACAAACAAATGATCAAAGAAAACCCCCCAAACCAAAAACCAAACCTCAAGCATCTAGCAACTAGATTCCTTTGCATTAATAATAAAATAATAATAAAAAAAAATCAAGTAAAATTCAACTACTTTTAGCTTTAATTTCACAGGCAAGAACTGCAAAATGACCAGGCATCAAGCAGCCTCTTTGATACTACAGAAACAAGTTATATTAATTTTCACATACACAGGAGAGAATACAAACCCCTTATTTCCTGACTTATATACTGTGGTCACTATGAAGAAACAAGTGATACTGCTTTCTGGATTAGAGCCTTGAATGGTTTAAATCATGGTCAGTGTAGAGATTGCTCTTTCTTGTGCCAGCCACCTGCACTAAGCCCAGAAAAGGTACTCATTCAGTTGCCAACAAGCCCCTCCCTGGAAAGCGTTTTCCCTCCAGAGCAAGACAGTGGATTGTTAAACCTCTGATGCTACAATAAAGCTGTCAAAGACTTCAGGCAGATGTTGATATGATCTACAGTAGCATTATGTTTATTGAAAGAAACTGTAATTATAGTTGTAAAACCCCGAGAAAATTATATAAATAGTTTTTCTATATGATTTACTGGTTGTTATGGTATTTATGACTTAAAAAAATAATTTTTAATAGTACCTACTAGCACAGCAGAGCATAAAGTCAATGAAACTGATCTGCTTGCTCTGTTTTCTTATGCAAATCCCTTCACGCTGTGGCAAAGCCTGAGGTAAAGACTCCATGCACACCACTTGGAGCCATCCTGTGAGAAAATCAGAGGAGGAAAACAAGCTTCAAAGCCTCAGGCAGAAAGCACTGCCCACCTCTGATGTTTATCAGAAACCCAACCATTTTCAGCTTGTATAACTTAATTTTATTAAATTACAGTGCATTGGTATGATATACAAGTACATCTTAGAGGTGGTGGTGATTGTGTTCCATTAATGTGTCCTAATCCTTAGCAAATTCTAACAGTGATCTTTACCACTGTAAATGCTGGAAGTAGTTGATGTTAATGTACAAGGTAGGGTGCACTTAGAAGAAAACCTGCTGTTTGTTCATAACGTGAAAGCACTAATTAAACATTAAGTCATTACACAGTATCTGATGACCCGTTAAAATCTGGAAAAAAGAAGACATCAACGAGAATTAACCTTCAAGAAAGGAAGTGTTGCCACACCAGTTTGGCTGTCAAAACAATAAATTTCCTCACTCACCATTATGAAGGACTATTTATTTAGTTGTCTCCTTGTTAGTATTTCCCTTTCCAACAGGTTGAATTTCTGGTTTACAAGTTCATTAGACCCTCTGGAAACTACAGCACCCAGTTTGCTTTGGGTCTACGTCATAGTAACGGAACACTGAGCCTGACTCTTTCTCAAGGAGTCTTTATAGCCTATGCTAAAAGTTCATTCAGCTTTTGTGTTCCCCAGGGTGTCCAGCTACACATTCTGCTGCAATAAAATAGTGATAATATTGTATCACTAAATATTTTTTATTACAGCAAAATATGTAACAGGATCTCTCACAAGAAATGAATAATAAAACTTAATTTAGCCTTATAAAACTTAAAATTACAAGTGTTCCTTCATTCTCAAGAGGCATAGTAAAATTCCGTACTGCATTAGACATTCAGAAACTCTGAACCTCTAACTACTTCAATTTATAACTTAGCAATTTGCTTTTCACTCCAAGGACACATTTACATTGTGTGTAGCACAGTGCAGAGACCGAGTTATTTCTGGCTTGGGTGACTTTGTGCACACAGTGCAGTATTGAATCATGCAAATGCAATCTCACATCATGAAAGTGTGCAGTGATGCAATTAAACTGCACCTCATTCTTATCTTAAACAGAGTTATTTAGCTGCAGTTCCAGGCTGGAATCACTAAAAAGCTATTATGGCTAAAAATGTAATGTCAGGCCACATAATCATCTTAGCCCCACCCTCCCAAGTTTTAAAAGTATTCTTTACAGATGTAAAAAATACTGATTTCTAACTTTGGTGGTACTCACTTCCTCTTTTGACACAATTTTCCTCTACTTCTGTTCCCCACTCCCCGCCGCGCCCCCCCCCCCAATCTGACACGCTGTTTCTGACTCCATGAACTATTTTAAGAACTGTGATAAAAATCAAGATATCATTGTGGCTAACTTTTTGATCTATTATGCCGCTCCATTCATATCTCTTCAAAAAAATTTCTTAAAGCTATCTCTCTGCTATGAAGCCAACAGGCTACCATTGACTGGTCATTTTTCACTCAGCTGCCTTGCATAATTATTTCTGTATATTAACTACTAAACCAGAAGTATGCTTTCCCAACTCTGTGCTGTACTTTCCATTCCAAAGCCTGCCTTGGAGAGCAGACCATCATTGTTCTGCAGACGAACAGGATGTCCTAATGCTGCAGAGAGGCTGGACATGGTGAATTTAAACACATTCTTTACAGCATTGCTCTGGGAATTCTGTTACTCCAGCATCATGAGAACACAAGCTGAGTTTGGATTAATCTGGTTAGAGTGGAGATTTTGACCTGTTATTCTGGAATAGGAAGGAAAAAGATGAGAGGGGTCATCTGTGTGCTGGAAAAAGCACTGTAATTGCCAGAAAAAAGGATCCTGTAGCTTGATCTTTCAAGCTTGTCAGGTTACCAGCTAGTGTCTTCTGGTAGACTCCACAGTCTTCCAGTGCAGGGGTATTTGGAATGAGGAATACCAGCAGCGGTAACTGAACTGAACTGTCAAGGTCAGTGAAGGTTTTGTCTGGATTGAACCTATGTGAAGGGCCAGAGTACAGAACCAGCCAAAGAATTCGAGACTTGGCCTTATCCAAAACCCACAACTATTAGGTACAACCAGCAGAAACTGAATATTCAGCTTCAGTATTTAGTATTAAAATATTAGCAGAATGTCTCGGATTTGCTGAAAACAAACAGTAATTTGGCAGAAGTAAATAAATATTTCATGGCACTTAGCCTATCTTTGTGAGCAAGTGGACTCTGTCATTCAAATTATTCAAACAGCTCAGTGATAAGGATTGGTAGAGCTACCAATTTGTATTTGAAAAGATTTTACCATAAGACTACTATTTATTCTTTTGAGATGTCTCTTCCTCACCCCCAAAAGCACTTCTTTAAAATCTCCATTATGCTATTTGAGACACAGAAAGGGTCCTCGACATTCTACTGGTTTTGTTAAAAGAATTGCTTGATTAAACTCAGTCTAGCTACAGAAATTATCTGAAAATTTTCATCAGATAGATGTGTCTACTGAGTATATTAAAAATTTAGGAAAGAGGTGTGTATGTATATATCCATATATATTTTAAATACACATGGTCAAAAAGACCACGAAGCTGCTTTACGTATACACAAAGCTTAACTGAGCTCAGCCTTAGGTCAACAGCCAGGACTGATTCCTGCATGGAGTCCTGGGTGTGTTGGTTTACTTTCCCGTATTCTCCTGAAGTTGATAGAAAAAGGGACAAGTACAATACAAGGCTACAATTAAAGAATTGAAAACATTGTGATAAAAATCAGCCCAAAGAAATCGAATATAAAATTAATTTGCCTAGTTGAGACATACTATGGCAAACATATCAAACTGCACCACACAGCACTATCTGTTCCTTCTGGTATTTCACAAGTGACAAATACCATCACCAATAGTTCTGCAAACCAGTATTTCTTTTTTGATACAACATGCCAGGATTGAATAAATAAACCTGGAATTAATAAACTAAGTAAACCTGGAATTGAAATTTGTTATATATACATAAACTAATAACACTGACAATAGTCAGTATTGTTTGTAAAAAATGTAAAAAAAAAAAAAAAAAAAAATCATTCATTGTAGTTTGCTTTCTTCCTACCAAGGGAATGTTGGGATCATTTTTCAAAACATGAAAGCCACAAAAACATGCAAGCCTAGGCTCAAATTCTCCAATAAACTCCAGGCTAAGTTTCACTTGCTTCGTGGAAACCTTGTCTTACTACAGAGATCTGAAGAAACACCATCTTTTTTATGACCATCGTGAAGAAAAACAATAAATGAATGAGCATGATAAAACAGATGGGCTCTAGTAACACTAGCTGTTTTGATACATATCTATTTATTATTTTTGCACATAATTTGTTGTTGAATATGTAAGGTACATGCACTAAGGACTGTCATACTATAATAGATTAAAGCAGAGAAACAATGACACTGAAATAAACTTCAGGAAATTTTGTAAGCTAGATTAAGACTTTTTATATCATTTTACACTGTAAATTCTTGGAATGTGTCTTATTTTTTATTTACTGAAAAGGAATAAAGGATTATAAATTGGGGGGAAGGGGGGGAAATGAGGGTAGGAGGGAGGGAGGAGAGTCTGGTCCTGTGTTTACTGTGCATAGCCTACTGACAACACTAACTGAAACCATTAACTCAACTTATGCATATGAAAATATATCATGTGTCCCTATGGATGTGAAACATCTACTTAATAATGCAGGAAATACCAGCTTATCTTCTATGGAGCTTCAGGTATGAGGATTTTCATGTATATTGTTAGTGATTATAATGTTAGAAAGGCAGGTAATATTGGCATCACCTTCACCATAACTGATACGTTTACAAACTTTATCTACATTATGTGTTGACATTTCATACTAGCTGCCAAATCCAGTTGTAAGCATAAAAAACTTTTGCGAAAACTTTCAGAATGTGATTCTGTACCCCATGATTGTCACTCACTCTCAATTTACGCTGTTTTCTAGTGCTGGCTTTGCTGAAATTTTCTGTTTACAACATGCAGGTGTTTTGCTTTTATAGACATGTGTAAAATTAATTTATAGCTTCCAGTATGTGCAGAGGCTTATCCACTATGTCCTTGTTCAAGTTCATCTTACGGTTTACTTGACCTAGAACATACCTATTGAGAAATCCAACTACTTTTATGAATGGAAAGATTTTCACTGGGAAAAATCTTCCTGTCAATACTTCTGCCAGGTCTTGTGAGAATATGTGAGAATAAAATACAGTCTTCATAATGGCATACAAACACCATGCCTGACAGTATAACCCATAGAAACCTACTGTAGTGACTAAGCATCTCCAAACCTTGTTACTATGTGAAAAAGCTCATTGCATGGAGCTTTGAAGATACCGTTATGATCCTGATGAAATCCTCTCAAACCCTACCTACGTTTACTTTTGGAAAGGCAGGCAAAAGGTGCCAGAAGTCTGCCAGAATAATTAGTTCACAGTTCGTTTGACAGTATTATTTCCAGAAGATCCGGAACTGATGATTTCTTAAGAGAACATGCAGTATTTCACTTGCCTGATTATAAGCAGTCAAAATATTAAAAGATTTCAATTAAAGTAAAGAACAAAATTTTGGGGGTGATGACTCATGGCAGTAAGAGTGTTATTTTGCTACAGCATTCCTAGAAGGCACCCCATATTAGTCAACAGAAATATAAATCTAACAGGTTGTCAGTATTAGTGCACAATCTTACCTCCATAGAGCACACAGGTAGTAAATAAATGGCTCACATGAAAAGTGGATAAACCTAATCTATTTGCATCTGCTCTTGAACACACCAGCAGATAAAAGCATATGTGAATGTCATAATCTCATGGTTCATTACCCTATGCAACTTAAACTGGTTCTCCCCATTCTCTACCGGAAAGCAGGGCTTTGGAGAGGCTGGGAGGGGGTGATGGACGCGACACACAAGACGTCCTCCCACCAAACATTTATCACTCATGGAGACACTCAATTGTCATCACTATTGCCAAATATATGAGTATGTTAGTTATTCTACACATACAATCATTTCTATTTCAGTGTTAAACATGCGTAAAATTTAACACACTTGCTTCCCACTTAGCATATAATAGAGGTTGGTAGATTGACATTAAAAGTGCTTGCTAGTTAATATCAAGAGTGTTTGGTGATGTGGCCAGGGACATCCTCTAACTGAAATGGTCTCTGACCATCCACTGAAGCTACACTACTGCATCTACTTCACTTTTACAGTGAGAGTACTTGGAAGGAGCTGAAAATGCAGTGGGCATTGCACTCCTGAGTAGTTTGCTATTCATCCACTTTCATTGGTCTCAAGCAGGGTATTTACACCTAAATGGAATTTCATACAGTTTGTCTATTCTTTTATTGAAATACATCACCTAGTCTACCTTGCACTACCTCCAGAATTTAGAGCACTTGGAATCTGAGCAGCTTGAAAAGAGAATAAATATTTAATACTGGATAGGGTCCCCCATTTTTAACATTTATTTAGAACTTAATTTCCTTGAAGGGAGGACCATATATTTGCTTGTGCAAAATAGACCATGACAAATTCTGGCTGCAAAATAAAAACCATGCTTCTTAAAGATTTGTTTTTAGTAAGGGTACTTTGGTTTAGATTAAAATGATAGATGTCATCCTTATTTGTTTCTGGAAGCCCTTATTGGAGTCTACCAGTATTTGCTTGAGTTAAAAATGCCAAGATAACTCATACTTGTCTCCTAGCAGAAAATGTGAACTGTCATTAAGAGAACAGCTGCTAAGAATCTCTAATTAGCACTCTTCAGTAATAAATTCTAAAATTTAAACATTTCGTTATTGTGCAGACTGAAGCAAAGGTTTCAAAATCTCAGGCTACTTCTACATTACTTTTTTTAAGCGTAAGCCCCACTTTATATTCCAGGACAAATTCAATGTTAAAAGTTAATAAATTCAGCTTAAGGAAGGACATTTTAAAAAAATCACTATTGCTACATTTACAGTAATGACATTCAGAACTACTTTAAATGCCATTATCAGAAAAAGGAAAGACTAAGGACCTCTGGAAATCGAAGAGCAGCTTGCAGACTTTTTCTTGGAAGTGTGTATCTTCTGGCTTTTTTTCCATTTCTGAAAGTTTCTTTTTAAGACTAGAACACCATTTATTGTGCCATAAAGGGTGCAGTGTAACATGAAAAATTTGTAATGAACTATATCATGGTTTTGTGATAGGATTTTCAATATTTTCAGTGTTTTGGGTTCTTGGGTAAGAGGTTCTCAGTAAGATATGCACAGAATATGATTTCATAGTCCATCAATTCAGTAAAATAGTCTTGTTTATGATTAAATAGCATATAAGCAATCTTGAGAATTTGCTATGTAGCCCACAGTGGAATAACTGACCAAGAAATAGTGTTGGGCAAGCCATACATAGCAGTGGCATATTGTAGTCAACTAACACTATGAAAATGAGGAGTCAAGTCTACAGCTAGCAGTTAGGTTTGCAACCATTACATTGCTCTGCTAGTTCTCTAGAGACGATAATAAAAGCAAAATAATGTGGGAAACTTTGGGTTCTATTGTAGTTCTAAGTCATCATTTTCTGGCTTGAATACTTTTAAATAGCTTGGAATTTTAACAATAGTTTTCAGAGCATCCAAACTGTGAACATTATACCCTTAGGGTGGCAATTCTGACTCTAAAATTGCTTAAGCCTGTATGTTGTCACAACCATAATTCTGTTCTCCTTTTCTGCTTACAGAATTTACCACTTGCTTTTGCAGGAAAATGATGCAGAACGGGTAAACGAAACTAAATCAGAGCTATTATTAAATTCAGTGGGAAACACAACTTCGTTCAAAGTAGCATTTACATCAAATGGTATTTTCCATCATTTTCTTCTATGCTGACAGAACCATTGCACATGTTATAGATGTGAGAGCATCTGTCTATATAAGAAAATCAGTGCTGGCCCAGCACATCAGATTCTGTGGAGATTAGCATCTCCATCAGGTTTTATATATTGCAATAAAACAAAGCCACAAAGGTAAAGTTCACAAAGGAGATGAATGCCACAGTGATTTACAAACACTTCTACCTGTCAGTCTGCTGACAGCTGTTGCATTTCACATGGCCCCTGTTGCGAGACTACTTCCTGTAGAAGTGCTCTACTCTGAAATACTGAATGCCACAGAAGACCTAGTTCAATTCTTTGCTGTGCTTGTAAAGGCTGAACTCACATAGTACAGAGTGATTAGGATATTCACTGAGGAGGAGGAGATTATTTTAGACCCAACTCAGTCATTTACAAGTATCTAAGGAATGTAAGTGCTACACAGTCAGTTACTGTGATAAGGATAAGAAACAACTAATGGAATGTAAAACCTAAAAGGAGTGCTCTCCTGCCCCAAATTCTGCTTAATATTCTTCTTATAGTTCTTGATTAATAACAAAGAATTGTTTTGAAGAATCCTGCATTCTGGTAGTTCTTTCCAAACTCTTGCTGTAATAAGTACTGTTCATATACAAACTACTGAACGTAAAAAGCATGGTAAGGTGGGGTGTTATACAAGCAAAAATTAAATTATTTTTATTTAATAAGGAAGGGATAACAACAGCAACAACCTGGGAGGTTTTTTGTTTGCTTGTTTTTTAAATAATAGGTATTTTGGAAATACTTTCCCAGAAAAATCTTCTCTCGTTTGTTCACAGAGATTCAAGCAAAACATTACAGTGGCTCTTCATTTTTTTTAACAGTACAAAATTATTCCTTGGGCCTAATCTAGATCTTTCCAATTTGAGCCTATTTCTTTTTCTTTTTAGCTTGGCCAGGAGAACAATTTTCTCTTTTTCTTATTGCCGCCTTTTACATACTCGGAGATGTATCTGACCCCTTTTTTTCCTAATGCAAGAAGAGTATTTTAATCTAATTGTTTACAGTCATAACTAAATTTAAAGAAAGAATTATCATGCTAACCTTTAATTCCACCTTCTTGTTCTCATTCCAGGGGTTGCATCATACTCAGAGGCTAGCCAGTGAACACAGCACTTCTTCCATACCCTAGGTTAGAAAACAAGACTATAATTCATATATAAGTAACAACCTCTGGAAACAATATAGGAACTCATAATATGAGGTGGAACGTTTTCTTTCCAAATCAAACTCTGACATTTACACGTTGTTCAAGCACAACAATGAGGCTGCTACATTGCTGTGAATACATAGCTTTGTTCTCAGTTGACTGTAGAGACAATTCAGCTGCAGATAAGGGAAAAAACACCTTACATTTTTGTGGGATTTTTATTACATACTAGTCACTCTCTACTACCTTATAGCCACCCTATAGAAACAAAACCAGCTAACAGTCATTTGTTTCCCTACTTGTAAAATGGTGGCATCAGTTTTAGTAAATTGGATCTTTCATTCTTTTCATTGCACTTTTATGCAGCTGTGTAGAAATTAGGGTCAATTTACAAAACACCCATCAGTAGTTCTTTCCACTAATTGAAGAGCTTGCCAATGTCAACAGATCCATACTGGGTTTTTGAAACAAAGATGACAGTGTTGTTGCTCCATAGATAATCCCTACAATTAGATAACACTTCTATACTACCTGTTCTGCTCTAGGGTGCTTGACATTCCAATGGGAATAGGGCAACAGTGCATACCAGTCAGCTTTCCTATTGCCTTTTCAGTGTTGCTTTTAAGGTAAAGCCAAGCTCTGTTTCAAATGTAAAGTGGAGTAATTTTAAAAGCTTCACTGGAGATACTCCAAATATGTACAACTGTGACAAAGTACAATTTAATACCTGACATTTATAGTTAGGTCACTAAGTGTCACTAAGTTAGTTCAAAATGGTGATGAACTCGTGCAAATGCTGCTCTACAGTTAAGAACACACTAGATAATTGCTTACTCTAGATAATTGCTTACTCAGACACTTAGCTAATGAAGAGATTATGGTAAACAAAAACACCACTATAGTCAGCATTTGTATGTTTTCCAGGTGAGATATTCTGATCTCTTACAGCTTCCTTCTTGTCTCTAATTCTTTGATTTTCATTTTTGATTCTGTAATTGAACCAGAGATAAACCCACTCTGGCAGACAAGCAGATCCTCTCAAGAAACAAAATCTTGCTTGCTTACCCTAAGGATAACTTGCCTTACCTACGCTATAACGGTGTAATGTTTTTCAACTGCTAGAGAAGCCCATTTTAAGCATAGGGTATTATAGCTATTATAGCATTGTTGCCATATATGGCTTCCCGTCTTTCTCATGAATAGAAGTGTTTTCCTTAGGCACACTATAGTTGTAGATTTTATTTATACAATTACGTCAAACTTGGGGGGGAATTCAGCACATATGACTGGACAACTTCTGGTTTTTCAATGATCAAAAAACCCAACCTGTAAGACTCCAGACAGTTCTCATTTTGTTGAAAATGGACAGAAGAAAAGCTCTGTTTGTTTGGGAAACCATAGCCAAAAAGGGAAAACAAAATACACAAAAAACCCCTTTCTTGCTTCTGCCTGTAGGGAAAAGACGGAATTCTGATTTCATTTGGAGATTATATTCTGGGGATACTTCACTGGGGATACTTTGATTTTTATTGACATCAACAACAGCAGAATAAATTTTTTGAAATAGTCCTTTCACATTCCACTCAACTCAGTGACACCCCACCCACTCTCCAATTTAAACCTAAGTTTTTTTGTGTGACTTTGTAGCACTGACACTATTGAGATATGAAAAGCTCTTTTATACAAATGTTACACAGTTTGGGTGTGATTCTTTTCTTTTTAGTCATCTATGGCATTTTTCCGTGTCACGATGATGGTTTTTATTTTATGGTAGTGTCAAATGCAAACAACACCTTGAAGTAAATATGGTTTGGGAACGTGAACAAAAGCTAGTTACCAGTTCATATTGCTTCCAGCTATAATACCTAATGCTTTCCTATTTTTATGGAGCCCTAGCAGTCCTTCAATATGTTATTTAAGACTTTCATAGCAAGAAAAGCCTAGAAGGCTTGGGAGAATTATTTGTGTGTAGAAGTAGGGAAGCTAGGAAACCCTACACATCTTACAGGTCCTTCACCAGTAACAAATATATGATGTATTTTTTTTAAAGAGTTTTTTTTTAGAGAAAGATGGCTGGTTGCTTATGAAGTCCACAATTAAAGTGATCACCTCTCATTCCACTCTTTGAATCAGCATTAAGAATCTTCTTTCTGGTGAGACAAAAGAACTTTAGAAAACAAATATTTAGACACTACCATTTCCAGTTATGAAGAAAGCAACATTTTTAATCCAAACTAACGGATGGCTAAAAGGCTAAAGCTGGCAGCAAGAAAACTCCTATTGTACCTAATCATGCGATTACACTGAACTGCATGCCTGACATAGATTCATAGCTGTATTACTCTCTAAAATCTTTGCTTATTAAAACTTCATATTGCACCGTGATTCTGTTTTTGCACTTGCAAGGAAGCAATTGAAAGAAATTCAATAATAGCTATAAAAATAGGAAACGTTTGCTTTATTGCAGAGTGAGTGAGGAGTCCTTGTAAGGTACCACTTAGAAACATGTGGCTCTTTGTGACAGGCCTTAAAGACTTTTAGGGGGGACGGGAAGAAGAAAAAAAGAAAAGGGTTCTTTTTGGAAGCCTACTGGAGATCCCCAGAGTTCTTCATCCAGGCTTAGTGGTTTGTAGGTAGAAAAAGATTCCAGCTTTTGCAGAGATTAACTGTGCTGTACTTCTGACGTGGTCTGGACTGCAGAGAACAGAGAAGGCAGATTTGAGACCTTGTAAGAAAAATGGCCCCCTCATAAAGGAAAAGCTGAATAAACATTTCATAGCAGAAACTGAGTGGAAAGCAGCTCTCTGGTAAGAAGTGTAGCACTTAAATCTAAGTGTCTCTCATAGCTATTCAAGCATTCCTTCACAAGAAGAGATTTCCCTCACAGTTTACATGGGATATACTGCTTCAAAAGTGAAGGATTTGACCAATCTCAGAAGCTCTGTTACTACATAGCTAAAAGAGGAATAGCCCATTATCTGTTTGACTCTTTTCTGTAAACTCTGTGAGTGTACTGGAATGTTACAATACTATATGTGTGTGTGTGTAAAATGACTACTGAAAAACAAACAAAACCATCAAATTTTGAGTGTTTATCACCATCAACTGCAACTGTTAGCTTTCAGAGACAGGAAGCTGTCAAAAAAAGTATTAGAGAAAAGAAAATGTTAGCTACTAATGGAGATGACACAGTACATAATGCAATAAAATACTCCATGGGGAAATCATTGTTTGACAAAAAAGAGTTACACAACATTTCTTATGATATTCCCTCACTTGGAAATGAGTTTCAGAAAACAGAAAACATTTTACTTTGCCACTCTTGGATGCAGAGGGCATTGAGGCATTTGAAGAGAATTTAACAGCCTTTCCAGATGTTTTTAATTTTAGATTTCTAGTTCAGGTATGTCGTGGTTTCAGCCCAGCCGGTAACAAAGGACCACGCAGCCGCTTGCTCACTCCTCCTGCCCCCCTCTAGTGGGATGGGGAGGAGATGGAGGAGAGAAAAGAAAAAAAACCTGGAAGCTCAAGGGTTGAGATAAGGGCAGTTTACTGGCACAACACAAAAAGAAAAGTTACAACAACAACAACGGTACTAATGAAAGAATATACAAAACGAGTGATGCACAGTGCAACTGCTCACCACTCGGAACCCGACGCTTCACCACTTCCTCACTGAAAGTCGAGAGCACTCCCCAGCCCACTCTCCATTTATATACTGAGCATGATGTCACATGGTATGGAATAGCTCCTTGGCTAGTTCAGGTCAGCTGTCCCAGCTATGCCCCCCTCCCAGGTTCCTGTGAAAATTAACTCTATCCCAGCTGAACTCAGGACATTATCCACCCCTTATTCTATACCATCTACATCATGCCCAGATCCTACATTTTCCAATTAATCACCACCACTTTCCTTGTCTTATATACATATATGTATATGTATATGGACCCCCCCACACACACACACAAATAGCATTCCCTTAGTTGATGAGCTATCCCTCTAATGTGTCCATTAATTTTATTTAGTCCATGACTTTGGGGCTCCATCTGTTGTAACAGTCCTTCAGGATAAGAGAGATGGTGTGAGGTGTTGGGTTGTTGCATGCTGCCTCTGGAGCTTGCGGTTGGTACATCTGGTGCAACCCACTCCCTTGGTCTGCAGGTCAAAGATGTTGATCTTGAGGAAGTTACTGGGTGCCAGTTCAAGTTCTACCACTGTTGTACTTGGCTTGGTTTTCAAAGTCCATCCTTCAGTCATTTTGGGTAATTCTTACTGTAATACCCTTGATATGGCATATAGACACTATAGATACAATGACATACATTGGCAGGTTATTTAGCAGTTAACATCATACAGCCTAATTCACTGACTATTCTCTCCCAAAATCAAATCTCCTTGAGGTACACATCGAACTTCCCCATCCTTCTGCATCACCCACCAAGTGGACCCAGGTCCTTGAGCAAAAACAACCCCTTGGATGGGTTTGTCTCTGCTTGAGGCAGGACTAACCCAGACTGTCTTCCCTAACATATTTTTCATGTGCACTACAGGGACTCTATCTCCTTCTACAGTATGTGGAAGTCTTGGTTGGGCGGCGCCAGCCTGATTGGCAGATCCTCTAGTATTAACTAACCAGGTGGCTTTTGTTAAATGTGTATCCCAATGTTTGAAAGTTCCACCCCCCATTGCTCTCAATGTAGTTTTCAGCAGTCCATTGTATCGTTCTATTTTTCCGGAGGCTGGTGCGTGATAAGGGATGTGATATACCCACTCAATGCCATGCTCTTTGGCCCAGGTGTCTATGAGGTTGTTTCGGAAATGAGTCCCATTGTCTGACTCGATTCTTTCTGGGGTGCCGTGTTGCCATAAAACTTTCTCTTCAAGGCCCAGGATAGTGTTCTGGGCAGTGGCGTGGGACACAGGATATGTTTCCAGCCATCCAGTGGTTGCTTCCACCATTGTAAGCACATGGCACTTGCCTTGGCGGGTTCGTGGGAGTGTGATATAGTCAATCTGCCAGGCCTCCCACTGTTTATATTTCAGCCATCGCCCTCCATATGACAGGGGGTTTTGCTGCTTGGCTTGCTTAATTGCAGCACATGTTTCACATTCGTGGATGACCTGTGCAATAGCATCCATGGTCAAGTCCACCCCTCAATCTCGAGCCCATCTATATGTTGCATCTCTTCCCTGATGGTCTGAAGTATCATCGGCCCACCGAGCCATAAATAGCTCACCCCTACGTTGCCAGTCCAGGTCCACCTGAGACACTTCAATCTTGGCGGCCTGATCTGCCTGCTGGTTGTTTTGATGTTCTTCAGTGGCCCGACTCTTGGGTACATGAGCATCTACGTGACGTACTTTTACCACTAGCTTCTCTATCCGAACAGCGATATCTTGCCACAGTGCGGCAGCCCAGATGAGTTTACCTCTGCGCTGCCAGTTGCCCTTCTTCCATTGCTGTAGCCACCCCCACAGGGCATTTGCCACCATCCATGAGTCAGTATAGAGATAGAGCACTGGCCACTTCTCTTTTTCAGCAGTCTAACACTAGCTGGATGGCTTTCACCTCTGCAAACTGACTTGATTCACCCTCTCCTTCAGCAGTTTCTGCGACTAGTCATGTAGGACTCCATACAGCAGCCTTCCACCTCCGATGTTTTCCCACAATGCAACAGGACCCATCAGTGAACAGGGCATATTGCCTCTCATTTTCTGGCAGTTTATTATACAGCAGGGCCTCTTCAGCACCTGTCACCTTCTCCTCTGGCAACATTCCAAAATCTTTGCCTTCTGGCCAGTCCATGATCACTTCCACAATTCCTGGGTGACTGGGGTTTCCTATGCGAGCCCCTTGTGTGATCAGTGCGATCCACTTACTCCATGTGGCATCAGTCGCGTGATGTGTAGAGGAAACTTTCCCTTTGAACATCCAGCCCAGCACTGGCAGTCAGGGTGCTAAGAAGAGCTGTGTTTCAGTACCAACCACTTCTGAAGCGGCTCGAACTCCTTCATATGCTGCCAATATCTCTTTTTCAGTTGGAGTATAGTGAGCCTCGGATCCTCGATATCCCCGACTCCAAAACCCCAGGGGTCGGCCTCGGGTCTCTCCAGGTGTTTTCTGCCAAAGGCTCCAGGTAGGGCCATTCTCCCCAGCTGCAGTGTAGAGCACGTTTTTAACATGTGGTCCTGTCCGGACTGGCCCAAGAGCTACTGCATGAACAATCTCCCGCTTAATTTGTTCAAAGGCTTGTCGTTGTTCAGGCCCCCATTTAAAATCATTCTTCTTCCGGGTAACTTGGTAGAGAGGACTTACAATTTGACTGTAATTTGGAATATGCATTCTCCAAAAGCCCACAACACCTAAGAAAGCCTGTGTTTCCTTTTTATTAGTCGGTGAGGACATAGCTGCTATTTTGTTGATCACGTCCGCAGGGATCTGACGACGCCCGTCTTGCCATTTTACTCCTAAGAACTGGATCTCCTGCGCAGGTCCCTTGACCTTACTTTCTTTTATGGCAAAACCAGCCTTCAAAAGGATTTGGATTATTTTCTTCCCTTTCTCAAAAACTTCTTCTGCCGTGCTGTCCCATATGATGATGTCATCCATATATTGCAGGTGCTCTGGAGCTTCACCTTTTTCCAGTGCAGCCTGGATCAGTCCATGGCAAATGGTGGGGCTGTGTTTCCACCCCTGGGGCAGTCGATTCCAGGTGTACTGGACACCCCTCCAAGTGAAAGCAAACTGTGGCCTGCACTCCACTGCCAGAGGAATGGAGAAAAGTGCATTAGCAATGTCAATTGTGGCATACCACTTAGCTGCCTTTGATTCCAGTTCATACTGAAGCTCTAACATATCTGGCACAGCAGCACTCAGTGGTGGCGTGACTTCATTCAGCCCACAATAATCTACTGTCAGTCTCCATTCCCCATTAGATTTCCGCATGGGCCATATGGGACTATTAAACGGTGAGTAAGTCTTGCTGATCACTCCTTGGCTCTCCAATTGGCAAATCAGCTTATGGATGGGGATCAGGGAGTCTCGGTTGGTGCGATATTGCCGCCGGTGCACCGTCGTGGTAGCAATTGGCACCTGTTGTTCTTCAACCTTCAGCAACCCCACAACCGAAGGGTCTTGGGAGAGACCAGGCAGGGTAGACAGCTGTTCAATCTCCTCCGTCTCCAATGCAGCTATACCAAAGGCCCAATGGTACCCTTTTGGGTCCTTGAAATACCCCCTCCTGAGATAATCTATACCAAGGATGCACGGGGCCTCTGGGCCAGTCACAATGGGGTGTTTATGCCCCTCATTCCCGGTTAGACTCATTTCGGCTTCCAATATGGTTAGCTCTTGGGATCCCCGTGTCACACCAGAGATACAGATGGGTTCTGCCCCTTTATAACTTGATGGCATTAGGGTACATTGTGCACCAGTGTCTACTAGAGCCTTATATTCCTGTGGGTCTGATGTGCCAGGCCATCGAATCCACACTGTCCAATAGACTCGGTTGTCCCTCTCCTCCACCTGGCTGGAGGCAGGGCCCCTCTAATCCTGGTTAGAGTATCTGTTACTCACTTTTTGCGAACGTGTATCAGAAGTCCCTTCAAGAGGATCAGAAATGAGATCAGCCCTTCTACTCCATCTGGGGGACTGCTCACGGGAAACTGGAGCAGCAGTTTTCCAAGAAGAAGTCTCTTTTCTGGTTGCTTTTTCTCGCAACTCCCGTACCTGTGCATCCAAGACTGAGGTAGGTTTTCCATCCCACTTCCTCATGTCCTCTCCATGGTCACGCAGGTAAAACCACAGGTTAGCCCGTCGTGTGTACTTTCTCTCTCCTCTCTCTTGGGCAGAGGAATGCTTACTCCCAATAACTGCGATGTGGGCCTGTACAGGTGAGGAGGAGGACATATCCACTTTGAATTGCTGGAACTCTCAGGACAATTCCTCTACAGCTGAGACACAGGCCCATAGGGAGGAAGAGAGACTTCCTTCGTATTGCCGGAGTTGGACAGCCAATTCATCCACCGTTTGTCCATAGCCTTCTTTCCAGGACATTACTGCCAATGAGTTGGCATAGGTTGGTGGTGCACTTCGTAGAAACTTCCGCCACATGGGTTGTGTGCATTGAACTTCATCTGGATCTGTGGGTGACTGAGCATTTTCTGGATCGTTATAAATCACCTCCAGCATGGCCAATTCTCTCAGGTACTGGATACCTCTCTCCATGGTGGTCCACTTGCCTTGGTGACATGTAACTTCATCCTTGAAGGGGTATCTTTCCTTCACACCTAACAGAAGTCGCCTCCAGAGGCTGAGGACTTGTGTTTTTCTCCCAATCGCCTTGTCGATATCCCCTTCCCTAGGGAGAGATCCCAACTGCTTGGCTTCCTTACCCTCTAATTCCAAACTACTGGCCCCATTATCCCAGCATTTGAGCAGCCAGGTAACAATGTGCTCACCTGGGTGGTGGCTAAAATCTTTTCGCATGTCACGCAACTCACTCAGGGATAGAGATCGGGTGATTATTTCAGGTTCTGCCTCTTCCTCCTGTTCTTGCAATGACCCTGGTTCACTTTCCTCTCTCACTAAGTGAACTGATTTCTTTGTGTGTTTCTTTTTCTGTACAGGGGCGACTGATACTGGCACAGGTTGGTTCTCCGGTTTAGCTGCAGTATCTGTCACCGGGGTTGGGGTAGCCATGCTGCCTGTTGCCGCAGTAGGGTTAGCCACGGTACCTGTTGCCCTGTTTTCCATCTTTTCCCCCTGAGGGTGCTGCATAATATCAAGCAGTGTTTGGTAGATACTGGCCAGGGCCCAGCACAGTGCAGTGAGTTGTGCGTCTCTGGAATAGCCACAGCATTTTCCTTTCAAATATTCTACCACTTCATGAGGGTTCTGTAGTTGTTCAGGAGTGAACTTCCAAGCCACTGGAGGTGAGAAGTTCTCTAGATACCTGCCCATATCCTCCCACATGCTGTGCCACCCATGAATATCCAGCTTTGGGGCAGATCTCTGGGTGGTATTCTTAAAGAACCTTTTTGTAGCCCTAAACAAGACCTGAAACATATTCAGGAGACATAGCACTAACAGCACACTGGCTTGCGCATCCCAAGGATATTCAAAATTCTCAAAAGCTGTTGTAATTAGCCGGAAGGAGAGAAGGGAGGCAAACGGACCAGGGGAAGGATCCTCCCCTGACTTCCCCATGGATTGGGTGCGATTACCAATGAAATCCGATAGAAGGCACCCGAAGTATGGAAATGATATCACTGCTGCATACAGATACCAGCTTAACCTCATGACCAGTGATGTAATCATTTCACAAGTCGACATTGCCCAGTACAGCAAAATGATAATCCCAATCACTCTCCCAGAGATGAGATACGCAACTACAGGCAATACATAAAGCATATAAGAACTTACAAAACGCCACCATGTAAACAGCTGAATCAACATTGTGACTAACATCTATTTATCTAGTATAAGAAATGCGTATGACAAATTTGTTTCAACACGCTCTGGCCAGATCTGTCGTTATCTCAACCCTTCGTGCCCCATGTTGGGCGCCAAAAAGGACTGTCGTGGTTTCAGCCCAGCCGGTAACAAAGGACCACGCAGCCGCTCGCTCACTCCTCC
>NW_010972639.1:5233-60322 GCF_000737465.1 Haliaeetus leucocephalus | reverse complement strand
GTTACAACAACAACAATGGTACTAATGAAAGAATATACAAAAAGAGCGATGCACAGTGCAACTGCTCACCACTCGGAACCCGACGCTCCGCCACTTCCCCCACCGAAAGTCGAGAGAACTCCCCCCCAGCCCCCTCCCCATATATATACTGAGCATGATGTCACATGGTATGGAATAGCTCCTTGGCTAGTTCAGGTCAGCTGTCCCGGCTGTGGCCCCCCCACCACCTTCCAGGTTCCTGTAAAAATTAACTCTATCCCAGCTGAACCCAGGACAAGGTAGTACGAAAGGGGCACTGCTAAAGGGGTTCTCCCAGTGTCCTTTAGAAGAACCTGTATTTAATTTCAGCAGTCTTGTATAAACCTCTTGTTATACATGATCAAGCTTGACATGATTTATTCTTCAGTTAAAGAAATAGTTTAATCAAATGGCTTTGTGGAGCAAACTATGGCAGAAGAAGAAAATAAATGTTGATTTCTATACGTAGAGGTACCTCAGTTTGAAGAAAAAAAGAGATGCGAGATCAAGTATTGGAGAACTAACTCACCTTATTTTTCAAGTTTAGCTACTTTCTAGTAAGAAAAGGAGAGCGATCAGTTAATATTTCAAGAAGAGCTGATATTGAATAGTATAGTGTTTTGCGTACACATGCTTTAAAATAGAAGATCATCCTTTACTTACCACCTTGAGAAGGTGGTTAATCTAACTACACTTCCAGTACAGAAGCCTCTAAATGTTTTCCTATTTGGAGAGCCAGGGAGGCTGGGCATAGGGAAGAGGTAAGGTACAGAAGAACTTAAAGCATTCCCTAGGAAAAGTTCAACTGAACTTGCCTTCCTGTTGGTATACCACACTCAGCAAGTCACTTTTTATTGGTAGTCAACCTGTTCAGAGAAATGGGCATGAGAATTTGACTGCTCACTACAGTTCCAGCCTCTCACACAGCTGTAGCTATGGACAGAAATGTAAGGCTCAAGCAATGAATTGCCTATACAAGAAGCAACACCAGTCTAAGATACACGGATTCCAACCAGTCTTATAATACAGGACTGTAGATCAATATCTCATAAAAGCAAATGGGTTACTCACATCTAGTTTGATTTTTATTCACATGTATTTCCCCTTGCCACCCTCCCTGCAAACCTCTTAAAACAGTACCTATAGCCAAAGTTGTTGAATCTTACCATTACTCTAAACATATAATAGACAAAAACCTCAAATAAAACAGCAGTGTGATTTAAGTTCAAAAAGCCCACACAGCAAACTGTACCTACCCCCCCGACTACCTTTTTTGTCTTTTTTTTTTTTTTTGGCACTTATGATCAGTGAGGAGGTTAGCGTTTCACTGCTCCTTTTCAGGCTAATGGCATCCACCTACTTGGCCTGTTGCCCAGCTGCTGCCTATCAGCCTGGACAACCTGGAGCCAGGGGTGCAGCTGTGCCTCCTTCCCTCATCTCCAGGCCTGTGCCCACATACCTTCAAGAGCCATTTAAAAACACACATGAAAAAACCAAAAGAATGAAAATGGAGACAGCTTATGTCTTTTGTTGTTTCTCAAATGTTTTCATGTATCTCAGGGGTCAACTCCTGCAATAAGAAAATATAAATAGAGCCTGATGTGTCGTGCCTTTCTGTCCTCATTTACGCATGCACTGTTCAGGGTGTGCAAGAGCTTTCCTGAATGCTATTGCATGGCATGTCAATCACTGCACAGCGCAGAAAGAAAGCCAGTGAGTACCACCTAGACATGGAGCCCAGGCAGGGCAGATGAACAGATTATAGAATCAGAGAGCACCAGCAAGATTTCTAATTTTAAGGAATTTGATAAATTAATAAAGATTGAAGTTTGTCCTTTTGATTAAAATGCAGTTGCCTACTACTCACTGCACAGTAGGACCCCTCTTTGTCAAAAGAGGAAACACAGAGTTTGAAACCTAGTCAGGATGGTGCAGTAAAGAAATTTCAGAAGAGTTCTTCCAAAGGAAAAGAAATCCGACAAAAAACTACAGCAAGGAAGTGGGATTATTCCCTTGCTTCCCTTTCTAGATAATGCTAAATTAGCAGAGCTGATTGAGATATCAAACCCAGAAGACAGACAATCCTAAATTGTACTAGAAAAGGCAATTTTGAAAATTTTCACTTTCCTGGAGTCCCGTTCCATTGGCCTATTTATGCTGTGCAATCCAGTACATGCTACACTTCTCCAAATGATTAGTTCTGTCTTCTGTCAATATGCTCATGTGTGTGCCACCCATCCAAAACATGCCATGCATTCAGCTTCTCCAACCCTGTGCCTTCCTCCTCTCACTTTTAATGTCCCCAGCTGAAATCATGGATACCAGTACTATTCTTGCTGCAGCCAGTGATGTGGTGGGGTATGCACAGGCACCTGCAGCATAGTTAACATAGGAACACATTGCCATGTGCCTGCTGTTTTGTATAAACTGTATTTCTGCAGGCTCTGTGAGATGGTTTCACACTGCCTTCCTATCTTTGAAAGAGATGTTAGCTAGTTTTGTCACCCATTCCTGCATGGAGTCTACAGCTAGGCAGGAAACATGGAGCACCCAGCAAAACAGAGCTTGACGTGGGGAGAGAATGACCAGGTCTCCTAAGAAATACACATAGTCTTTCAAAAAGGTCAGAAAGCAACTGTCAATATGCTGGGCTATATTTACTACCAAGTTTTCTGCTATCTGTATTATTCAAATGCTGCAAAAGGAAAACAAACCACTTGCAGTTCTTATGCCAATCTTCTGGCACACCAGGACTTCTGCTTGAGCTTCTCAGAGCACCTGAATAGCAGCAGATAATACAACTGCCAGAGATTCCCTCCCTACTTTTGAAGGACATGTGCTTAGCAAAGCAAGGAGGGGACACACAGCATTGAAATGGAAGAGGGAAAGGACAACAGGCATTAATGATCACTCATGTGAGCCATTGCTGGGTAACTCCATGCTTATGAAGCAAATGGGGAGAGCCTGGCTCTCACTATTTTGCTGTAGTAATCAGGCTTTTTCAAATAGTTCAGTATACAAACTGTATAATTTATGCTTCATTGTTTTCCTTTCCTATCTGAATTCTTGTCTTTATGTATCAGAAGTAGAGGATACTGACAGCACACTGTAAGTGGGCACTGTGCAGCTATACCACCAGAGGTAGAAGTCGATGGTATTTGCCCCACACATACAGAGCCTGCCAGCATTCAGTTACAGCTCAGCCATACCCTCATTCTTCTCTGAAAATCTGGCGTAAGCCTTTGTGATATCACTGCATCAGAGCTTACCTAAATACAGTAATTCTTCACCTGAAAGCTCTTCTGAGCAGATGAAATTTCTAAATTTGATTGGAACCATTCTTTGTTTCTAGTATTACTTCAAGTTTCTGCCTTGTACCATGGAATATAATGTTTAATGAAACATTTCACCTGTTGTTGCTGATTCTTTTAAGTGTTGGGGTTTTTTTCTAACCTGTTTCTTGAAATAATCCCTAAATGGATCTGCCTCTTCCTTTAAATATATTTAGAGAGACCCATCGGGATGACTCAGAGAGGCAAATGAAGCAGACCTTGTAGCAAACAGTGTTTGATTTAACCTTTTTGTGTAAAAAAGAACTCCAAGGTACAATTTCTTGGTGTTGAATGTGGCTTCTTTGGCTGAGTCAGAACTTTGACAGGGTTTAATTTGCAAGAGCTGGGACTATGTTGCCATACTCAGAGAAACTAAGTTGCAGGTGCTTAATTTCCCATTTTCCCCTACCTTTGGGGAGCAAAGAAGAAAAAGAGAAAAAAAAAAAAAAGACTTCTGAGAATATGATCTCTATCTTTTAATCCATGTGGAAAATCCCTTAAGTCCACAGAATAAGAAAATGCTGACTTTCTTTTATCTAACCAGTTTTGTCATTTGAATTACAGTTCTGAACAGAACCGAAGGTCTAGGCAGCTTTTTTTCTTTATTTGCTTCCTTGACTCTTTTTCCAATGCCCAGAGCCGTACAGATGAGGCGCTGTTGGTATCTTTCCAACAGCAGCATCTGGCTCTTTGGCAAACTGTTCCACTAACTGTTCTGCCCTACTGACAGCTGTAGCACTGCTAATGAATACTGTGTAGGTTGGCTGGAGTACATATGGGTCATCTCTTTTAATTCTTCCTCTTGGGAGTTATTTTTATGTCAGCAGCATTTGATTTTGAGGAATTTAACATAATGACTTTGGTCTATCTGAAAAGAAAAAAGAAAATTATGATTAATTCAATATTTTTACACTGTAGAGGCACCCCACCCCACCCCCCCACCCCGAAACCAAGTACTATGAGTTTCTCTGGTGCCACTTAAATGCTAACATTCCTGGTTAGGATCAGCCATTATACCTCTGTTTCCCAAAGTAAGACTAAAATTCTTGTGCTGTAGCTCAGTAAGAAGTAGGAAAGTTTGCAGAATTAAAATTTCTGTCTAAGTTTGAAGGTTCCTTAAAGGAGTCAATAAAAATACTTCCTATTCTTATGTAGTATAAGCAAGAACAGTTAAAGGAAACACAGATAACCATTTTCTGTTATTGAAATGGAAGGACAGTACACAGTTCTCGGACTTCATGACAGCATTTGCTGGCACAGATAATGTTTGCGTCTCTCTGAAACCACTAAAGTATCATTTTGTTCCAGCTTGGTTGGTATTTGTCATGTTCCTGCAGTTTAACTGCATGAGGTGTCCTCAGCATCTGGACCTCAACAGATAAATGCTAAAATCTTTGATGAAAGCATTAGTGGCTAATGTATCAGTGGCCTTTTTCTGTCCTTCATGCTTTAATACAAAACATCTATTTAAAACCAAACATGTTTGTTCTCTCATTCACGTTAATGCTATGGTTGTGCCTTATTGTTGAAAGTTCTATTGAAAGTGGACAAAATAATAGATGATAACAGTGGTATGGTCTGTGGTATATATTGTATGAATGATCTTATGAAAATACAGAGCCATACCACTTGTTTAGAAATAATCACTTGTCAGGATTCAGAAGCAGTAAAAATTGCCTACTGGAGAAAAGTCATCTTTCCTAAAAGACTTTCTTGGTCCCTTTAGAAATCTAATCCTGTCTGCTTCTTAACTTGTTTTATGGTTTGAGTGTGTTCAATTTGCCTTCATATAGCTCCAGAATGAGCAACTCAAAATAAAGTGATTTCAAATCACGGTCAATTAATCTGGTAAGGTGCCCCAGGTTGTACGAATGTATATTCCAATCCCTCCCAGCCATTAAAGAAGGTATTGAAAAGTCTGAGTACTGATTCTATTCAAGTGAAGCACTGACTTCTTACTATAATTAAAGCAACTGTGTATTTTCTGTATTTCCCACGACATCTATTTCTAACCCAACCTGATAATGCATAGAAAGGGGAAAAAAAGCTCTGTGAAGAATATTAATCTGAATTTATTACAGTTTTATTTCTTAGGATTGATTATAAATATTTCACCACACGTGCTGCCAAAAGGCTTGCATTTAATGAATGACCCACATCTTTTCCCCATATATCCTGTAATACTGTCTCTGAATGAATATTATAAATCCCTAATAGCTGAAAAAAAACAAAGCAAATGAAGTTTGTGAGTTCATGCCAAAATCTCTTCAAAATAGATCTTGGAAAATGGGAAGTTTTTATTATTATTTAGTGAGGGTCCAAACACTGTATTACTGCACCTACTCTACCTATCAGATTGGTAGAGCAGTAATCATCTATTTTTCTGTAATACCTGTGTATAGGGAAATAATTTCATAGTTTAGAAACCTATGCATTTATAATTTAAAATGTCCTTACAGGCTCCTTCCTTCCTTCCTTCCTTCATTTGAAAGTTGGACTGTATTCATAAATAGAAAAAGATGCTGTACTTCCTGATGTTGCCTCAACTGCAGAAGTCCATTCTCTAATTAAAAAACCAAACGTGTAACTTAAATTTCATAATGTCTTACAAAAGCAAATAATTCACAAAGGTAAGTGGAGGAATCAAGTTCTCCCTTGGATATGTATGGTATTATTTTATGACAATGTAAAAATTGTCATTAATATTTTGGGTCATTTGTATTTATTTTGCAAAATTTTCACAGAATTTTAAATCTACATTTTTAATATGCATTTGTTAAAGTTTTTTCTATTAGGGCAAATGAAAGCTAATGTGATGCTTCACCAAATTTTATGGTGGACTTGTTTGTTTATGAGTTGAGGTTTCATGAAGCATTTATACTTACCAACCCCAAAGCAATTATTTCTGCCAGAATTAAAAGATCTGAGAGCACACCTATGTTGAGTCTTGTCACAGAAAAATGTGATAACTACACAGAAGTCAGCATCCTAGCTTTCCAGAAACACTGTAGGTAAGAACGTTGACTGGACACACTGCTAAGGCTGATATCCCATCTGTAGCCCTCATTTGTCAGTAAAGCATCAGTTAGTTTCTGTAGGGATGCTGAGTCCTGTGGCCTTCTGGGCTCCTCTCTAAACTTAGACAGATACCTGAATTACAAAAATTTTTTAGTTTTCTCCTTCATTTCATTTTTGTGAAGTCTTCTGTGTTAAGACTGGCCTATGTGTAGTTTTCTTAGGCTGGGCTTGTGAAAACGTGGCGTAGCTGCACTACTGCTAGAATTAACACCTTTCTTTATGGCATTCCTCTTTAGAAAAATCAGTAAGTCATTGTTTGTGTCACATGGCTCCAGAGGAGATGGAAACCCTGATATCCTTGAGTCAGTGTGAAAGCTTTGACCAGGTTTGATGAAGCTTTCTCTGTTTTCCACAATGTATTCAAAAGAACCTGTTGGTATAATTGCTGCTCAGAAACCATTGCCCTTATTTTCCTTGCTTGGGTTACCAGACTTCTTTTTAAATATACAACTGTGCAGTACTTATGTTACAATTAAATTTTAAAGAGGGGAAAAAAAAGAGAGAGTGTTTGTACAAGAGTGCAGAGGTGGTAAGAATGGGAGAGATTCCAACAGGTTAGCTTTTTAACTTGCAGTCCATTTTCCTACATGGAAAGTGTGGAAAGGATGTAAGTGAATGTATTAGCTATAGATTGGTTTCTCAAAATTATTGCCATCATGGGGAGGTGGTGATTAGGTGTCTGATAAACTCTTCAAAATTTAGAAACCTAGTTCTGAAATTTCACTTCAAAGTGAGTTTAATGATGGGCAGTGGACTAAGAGAAGGTCTACATTTATTCATTAATGAGGTGTTAAAATTTTGATGTGTTCCACTATGAACATACCTGAGTATGCATCAGAGAGTGATAATTTTTCATCATTGTTTTCCTAAGTGCAACTGATGTGTAGCAGATAGATAGTATCTCAAAAATCTCCTCAGTGAAATAGCATTCAATTTGACTGTTACTTTCAGATATATAAGTTCATTGCGAGATGTTGATATATCAGTGATCAAAAAAATTGAAACAATGAAATTGAGCTACATAAACATCTTTAAAAAATAAATTTTTAGAGATTTTTTTCTTTAGATACATACCATTGATCTGTAGCTTTATCTACGACAACCTCTTTTCCTAACCTCTGCCACAAGGGTGTGCAAGAAACATCTACAGTACGCAGAGACAGACAGTCAACCCGTGCAGTCCCCATGGAGATCTCAAGCACTATGAAGAATATTTTGCTGAAAATGTTACTAGATTAATTTTACCCATGTGAATAAACACTATCTTAACTTATTTTAAAAGAGATTATGCACTCAGAACTGCTTTAACAGCTTGACATGCAGAACTGATAACTCGCTCTATTATGGTGCAAGACAGATTACCCTTTGAAAATTATGTTATTATCTTAATAACACAGCAAGCAGTTGGACAGGTGATGCATTGACAAATCAATTATTAAGTGCATCCCATACTACAGGAAGATTAGAATTGAAGGTATGGATAGACTTAGAGAAACCGTATACTATAGGGGTAGGATAAGAATATGATACGACTCTGAAAGATCTTGAATGGAGTAAACAATGAAAGAAATGAATGGTGTAAACAATGAAGGAAACAACCTGCAGAAATTGTGTAACAAAATTCATTGAAAAGAGAACTTAGTCTATACACTAAGCAATATTTCCTGAGAAATCTCCTAGTGGAATAGTTTATTAAGGGAAACTTTTTCGCTTGAGTCATTTAGAGCTAGACTGGAGCAAAGACACAGTAGTAGAAAAGATGATCTAACTCCTGTGATTCTGTGATTTTTTTAACTGGAAACTTTTGGGGGTTGTTTTGTTAGGGCACCTTTCCTTCATGGTGAGGCCTTAAAAACCTTGTACAGCCATTGTCTGACTTTCTTCTGTCTGGCACCCTGTGTTAACTTAAATAACACTTAACACATGGCACTTGGAACATGCAGTGTTGGTGTAGCTGTTCTGCTCTTTTCAGCCACTACAACTCTACCAGCAATACTGTGCTCCGACTTCAGCCCTGGACAAAAAAGAAAAGACACTGTACCTGTTTGCCTCTTCATGTTAGCCCCACTTTAAAATACTGTCTAAAAATAAGTTGTGTTAATACATTTGGTATCTCAGAGTGGGAGTGAATTAAGATTTAGGTAGGGATTTTTAACATCGGCCTCATTTTAGTGCCAGCCAACTGCTTCACAGTGGCTTTACAAAAAGACCACTGTATTACTATCATACTAATAGTCAAAAATAAATGAACGCAGTGGGATGGATTTTGAGAATTACCCAGTAAAAGTTATCCTAACTTCAGGGGCAAAAGAGTGAAGCCAGTGCTGGGTGCTTTTGAAAGTCCTAGCCAGCAAGTTTTGCAAATGTAGAACAACGTGCAACACTAGCTGTATTTTTGCTACATAGTGGGAAAACATGTAATTATATGCCAGCTTAATCTCATGCATGTGTTTCTGTTGAATTCTTTGGAGTGGATGCACTATGGTTTGTCATGCCAAAGGCTGAAAAGCACCATTAAATGAACTACTCACTACTATGTTCCTTTGATTTCAGCTACACTGATGTTAATGGTTTCAGGAACAGGCCCTTGTTTTGGACAGTTAGCAAAGAGTAAGCACTAGAGACTCTATTAGATGAAGAGCTTATTTTTCTGTTAGGTCTATTCTCCATGCCCAGCATTCTATTTTCCTACGCCCTTCTTCATTCCCTGGCAACTTCCCTGATGCTGTACCTTGTCATTATGCTGGATAGGTATTTCAACAGAAAGAATCAAATATGCCAAGGATGTGTTTGCCCTCACATATGAAAGCAGCACACCGTAAAGCAAGTAGGTTTATCTTTTCTCAACATAGCTACTATAACTGCTCTTGAAATCATGAAATCAATTCAACAAATACACGGGATGAAAGCTACTAGGAAATCAAAGGGGGAAACCAAAGATAAAAATGTCTTGAGAGCTTAAATCTTGACTTGTGACAAAAGATATGAAGTATTAACTGAGCAGAAAATACGGGAGAGTCTGTAAATAGCTGAAGCATGTGAATATCAAGAATACCATGGAATCACTGGTGCCATAGATAAGGGCATAACTTTAAGTAACAGGATGTAATGGAAAAGGGAAGATGTAGACTGAACTTCAGGAAAAGACCCACTAGCCAGGAAGATGGACAAAAAACCTAAGTCAGTCCTTTTATTTTCTAACTTGTAGGATTTAAATAGGTCGATTTTTCCATAGCACTTGCCTGCTCTGATTTAGGGAGAATAGGTTGGCTGTGGCTCAAATACATATGTAAATAATAGTTTTGCTCTAAAAAGAAAATTACATACTCTGCCATTTATTAAATTTGTAGTTTTGTATTGGACATAGTATAAGTAGACCTTTACATTAAATACTTGTTCCAGCTAGATAATTGGTACCTTTTATTGCTCTTTTATGACTGTGTATGCTTTGGATTTGTGCTTTACATTTTTTGAAGGCTTTCCATGTTTCACATGGACTGTGGGATAAAAGCAGAGATCATCTGTTCCATGCTTAGAACAAGAGATTCGAATTAATTATGAAAGCTCTGTTTGCTAATGCTTTAATGTCATTTAAATATTACATTAATAAACATTCAGAGACTGACTTGAGTCTCTCCTCAGAGGACAATTATCAGAAAGCAGAATAACACCATCCCTAGTGCCAAACCAAAAATTAATTTTAGTTAAAAAAGGATGATACACTGTTAAACCTGAGCCTTAGTGCATACCCCAAAACGGGAACAGACATGTCTGGGATTGCTCACATCTACCCGAAGTACACTGTTCTGTTGCATTGATCACTGCATTTAGGTAACCTTCACCAACATATGTAGGAAGTACATACCATATTTTTTTCTGACAAAGATCCCCCTTTCTTCACTCCATATGTGATTGGAGTTGTTTTCTGTTGTTTGCTGACATTCTGCTAGCAGTCTGTGGGATCTACCAAAGGTAACTAAGAACAAGACATTCCTAACAGGTTTAAATTCATCTGAAAAAAATGCAGTGATTTAGAATCTGAGGAAGACTGAAAGCAAATGCTGAATGAACAAGACCTGAGGGACAGGTGATTGGAGGTTAAGAGAAGAAAAAACCTTCTTCTGTTACCAGAGTATCCTCTCCATCACTGTCTGTTTAACTAATAACCTGTTACTAGTAATAATGGTTAATTGATAAATAAAATGAAAATTGCTAGCTGCTGCTGAAGTTCTAAAGGATTCTCCTATCAGACTTGCATGCCTAACAGCTACTGCAGCTGTAAGCTATCATAACTGAGGCACAATAGTGAAGATCTAATCTGTCAGATGATGTATTTGTTACATAAGCATTTTGTTTTTATAAAAGTTACTTAAAATAGTAGATTGTTTCACTCTTGAGGAACTTCCTAGAATATATCAAGAAAAGCAAAATAGTCTTACAGGAGCTGTTTTGCCTTATATTATTTAACACAATTTAAATTAACGTCACTATATCAGAAGAGTTAAGATATAACTATTTTTCTCATTACAGAGAAAGAAGAGGATACCATGATCTTTCACAATTTGTGTAGCTTCCCATTATTTATCAGACAGCTGCAAGAAACATTTCTCGGAGGATTCACTTGAGAAGTGAGGCCATGTTTGCCAGTGGCATTTAATTTTACATTTAAGCAATTTTTTCATGCTAAGAAAAAACTAAAAGCAATCCATCCCTGTGGACACAACTAACTTCCTTTCAAATTATGTAGGGTTGGGATTCGATTATAAAAAAAAAAAATTAAATGGATTTTGGCAGTTCTTTTGACCATGAGGTACAGAGACCATTGACTCGTGCCTGTGGTGGAGGCATGGCTATGGCTATGCAAGCCACCACTGCTATCCTTTTGTATTTTGACCCTCAATAGCTTAACTGTTTTAGTCTCCAACAGTCTGTCAACTAAGCCAAACTTTCTAGTGGTTCCATGATGTAGCCAGCCAAATGTACACTGAGGCACATAGAGAGAACACACACATGCCATTTTAACTTGTAAGATTAACTGGACTTGACATGGGCTTCATTTTTCATCTTAGACAATTTGAATTACTGGAGCTGTATTTTCAAACCAGTAAAGCATGTTAATGGTATTGCACTGTACTAAGTATAGTATACTAATAATAGTATACTATTTCCTTAGTATACTAAGGGAAAGCCCAATTATTTCATATCACCACTACTACAGAACATAGACCAAATAGATTTTTGAAACTCATAAACAAGAGAAAACTACAGGCGTTTAAACTAATTCCTACTTTATCTTCTTTTATTCTCTGGCTGTCAGATCCTAATCTGCTAACAGTCAAGTTCCATAAAATTACCCTGTAATCACATAGGAAAGTTTAAAATTGTGACCAACATGTCAGTTGCACAGAGGTGTTAACATCTGTTTTGAGATCATCTACACTTACTTCAGTTCAGATTTACATGGTCTTATTCTCTGTCAGCTCCAGATGTACTTAGATTCTCCTGAAGGCAGAGGACAAGCAATCTGTTATTTGCAGAAACTGCATCAGTTGTCATCAAAGCATATGGGAAGATAATTTATTTCTTAAGAGAATTTTAAAATTAAAAGCAAAATCCTAACTAGTACCTTCTCTCATAATAATCTGTCACAGCTCTTTGTAGTGAGATATGCCATGCCAGACCCCATTGTTAAAACACCTAAACACACTCAGCAACCTCCAAAAAGCATGAAGATTCTAAAAGTATACCTAGATTATGTACACTACATTATTTTAATAAGGTACAGTGGCATTAAAAAACACATACAGATCCTATTAAGAATAAATAGGATAGAAAATGTGTCTCTTATTCATACTGCTACCATGCAATGTTTGGATCCAAACAGTCTGGTAATCTGCCAAAGTGAAAACCAAAAGCATTAAAATTAGAGCCAGTTCTTGCTTGTAAACGTCTCACTGCTGCTGTGATCAGTTCCTTTATCTTATAAAGAAAAGTCTCTTACTCTTCACCTTCAATAGTATTTGTGAGTGTTACTCATCACAAATCTAAAATAGCAGGTGGATTCTGAAAATGACTGGTTGCTACGTTCAATACATTTATCTGCTTTCTATAGTATAAAACAAAGCTTCAAGCTTTCGAGTAATTGAAAATATATCTTCCCTGGCAAACTGGAAGGTAGACTTACCAACTCTATCCTCACAAAAAGTTGATTAAAACATATTTGCTGTATTCTAGCAGTTTTAAGTACTGGACTACCTGTTTAATGAAAAGTATATCCAGGATAGAGAGATTTAAGTAGCTTTACAATGAAACCACAGAGCAAGAACATATTTTCGCTGCTAGGCATTTTCAGAGAGTATGTGTGGAGAATGAATGTTTGCCAGAATTATCTGGAAGAACAGAAAAAAATATGGCACTCAAGACAGACTATTACTGCCACTTAAAAGCAGACAATTTTTTATTCCTGGAAAGGTGTCTGAGAAGTTGATGAACAAGCACATCTAACACTACCTGCCTTCTGCCAGCAGACAAGATTCCCCACAATAGCTTCAGCTTTGTAAGACCACTGAAACTGGCTGGGTTTAGCTATTACTTTCTTTCATCTGCCTTTAACAAACATGAAAACACTATGCTTTTCATCTTTCTCTTAAAATAGTTTGATTTCTTTCTCGCTGTGTTATTTATGCCTAAGTTATATTCATTAGATTAATATATAGATCTATGTAAGTAATTTGAAAGTTGTTTTTCAATATGCAGGTCCTTTGAAAATCACACCCTGATACTCTGTTACCATGCCTCAAAGATACTCTCAATTCCTTATTTTTTGTATGTAAATCACAACTTATTTTAGCCACTATCATACAAGAAAAATATCTTATGTCACTGTAGTCTTGTATGTTTTGTAAGTACGCACTTCAGAATATTCTAATTTATCTTTCTATCCCTCATAAAATAGCTTTTAAGAAAAACTAATGGGACTGTTACATAGCTCTGACACTAACCTACAAGAAGTAACCAGCTTCTGGGGCTGCTTTGTAGGTCAGCAATTTGCAACCATCTTTCACAACTTGCTTAAAATGCTGTTTCCCTGTTGGCCTGAGGAAAGTAAATACAAGTATGTCTGTATTTAGTACTTCTTCCCTTCAGAAATTCTCCAGATTCCATGAATGTGATTTGATGTCTGTTGTCAGGGACTAATTCTCTCAGGCTTTCTTCATGACTGAAAGGAATTAACAAGAATTTGGTTAGTCTTGTAGAAGTATCTTGGGAAATCAAAATTAATTTGGGCTTTTTTTGCTGAGGTAATCAGTTCTACTGAAATGTTCTCAGTGCTATTTGTAAAACAATCTCCTAAACTTGTACATAAAGTAATTTGATAAATAACCGCTATAGTATTTTGATGTATATTAAAGTGACACTCTGTGCTGTTCTAAACTTGAAAGCCCATCCCTGGATATGAATGGACATTTGAGTGAATACTTACATGTGGGTCATTTATGACTATGACAAGCTGGGCAGGCTTGTGGCTTTATGGGAACAATAAAACACTGCGTGCCATCTCAGTCATACCTTCTGAAGTCAATGAAAGCCACGCACTATAGAGAAACATCTTTTGCATTTTCCAAAAAGTTTTCCAACAAATCAGATTGACATTTCATGTAAAGATGTATTCAACAAGACAATGTATATTGACACTGTCCTATTATGGTAGCACTCATTTCAGTATCACCTCCCAGAGAGATGTTTTACTTGAAAATGTACATGAAGCATGCTTCCTTACTATGTCTTCCTGTCTCTTTCAATGTTCAAAGTTTATAGGTGACAGTGCATAAATCAGTACTGAATGGAAATACTGCTTGCCTGTATCTTTTTGCTTAATAACAGTGATATCTGTGAAGAATGTATTACAATAGGTTAAATCCTTGGAACAATTTAGTTTTCCTAGGTGAAAAGAGCACTTTGTTTCTGATAATAAAAAAATACTTACTTTGGTGCTATAGAACTGTTGACACAAAAATACATTTTCAGCTCATCCTGCTGGAGCTGCAGATACTACATCAAGTTCATGCTGAGATTTGTCTGTAGTTCTGACTGCAAGAGAGAGTAGGAGAGCCAGAGACTGCATTCTTAACAAAACACTTTGTAATGTTTCAGAACAAAAGAGAAGTCTGTGTTCACAAAAACTCAAAAATAAGTTGCATGCAAACACCAAATTCATCCCCAGAAAATGGTCAGATTTCATGGACTGCCTTTCTGTGTGTCTGGTCTAACTATTTCTCTGAGATTACATGGACCCTATAATTTTTTTTTTTAAATTTGAACTGACATGACAACTTCTACCAATCACTAACTACACTGATTAGTCCTTGTATATCCCGTATATACGACCGAAAGACAGTCTAATCCTTCATGGGATGTAATGCAATCCTCATATAATGATGGAGTCTAAGATTGCCGACATTTGATTTCTGAAAAGCTCCAAACTCACTTTTCCATTTTTCAGTAGAGAATAGTTGTCATCATTGTTGCTTGATAACAAGTTTCCGTAAATCTAATACACTTGATAAAAATCAACTGGAGTTGATGTTTCTTACAGGTGCAACACGGGAGCTGTAACTCATTAAAGAAGATGAAAGTTGTGCCTCTAAGCCATCGTTATGCCTTTGTGATCCTGGATGTTTCGGTAGCTGAGCTAGTTTTCAAGAGGTCAGTAACATGTGATGGATCATCAACGTTGCAACAGCCTCTTTAAACTGCTCTATGGATATCATAGCTACTTGGAATTTCTACAGTGCTATGTAATTGTGCAGCTTCTGATCCTGGCCAATCCAAAAAAAAGGCTGTAATTTGGATTAGTCCAGGGTGGTTTCCCAGTTCATCTGGTACAGCCACTTCTCTAGGGGGACCTCAGCAGATGCTGTTGAATATCATCAGTTACTCTGCCATTTGGTCTTTTGGATACATTCTCAATTTCTCATAGCTGAGTGTAGTTTCTGACTCATAGCTTGTTATGTCTTCTAACGTAAGGATCATATGTCTGTTCCTAATGTTGAGCAGGACTAAGTAACGAGAAAGTATACATTGACTAAGCCAGAATTTTACACGACAATACCAGATGGACGCCGCCATCTCATGGTCAGTGTTGGAGACAGGATACCAGTGTCAGCCCATACACTGGAACCTTCCTTAGTCTGAACAAGTACAACCATTCCTATCTTTTTAAGAGCTTGTCACCTAATGGAATAATCTTTAATGCATCTATAGGTAAAAAATTCAATGGAAGCCAAATCCCTTTTAGTGGCACCAGACAGGCATTTGGAATGCTGTCTGAATGCTGCGGGTTGTCAGGTATGCATTTTCATCCCAACTGATTTCCATGTGAATGACTTGGAATAACTGAGAAGCTAGATATATAATGTCCTACAATAACAGGTCAGAACAGTTTCAGCAGAACTGAAAAGAAAATTTCTGGATGTAAATAAAAAGTAATGTTCCTCCTGTACATCAGGCAAAATATGTGCACCCTCACTTTGACTTCTCAGGAAAATCTTCTCTTTTCTAGAAGAAAGAAATGGACTATGGCAGAGTGTTCCCTACTGCTCACACTGTGGCACACACAGCTCTCCTGTTTTCATTCTGCTTTTCTGCTGTGAAAGCCAGCACATGTGTGGCCACTCCTAGGGTGTGCTTGGCAAGCATCAGAGCAGAGACACCAAGCTCTGGAATGTGTTTTTTCCAGCATCGATATATGGGACTGTAGCTGTCTTCCTGGCTGGATTTCTTCATACTGCTGGCTGGTTCCACATTTGGCTGCCAAAACTACTGAAGGAGTTGCCAACAGGACTGGTGTGAGGATTAGTCTGGTTTAGCTGTCCTAAACTTCAGGATGCCGTGATCTTTCAATTTCCCTTTCACAAAGGAAAAAAAAAAACCCACATCTTTTTTATGTTTAAGAGCAAGTCTCTAGAAGCTTTTTTTTTTTTAGAGATCCTTTTTCAAGTGACTTTTGTGGTGAAGGAAGAGGAAGTGCCATATCCATATGAACATAGAACACACGCAGCAAACAAACCCCTGTACAAATTCTGCCCCTACTTTTTGAGCAGGCCACAGATTTATCAAGTTCCTTCCTCGACTTGCTCATACCTAAATGGAAGAACCATATAGATTTCCGCATTTCTTCAAGACTGGGTATCTTGAATATTTTTAAGTTGGCAACAGGCAAACCAACTTATTTATGTCTCTAAAAACATCAGGTAAGAACAAGTTACGTTGTTCAGTTTATGACTAAAGCAAGAACACTGAGAAAAATGCAAAAGAATACTGAGACAGGTACCTTTGTTTGCATCTTGAACAAACATACCAATACAAACTTCTTCCTGAATGTTTTACATGCATCTGATAATGGTGACAGAGAAAGAATACCAAGACCTGCCTGAGCTGCCAGGTAAATATTACAACCCCAAATCAGGTTGAAAGTATTGAAAGGTATCAAAGTGACACCTATTTCTTTGCATCTTGGCTGTATGACAGGTGTGTGGATGATGTACAGACTGAAAATGGGTCAGTGGCTACACTTTGGAAGTCTGAAAAGCACTGTAGATTATTGAGGCAAAACCCATTATAATGTTGCTTTGAGGACGGTGCAGTTCTGCGCTGCCTGAATTCAGGGCTGTGCTTACAAGCCACAGAAGAATCCATCATGTGTTCACTCCAATATCTCTAATTTCCAGCTAAAAAGTATCTTTGGTACTAATTTCCAGAACATGCATTTCTGAACGTAGGCATGGGCTGCAGAGGTGAATACCCTTGACCACCTCTTTGTGCTTTGAAAAGTTCTCACGCATTTGGTGGCTTCAGTCCTTCCTGGAGCACTGCCTGGGGTGGTATTATTTGCTCCATTCCCTGTGTGAAACAGACTGTAATTTGCACAGACTGTTCCTCAATCTTTTTCAGAAGAGTAAAAGTTGGGAAATGTTTCCACCAGTGAAGTGCTTGGAAAAAGAAGGGGAAAAAGATTAAGAAGCCCAAATGTTCAAAAAATGAAGAATGGGGAAAAAAGAAGGAGGGAATAGAAAAAAGGAAGTAGCAGAAACTGGATCAGGGAAGGCTGTATTTAGAGGCAAGATTCAAACCTTGTGGTCTTATGTGCAAATCACACTGCAGGAACATTGCAAAACTAGGGCCTGTACGTTGGGCTCCATAGACCTTAAGACAGCTCTGGAATGATGTAAAACTTGACAAGTGTCAGAGGGAAAGGTAAATAGCTAGTGTTTTTCCAGAGGCAATGGCAAGGAAAGAACAGTGGAAAAGTACAGAAAAACCCACCCTACAATTAACTTAAGACTGTATAAATCTTCATCCATTTGTTACTAAGATAAAAGGAGAAAGAAAGGATCAAATGGGATAAACATTTTACAAAGATCTTTTTATTCTTCTGTTTTCTTTTTCTTGTCTGGAGAGGACAGAAAAAAATAACTAAACGTTTTATTGATCAAAAGGGTTTAAAGTAAGAAACCAAATTTTAAAAAAATGGTGTGGGGAGTTTCTTTGGGATGGGAGAGGGATAAAATAATGGATTAAAAGAATGTAAGAAACTTTAAAGAGTTGTGAGGACAGAGGTGACTTTTTATTTTATAGGGTATTCATTGTCATGTCTGTGGCTGGGGGCATGAAAAGTGGGTGTGTACTTTTGGGTAAACATCAAAAGTCTGGAAGTTCTACTGGATGGCTCCAAAAGTTGCTTATCCAAACCAGTCTGGTTTGGAGGGGATAGCTCTTCTTGCAGTCCATTTCTGTTTCTTGTTGCAGTCAAAACCAGGAAGCAGAGAGGCAAAAAGAAAAAAAAAGAAGAAAAGATTACCAAATGTTTTAACAGCCTAAGAAATTTTGTTTTGATTTGCCTTCTGAGGTGAAGGTTCAACTCAATACTTTCTCCAAGTTAGTCTATTAAACCAAGACATAAACATACTGAGTATGCTAACTAGTGATGGCGTGTCTGCCTGGCTTAAGTAGTGCAGTACCTATTTTTGGTCCAGAATGTTGGGAACTCAGGCAATGCAAGCAGAGGGTCACTATAACCATTCTCCTAACCAGATACATTTGACATATCTTTTCAGTAATTACAGTAAACTTTGAAGAAACTTATTTAGGACAAATGTCAATAAAATGCCATCCAGCTGCAGACTGTGAATTCTTCACAAAACTATCAAAAATCTTTCCACAGAGATCAAATATTGTCTCTCTGTGATCTGATGTAGGCTCCACAACCAAAAACCACAAAAGAAAACGTACTAGATTTGTTTTTAAGGGTACACCAGAATTCAGCAAGTAATTCTTGAGATCATAAACAATATCTTCACAGATTAATGGATTTGCTCATTTAAAATAAAAATATAACTACAAAATTAGACCTGTTCTTTACTGGTGAGTGATAGGCTGTACATCATTTAGTCTGAGATTAATAAGCAGGTATATCGTCATAAGAATTTTGAAATTTTAAATGCAGCTATCTAGAGTTACAGAAGTGAGTGAGGTTTTATTTTACACTTCTAGAACTTTTGATGTGATTTTGCTTTGCTTTATTTATCTACAAGATGGGTATTAAAAGCACTTTTACAGTAAGTTCTGTATTTGCAAAACAATCACATTTTAATTTTAGAAAAACACTCATACTGAAATGTGGGAAACCTGACATTACTGTCTTCTAAAAGACAAGGTAGGCAAACCTAGAGGTTAGAAGCAGTTTCTTGAGCTGAAATGTCAAATTTGTCAAGACCTTAATAAAATCCTGCAACACAAAATACTTTGTAAACATTAGCAAGGGGATAAGAAAACAGCAATAGTTATATCAAATGCATAAAAAAAAAAAAGCTCTGAAAATTTCCTGACCCTCTCACAGTTATGACAAGCAGAGGGAATATGGGAAAGGTGACAAAAGAAGAAAAAAAGAGAAGAAGGTGTAAAAAAATTTGAATCAAACAGAGGGAGGTCAACCCCACGGACATGCTGTTCATACTTAGACAGTTACTCTACAAGGTGACAGGACACAGGCACAGCTTTAAGCATATTCCTCCTTTTTGTCCAAAGAATAAGGGAAATTTGAAGAAGTAAAGGAAATCCCTCTGAATATATACTAAGAAGCACATAAGACAGAATGAGCATGTTTAAGTCTTTCAAATTCGAGCCTAACAGGACATCTTTCTCCTGTTGTGAATTAGGTGGGGAAGACACAAAGTATCTTTCCCTAGAACCCACCAGCTGTTTAACTGACACAGGGCTTCACTGTGGACAATTTAAAGCTTGTCTATACTGGCAAAAAATCTGACAGAGTTTAAGGTTGGAGTTTTTTGCTACAACTATAGTGAACCGGCAAATGCATTTCAATTTGTTTGTGCAATCTTAATGAATCCAGTGAACATTTTGGAAATAATCATTTGACATGCATGTTGCAACATGCCCATTAGTTGCTGGGCTTCGTGCATTCTGGTCTCTCTTCATGGAACTCTAGGACTTGTGGTTAAATTTAGTAGCTCTCAAGACTTCTTTTCTGATAATACATAATTCAACCTTTTAAAATGAGCCTGTGACATTTTGAAATTCTCTGGTAGCACTATTGCTGAGTATGGCAGTCTTCACTGTTATTAAAATGAATTAACATATTTCAGATTCATTGGCAACCACACAGACAAGCATCTTCAGATGAGTAAGAGGAATGGCAGACAGCCACTTGGTTTATAGCTGTGGTGCTACAACAGTTCTGTTTGAAAAGCAGGATCTGAGAGCTAGCCAGTTAGCCAGTTTACATTAAATTTCCTCAAGCTGCTTGATTTATTTAAATGTGATGCTGATGTGATACATTATAAGGATGACCAACAGTGATGTCAGAACTTCAAAGTAAGGAAGGCTTCTGGGGCAAAGAAGAGAATGAACTGTATACTGTTCATTTTTGTGAAAAAGTTATGCAATTGACCTGTTTCGTATCTTACCTTAAATCAACAGGGGCTCTTGTGGGATGAAACCATCAGCAAATTGACAATGAGTAATGACCATGACAAAACAAAACATTGAGAACTGGGCTAAGAATACCAAGAGCCGTTGAGAGAGCAGTGAGATACTAGTAAGTGGCAGTTATTAGCCTAACTCCAAAAGGACTAGCAAAGTCTGTCCTCCCCTTACCTGAGCTTAGGAAAAAAAAATAATCTAAAGACAAAGGGGCAGGAGGAGGCTGAGGGCTGTCAGTGCCCTCCCAAAGAGAGAGATGTGAGAGTGGTATGCCTAAGAAAGACACCAAAACTGCAGTAAGCCTAGAAATGGGTGGAGAGCTTGTGTTTGAACAAAAACTGAAGTGTGGTACAACAGGAAAAGCTAGAGTGCGCAATGACAGAGATTTGTCTGTGCTTGTTATTTAGCATGTGCTAACAGCTGGACTGCAGTGCAAAATCTATGTCCTACTGGACTCCAGTGCAAAATCTATGCCCTACTGTCACCTTGTTAGCTAGTCAGGCTTGCACAGGTACGCTAGCTCTTGGTAGAGTCACGTGTTCCTTTTTCTGCACAGACATCCTCAGAAATCCAATGTCTAATCACAACAGTGTTTACTATCTGTGCACAAATCACATTGGAGTTGCACCTTGCAATACCAGTATGAGAAGTGGCGACAGCGTGGACAGTGTTTGGCTGACATTCTTCTTTGCAACTGCTGAATATCAAAGGTTGAAAACCATCTCTGAGAACAGCTATGGACAGAGGGTTGGGAGGAGAAGAAGGTTTTGAGCTTGAGCTTTTATGCTATGAGCTTTAATGCTTCTCTGTGCATTTTGAGCCCAGCAGGAAAGACGACTGATGCACTTTGGGCAAAGGAAATACACTTAGTCCTTCATATAGTCTTAGCCACCATAGGTGGCATGAACCAGAAATAAAATTGCTGATGTTTCCCAACTATGCAGTCCAAAACAGTCCTGTTTGAACCATGCAGAGACTTAGGCTAGAGCTATGATACTTGACTCCAAATAGACTGCTTTTCAGTCAAAAATTTGATTAAAAGGACTGTATGGAATTGCTGTAGAGTGCATGGCACTATGCAGGCTAATGGAGCAGGAGAAAGGTGAAGCTTATGGTGGCCAAAGCAGCAACATAAGCTACAAATTAAAAGAACTGTCTCAAGCGGAAATGAACAAGACAGAGGGTGAGGGAAGCACTGGTGTACCCAAAGGTATCTATGTATATAGTTAAATACACATCAACACAGACTGTTTCACTGTCAAACTCAAGATGGCCAAACATGCCTAACTTTTAGGTAACTCAATGGAGATAAAAGCTATCCTTTGTGCTAAACAAAGAGAAATTCTAGCAGACAAACAAACAAAACCCCAAACAAGCCCTTAAGCACATTTTGGGCAGCTCCACTGAAAGTCAAGAGCAACCCGAAAGGATGAAAACAACCACATGTATAAATCCTTAGAAAACAGCTTTTAAGGGAAAGTGTGCATTATGTTCAACTAGTTATGAAAAAATCTCTTACTGCATGTGACTGTAATTATGTTCTTTTCAATGTTAACATGTTTATCTTGAACTGCATTGTGACTCTACACTGGTAATTGTATGCTGCACCAAATTGTTTTCAGTCTTGGACTAGTATTAGTGTGCATGCCAAAATATAAGCATAAGGAAAGTGACAATTCAATTTGCTGCCAATAGGTCAACTTCTGAAAAAGTATAAGAAATATTACATATTCTTCTGATATTCAAACAACCTGTCAAAAGGTATCATGCTGTTTTGAGTTCTGAAATTGCATCACATTTAGATCACACCTCAAAAACATTTGCAGTGCTGGTAAGAAGATGAAAATCAACATGTAAAGGAATATAGGTTTAAAATGAAGAAAACCCTTTTATTGCTTTCAGTCTTCTAATGTCAATTAAAATGATTGCTGTAAGAGAGATGCCAGAGGCTGCCAAAAGGAAATTCATTTACTGATGGTAGCAGTGGTGACTGTATGTTATTCATGATTGTGACAGAAGGGATACTGACTTGATTGGGTTTGATTTACTTGGGCACATAGAAAATTTTAAATGATAAATATCTGTGCTGTATAACAATGAGTAAATGTAGTAGTATTCATGCTGATACTGTAAGTGATTTGCAAAGCCTGTAACAATTTGTATTTTTTTTCCAGAGTATGAAGCATGGTTAGGTTTTATAATACACAGTTCAGCTGAGTTTTACATTTACTTTACTTCTACTTTTACTTACACTTACTTTACCTTGAAAGCGTCTAAACACCGCATAATTACTGTACAGTGTGGCCCAAGTAATCTGAGAATTTGTGATTGTGTAACTTGCCACTAAACATTACCTCTTTACATCCCTGAGTTGTGGATCAGATGGGATACATGCCCTTTAAGCTTCCAGACAGTTTCTACTTAAAGGAAAATGTAACCATGTAGTTCTTTTCACAAGAGAGCAACTGTCTGCTTTTAGTACTCAACATTCACAGGATATGTTCTAGGCCAAGTCAGAAATCTTACATCAAAATGCTATCTTTGGTATAAAGTTCTTGGGTGGGGTTTAGTTTTAATTATTTTGCCTTTTTTTTTTTTTTTTGTGGGGTGATTTTGGAGGGGTTTGGCAGTTCACACAGAAATTTCTGTGTATGAAAGAGTACTTTACACTGTAATTTTTTTTTTTCCAAACTACAGTCACAAAAAGCAAAACAAGTGTTAATGAAATTCTGAAGGAGAACAAGGTAGATATTTCTCATAACATTTTCTATTTCAAGAATGCTAGAAATAAGCCTGAACTATCATGGTTGGATCTCTTTTTCTTCCTGGAGATTTCCCACAGTTAGAAAAAAAAGGAGCCCTGCAGAATAATTCAGAATAATTTGTACCTGGGATTATTTGGGGCTCTCTCTACTTTTGTTTGCAAATGGAATAGTGAATTTTTCAGAAACACAGATATTATTAACTGGTTCTTCAGGCAGTCAGATTACCAGGGAAAATACAGACTAAGGTAATAAATTCATACAAAAAGTTGGACAAGGACACCAAGCCTCATGTCTTCATTTTCATGGCTCATACAGAAGCAAGAAGTTTGTCTTCTTGCCCTTTAAATCAGGATGCAAAATCTGCTCTAGAATCAGTGCTAGAATCTTTTCAGTTCACAACTGTAGATTTAGAGCAAGGCAGGAATTCATGCTCTTCGAAACAGTAAAGATTTGGGTAGAGGAAATGGTCTTATATTGCTACTAGATGTCCCTGGAAAAGCTGAATGGCTGTTTTGGGTGAACTTGATGAGGAATTGAGCCAAAATCAAAGTGTTTCTCTAATAGCTTTGGAGCATGCAGTTCAGCCTATTTGCTGATGTGTGTCTATGAAATGGACTTCATCTTACAGTATTGACCGTGAAATTATCATGCAGATAAAAACAGACAGATAAAATGAATTTTGCTAATAATCTATAAGATATATAGATTCTTTAAGAATTACAAATCATATTAAGGAATGGAGATTATAATAAGGAAGTCTATAGTCTACAAGGACCATAAGGCTTATAGAATACAGATAATAAATAAATATGGATTTTTGCACATAATATGTATACCTGAGTTTATGCTATTTTCTGTAGTTTTTATTTTTACTTTTTTGTTTTCCAAAGAGGTGAACAGACAGCTGAACACAGATGGGTGGCTGAGAGAAATGAGAATTATCTTGCCTTCCCATTTAAGTACCTACAATAGCCAGCAGAAAAAAAAAAAAAAAGAAAGGGAAAGATGCCAGATGTGTGCCCTAGCATGCTGATGTGAAGGAAACTTAGCAATGAATGTTGGCATTTTGGCATTCAGGACATTGCTCTGACTGGGGTCTAAGTGGTGGACTGTCAACATTCTTCACTTCCCCCTAGTAAAATATTTGCTATAAAGTGTAAATAAAGACAATAGAGCTTTTTCTTCAGATCAGCTTGCCAAAACATCTGGATTTGTGTTTGTATAGGTTAGCATCACAGGCTTATCCTTCAAAGCAACCTGCTTCTATTTTCTAATGGAACCTCTCAAACATACAATGTTTCTCTAAGTAAGACAATATTGTTTGACTATGGGAATAATCTTAAATATAAAGTGAAACAATACTAGAACAAGGCCCAGCTGAATCTGTAGGATGCTGATGTGAAAGCAGGTGAAATAATACCGAATATGGAATATGGAATAATATGGCCCATAGAAAAAATGTGTACATCGCTGTATGGACAAAGAACCTTTTGGCTCCAACTGCTGGACTTAGTGAATGAGTAGATATTTTCTTCCTTTGTATCTACAGTCAATATTAGCTCTCTAACCTAGACTGGCTAATGGGGAAAACACACACAAATGTCTCACACAATTCACTAATGACACCACGTCTCCAGATCTCACAAGACCTTAGCAGTAGTTTTCAAACAGCAGCTCCTTTTTTACCCAATTAACAGTGCACTGCAACAGCAGTGAGGGTCCTCATGAAATAGTCACTTCATAACAGATAATCAGGACACCACAAACTACCAAGCTACCACCAGCAGATCAAAGGCTACCTCAGTGTAAGCTTCAAAAAAAACCCAAAGCAGGTAATGTTCAATATGAGAACACTGTATCATGTATTACTGCATTCCAACCTTGCTAAGCATTTTGGTTTTGCAGCCACTATATGTACATTGGACCAGAATGTTTAGCCTGACATGGGCTAGAGAGAACAAGCATAAACCACATTTTCCAGCTGTCATGTCCCAATTTCTCAGGATGACGACTCAGGTTTGCTGATTCGCAGGTCAGGATTAAGGTGAAACAACACCAGGGATCTTTTAACCCACAAAACTCAACTTCATTCACTCACAACAAGAATTGGCAGGCTCACAACAGAAATTGGTATGCTTACAGCAAGAACTGGCATGAAACTACACCAGTAAACTGTGTAACATGTGCAAACCAAACATATACTACAGGCCTTGCTTATTTGGGGATCAGTTCAGGGAGGAAAATAAGGAGATCCCTCCCGTTGCGTCACGAGGTTCAGAGCGGACCCCTTTACTTTCTAGACTCCCTCTCAGAGAGGAGCCTGGGGGCAGCTGGATTCACTCCTAGTCCCAGGCTTGGTCAGTGGTTTAGTGTCTTAAAAGGATGAGGTGTAGGGATTACTGAAAAAAGAGAAAGGGAGAGAGAGAGAGGGAGAGGGAGAGAAGGGAAGAGAAAGATCTCACCATTCCTGGGTCTAGCATTGGTCCAGTCAGCTGAAGGGTCCTGTTCTGGAGGATGTGTGCACGGTGGGGCTTCAGCTTGTGTCCTTGTATCATCTCCTTGCCCCTCCTTTGGGTGAGCACTTGAACTCATTAGGCTAATTAGGTGTCACACGCTGTTTGTGCTCCCAGAACCTTCGGGAAATGGGTCAGTGGGCTTGGGGGTCATTTCTCCCTCCCTGCAGATACGACCGTTCCTTGCTCTTTGGCCATCCCCGGGGAGCTGCCCCGCTCAGCCTATCAGAACGGGGAGCTGTGCACCCTCCAGCACAGCCTCCGAGCCCTGCTACTGACCATCTTCTCGCTGGCCTGTGGTTCTGTGCTGTGAGGGTTTTGTTTTTACGCAGAGCACGCCATTAAGCAGAACTTGCCCCACCACAAAGTTTAAGACATTAACTCCTTTGGTCTCTGACACCAGTGCACTGATATCCACCTACTGCTCTGATTAACTGTATCACATAGAACAAAATACAAAGCAACCTCACTGAGCTACTGTAGATAATGTAATGAAAGGAAACAGCTGTGTTTCCAGACTACTAATTTAGGTTGAATAAGATATGACCAAGGCATTCAGGGTTTTAAGATACAAGGGCTTTCTTAAACAAATTTTACCTCTCTTATCTTTTATTGTGTCTTGCCACTTCTAGTAAAATAGTGAATAAAAGTACTTATTCTCAAATTATACCAAAATTAAGGTCACTCAAAATAGAAACTCTAAAAAAGGGATGTGGTTGCAGAGAATCAAAGCTAACTTTTAACAGAAGATTTAGGTTAGCAAATACTCTGAAAGAGCGAAGTGTTTTAGAGAGAGAATGTAAACCAAAAAGAAAGATGACAACTCTTTTACCTGAGAGTAAACTTGTGTATGGTCATATGGAAGCTCTGCCCAACTCAAAGGAGTAATTGATTAACATACAAACCTCCCTCTAACCTGAGGGACAGGACAGAAATACCACAGGGATATGAAACGTGCATTTCTACAAAGTAATGAAAGACCTGGAGTCTGTTTCTGTGATTTTTGTCTAATGCCTTTTCTACTGGACAGTATGGTCCAATTTGGCTGTTAGAAAGAGCAGTGACTTTGTTGAACAAAAGCAAGTCTTTCACTACCTTCATTTTTAACAAATATATTTTGAGGACACCAATAAATTGTTAAAATAATACAATGATGGAAATTCATGTCTGGTTTTACATATTATAGCATGCACTTAAATGCGTTTTATAAATGCAACTCTTCTGTGTTTCATTTAGTGGTATTTCTACCTAATACTTGAACTTGAGACATGAAGAAGCCACCTAACATTGGTTCACACTAAACACATTCATAAGTGCTCAGAACTGTGTATTATATTTGAGTTTATAGTTAATCACAGCTGTAGAATTATGAAAAAGAGTAAGATTTTTTTAGTGGCTGTGTAGCTCCGGATAGTAGGACAGGCAAATGCAGAAGAGTAGGCATATTTGCACTATCCACAGAATCATTTGGAAGCCATCATCTACTGCTTTACGTAGATTTATATACCTCCATTTAAGAAAATGCTCATGGTTTAGGCATAATTACAATTTCTTATGCCAGTTTATTTTTCATTATGGAGTAAAACAAAACTCTCTCACTTTTCATGGCAAAACTAAGCTTTGTCTCAGGCAGTTGCTGCTCGCTGTCATGCAGTTTGACCCAGATGTATCCTTCGGACTGAAACCTAACATATAGAAAACCCCTTACGTAAAGCAAGCCTTTGCCTGTCAGCAGCTATGGTGCTCTAACTTCAGACCAACAAGGTGTTACTGAATTTGTAACTTTTTATCATATGAGGCTTACTTCATCAGGTATTGATTAATGTTAAAAAGGATCAATTTTAATGGTTCTTCTTTCTTCTACTGCAGAAAGCAAATCCTAGCACTTGTTTCTTTTTTGCTTTAATCTTCTAAGATGTGTTTTCAAGAAAGCAAAAAAGCAAAAAAGCTTGTTGCAAGGAAATCTGTATACTGACAATTATATTTCAGTGGTTGTAAGAGCTTTCCGTCGAAATCCCATATGCCTGATGTGTGTTTACATAGCAGGTAGCATGACTGAAAATTACTACCAGAAAGGGTCTTCCAAACCTTGCAATATTAAAAGTAATAATAAGAATGCAGTCAAAAATAATTTAGAAAAGGCAAAATTTTCTCAGTGATTTTCAGCCTCACTCCAAGGTATATCTGCCCCCAGTATTAGCTTAATGTAAAACAATCAAGATATTTGTACTTAGCTTTCCTTCGCCTCTTTACATTCATTATAGCTTAACTGAACCAAGTATTTCTCCTTCATGGCTAGGCTTTATTGGCAAGTAAGGGTAAACTACCCTGTAATGGTGAGAGAAGAAAGTAGTTCCTGATTTTTTTGTCAAAAATTGGACAGATTTCATAACAAATCCATGCAATATTCAAACCAAAACAATACAATCAATGCTGCAGTTCCTCTTTGAAATAAATTTATTGAGAAGAAAAATAGGCTGTGTGAAAGATCTCTTTTTTGTAGACAGTAACATTGTTGGCTTATTCATTTACTGACTACAAATTGTCATCTGACTGCAGTCTTTCTTTTTTTCCATTCCCAAGATACTTCTCATGGCATTTTAATGCACTTAATGTATATGTGTATACATTTTTGTATAAAAATTAGTAATATGCTGCTGACGCCTGTTGGTCTGTCTGTTTATTTTACATGTGTATATTTATATGAGAAGCATTTTAGTTATTAAACTTCATGTCAATGAAAAATTAACTTCCCAGTACATTTTTATACAATAGACCTTATATTATTGTTATAGTCAGAAAAGTGACTCTAAAAATGGTTCTGTTTATGAGCATACCAGTTCCCGTGTGTCTTCAAGTCAGTGGGAAGCTATAGTAATGGCTCTGTAGTTAAGGAATGTATTTTGCAGACTTTACTCTAGGGACACCAGCATTTATTTTCCAGCTTTCTAAAATGCTTTAGCTTGAAAGAATTCCAGCTTAGCATAAACCTGTATTTCAATTTATTAGCAGCACTCTAGTCATCAATAAAAGACACTTCAGACTTTGGTCATCTTAATTCAAAGACAGTGAGATTCATTACATCTGTTAACTGTGTAGCAATGGAATAGGCCCTAGAATCATGAAGAGGCTAGGAGCTTATTTCTCTTCCGATGGAGTAGTCAACATGGCACAGAGGAGATAGATAGGCCGTGCAACACACATAGGGAGACTTTTCCCATCTGCAGACCCTGATCTGAGGCAAAGAAATTGATAAAGAATTCAAAATAAAGCAGACAAACCTCAGGTTTAGACAAAAAGAAAAATGGGAACCAATTGGATTCTCACTGAGTGCCAAAGGAGGAAAATTTCACTGCCACTCACAAGTGAATAATAGTTGACTGTTGGCCTGGCTCCTACTCAGGTATAAAGTTTCCAAGGATTGGAGCCTGAAGACAATTTTTTTTTCTCACATGAATGTCTTTTTCTACCATAGCAGATAACCAGTCTGGGCACCCACCTGAATTAAATTATTAGTTACTTATAATGGAGCATCTATTGTAGGTAAGGCATACATTTTTGCCATTTATTATTGTGGGGTTTGTACTGTCTTTGTTACTGCTCACTTTGGACTCCTTAGCAATGCCACAGATTTTTTTTTTTCTCTTCCTTCATTCTTGCCTTGTTTTTTGCACATTGGTTTGGTTTTTTTAGTAACTACCATTACATAACCTTTGGACATCATAAGCAAAAACCTTAAATCAGCCTTTGAATGTGTGCTAGCCTTCACTCATGCAACAGGAGCTGCAATGTTTTGAAAATTATCACGAAGCACAAGTGACATTTTTTAATGTACAGATATAGAGATATAGCTATACAAAGAGATACGTGCAGCTCTTTTACTCGTGGTACATTAAAATACTGTGTCAGAAATTACAGCTGGCGACCTTTTAACAGTTTCTAAGCATCCCACCTTTTTTGGACTCCCCTCCTGAAGGACAGTTAGGGTCAGTAATCTGCTCTGGTCAATGTCTCTCCTGGAGACCACAGTGTGGGTTTAAGTGAGATAACTGTCTCTGTACCTTGCTGTGCTTTTTGTAGCTCTACATCACCATCTGTCTGTCACTTGTCTTGATGCTCGAGGTGGAAAAACTTGCTCAAATTTGTCTGAATATCCTTCCTGTCTGTAGAGCAGAGATACAAAATAGGCTGAAATAGATATTGAAAAAAACCAACAGTGGCAAAATTACAAGTGGGTGATGTGAGAGATGAACTAGAGAGACTACAGGAAAAAAAAAAAAAACAGTGGGGAGAACTGTTCTTTTGATGAAAGAAAAATTTAATGGCTTACTGACTTGCTCCAGAGAGACAGAATTATTCTCTACTAAAAAGGTGTGAACCCAAACCCAAAGAATGCTGCATAAAAATGAGGAAACCGAGACACGGTTGTGCACATGGGATTTATTTTAAATTATGTACTTACTTTTTTGGTAGCAATGAGTAACTTGTTTTACAGTTGTATACAAAATCTACATGCTTTATGCATTCTTCCCTTTTGCTCCTAAATGTCCACAATATTGACTACAATCCTGTCATGCTGAAAAGTGCTGCTTACACTAAGAAAAAACATAGGGGTAAACAGTGATCTTACAGGTCAGAGCAACCTGGTGCCACTTCTGTGATAAGGCAACAGACAGGCTGTACTCCAAATACATGGGAGAGGAAAGTGCTTCAGCATGTTTAGAGCAAGTCCACATGATCTCTGCAGACCAGCCAAGTCTCTGCCTATGCTTCAACTCAACTGGATGCCAGCCAGCTCTCAATTGGAAACTGCTGTGAGTACAGTGCTATGCCCAAGTTAGTAAGTCTGGCTGAGAGACCGACTTCAAGCTCAGAGCTGGATCACAACTGGCAGACAGAGCCAGTTTAGATCTGTCTGCAAAAGACTGAGCAGACATAGCTTTAGGGTAAAGGAAATCTGAGATTATGTAAAATCTATGGATTAGGATTTTGCACAGCATAGCTCACTAGTGGGAGCTCCAAGAAGGGAAACACTACCTAGACTGGCAAAAATGGTCTAAAGCCAGATCTGTAAAATAGTTGGGAGAGCTGAACTGGCACATCTCTAATTGGGTGCCTTCTACAGATGGATCAATAGCAACTATTTCTTGGAACATATTTTCCCACTTAGGATAGATCTAAAATAGATACAAGAACATATATTTAAGATGGATCCCAGGGCCCTACATACAGTCTGCAGTATCTGTATGTTCATGTGTGCATATGGTGACTCTTCCATTTATAAGGCTTGTTTACTAAATTATGAACATTTATTACAGGAGTTTATTTTGATACAAACTACAATAAAATAACAAAAATATTGACAAACTCCATATTTTTTATTTAAATATGTTTTAACACTTTTAAAATCACTTATTAAAACTAAGACTTAATTGAAAATTAATTGCAATCATGGAAAGATGCTGGATTGTGATCATATCCCATATAAAATACTTGTGCCTGATAATGAAGAGTCATCTCTGAATTTTCTTCTCAGTACATTATTTTATTTAAGACTGTAGGTAAAGAAAGATTTTTTTCTCTGCATATTTCATGCTGACTTATGTAGCTGTCTTATAAAATATGCCTTTACATCACCAAGAACTTCACTTTTGCAGCATGTTCAGCATGCTTGATAAACATCTAATTTCAGAATTTACCATGCCGTCCACTTTCTTATCACCAACTACACTGATGTTGAAATGGCAAATCAATATTTTTTATTTTTTTTATGGAGGAATCTACTTGGTTACTAAAAGGTCAGTCTTTGTTTGAGGAAATAACACAAGTGCTATTGAATGCCAGGAAGGAAACTATCAAGTGATGGGCTGGAGAAAGTTACTTGAGGTCCAGAAAGGCTGAAGAGAAATCCTTTTGATCTCCACTGTAGCACTGGGAATAAAAGCTGAAAACCAACTTTACACACAGACCACAGAACTGAGGCAAGACATGGGATAAAGAAGAAAGCAAAACTGTGTGGATCCTGAGTCTATAGGAGTTGTGTGGCTAAGATGCATCTACAGGTGGGGGGGTTTAATTTGTTTGTAATTTCTGCAGTTTCTTGCTGAAGTAACAATGGATTTTATTTCCAAAATAATGAACAGAAACATCTATTTGGGAGACATATTGTTTTAGTCAAGAATGAGTAAAGCACAACAAATATGACTCATGCCAAACAGACAAGGTTAAAAAAAGATCAGTATAGCTAAAACTGATACCAGAATGTGAAAAAAATGGCTATTCAAGAAAATGTTAAAAAAAGTCATATGATACAACTCAGGAGCTTTAAGATCAGAGTTGAGCCTGTATTGATCAAAGCAGTAGTTTCGTCAATTTAGTTTAATGACTCAACAACGGTGTCATAATTTTAGCGGCTTTTCTCAGGAATGTTTACAGCTCATAAGTAAGTGTTGAAGATCTCCGGAAAATTTGGAACATTGCATTTTTACAATTAGGCCTGTACAAGGCTGGGTTGTTTCAGCTTTATGAATGACCCAAAGACTCAATTTTACTATGAAGTAAAAAAACCCTAAGGTTTGGGTTGAACAAAGTTGAGGTGGCTTGAAAACTGGCTGAATGACCAGATGCAGAGGGTGGTGATCAGTGGCATAAGGTCCAGCTGGAGGCCAGTAACTAGTGGTGTACCCCAGGGATCAATACTGGGTCCAGTCCTGTTCAAAATCTTCATTAATGATGTGGATGGTGGGGCAGAGTGCACCTGCAGCAAGTTTGCAGATGACACAAAAACGGGAGGAAAGGCTCTTACACCAGCGGGTCATGCTGCCATCCAGTGGGACCTCAACATGCTAGAGAAATGGGCTGACAGGAACCTCATGAAGTTCAACATGGAGAATTGCAAAGTCCTGCACCTGGGGAAGAACAACCCCATGCACAACATATGCTGGGGGCACCCAGCTGGAAAGCAGCTTGACAGAAAAGGACCTGGGGGTGGGCACTAAGTTGAACATGAACCAGCAATGTGCTCTTGAGTCAAAGGCGGCTATCCTGGACTGCATTAGGAGGTGTGTCACCATCAGATTGAGGGAGGTGATCCTTCCACTCTCCTCAGCAGTGGTGAGGACACACATGGAGTACTGTGCCCAGTTCTGGGCTCCCCAGTGCGAGAGACACATGGACATACTGGAGAGAGTCCAGTGAGGAGGCACAGAATTGATGAAGGAGCATCTCTCCTCTGAGGAAAGGCTGAGTGAGCTGGGACTGGAGCCTGGAGAAGAGAAGGCTCAAGGGAGATCTCATCAGTGTATATAAGAATTATACATTTTTGTTCCTAATTGAAGCTTTCTGTTAACTCTTGGTGAGTTAAATGGAGACTTAGTGGAAGGAAAGCGTTAGCATTATCAGCAAAAAGGCACTAATAGCAACAGCCTGTGCCCTCCACAATCTCTGCTGGATCCTTACATATAATATTATGCTAGAGAAATGACATAATCCTCACCCCCAATTTTCTCTACACACTCATGAAATCCACTCCTGATTCACAGAAGCATCAAACACACTCACAGTGGGGGAAATATTCATCGTCTTAGAATTTCACTTTTGAACAGGAGACAGAATATGAGTGTTGAGGAACTTTGCTCATTCAGTGGGTCTACTGCATCTTAAACATAGAAACCACTTGCCTGCACTGGAGTGAGACAGTGACCAGATGATACAAACATTCCTCTTGTGTTTCAGTGGCATCTGGCTCAGAATCACTGAAGGACACAGTGTTAGTAGGTAAGAAGTACAGCTCTTTCTGTTTACCACAGAAACTGGATAAAGAGCTCCAAGAGCTACCAAGGAAGCAACCTGCAAGAAAGAAGAAACATGAAGTTAAAAGGAAATATACAAGGGAAATCAAAATGGGAAAAGATAATGGGCACAGGAAAGACAAATGGAAAAGAGGAGCCCTACACAAGTCAAATTAATTTCGCTTTATTTCAGCTGTTTACCTGGCAGATCTCCACACCTGAATTGTCTATCTTCCCTGTATAGTCACAGGAGAGGTGGTGATAATCCTGCCAGTGCAGGATTATCCTAGGCTGAGGTTGACTTGGCCAGTGTAGGAGTCCATTTCAGGATGAGATGAATCACAGAAAATTTTCATTCCCAACACTGGCAACCTGTCCATGGTGTTCAGGAGCCAGCACAGACACAGTCATGAAGTCAGATGAATCCAGATGCTATTTGCTGATCCCGACGGTGTTTAGTTGCCAAAGTGAACTGCTGCAAGATCAGGGGGGATCTTGGGATTACAGAGCATCTCTCTCAGTGTTCTGAAACTACATACTTCTTTCTCTCTCACTTGATAAACCCTTTCTGCAGACCTACATGTATCCTAAATGGAAGTCCCTAACCCTGACAGGGACGAAGAATTATTTTACATTTTCTGAAGAAGAATATGTGGGGGACAGGAGAAAGAAAGGATAAAACATTGAACACGTGCAGGAGCAATATTGCCAGTAGAGAAAGCAGCATTTCCTCTCTGCTTTTCTTTCCTTCCCTTCAAGATTCTGGGACACTGTAACAAAAAGCAGAGAACAATGCAAAAAACAAGAAACACATAAATTCCACCCCAGTAGGTCTGTAATCTCACCCTGTTCATCTTCCCCGATAAGCAGTGTTGGCCTCCTCTTTTTCTTGCAAAAACACAACTGCTGAATGTAAACATAATGAAAAGAATTCATGAACCCAAGCTGCTGTGCAGAAAAAAAGTTACAAAAACATGTTTATTTTGCTGGTCCTAGTGTTGTGCCTTGTGACCCAAATGTGATTTGCTGACTGCTCTTGGTACCTGGGAGGGGGAAGGGCAGGTATAAATAGCTAATCTATTTCTCAGGGTTTCCCTGATAATATTTTAAAATCCTTTTTAGAACTACCAGTTTAACTGTGGCAATGACAAAGTGATCACTATCTGGGTGACTGCAGACAGTGTGAACACCCTCTGCAAAATTCATGATGCACTGAAACACCAGGTGTGAAACTGAAGTCATAGCCAGGTGTGACTTTTGCCCAAAGGCTACCAAAAATGCCGTTTCTGATTTTACTGAAACTCTGTCGAATTGTTAATACTGCTGAGTACCAACACCAATAGACATTCCCAAATTAACTTACATGTTCTGGAAGAAAGCCTCAGCTCAGTCACCAGGATAGGAATCTGTAAAAAATTATGATTGAAAAGTCTGACAAATTATATGCATTGTGATGGAATAAAACCAGTTCTACAGCCCATGAACATCAATATTTTAAAAAATGCATGAATGCTACCAGATGCCTGCTTACCTGGTGTCCATATTGTCTTTGGAGCTCCCAGTCTTCTCCTGGTACAGTTTTTTTTTCACAAGTGGTGCACTTTCCTGAAAAGCCGGGACTCCAATGAGTTGGCATTTTTTAGCAAAACATGTTTTGCTAAAAAGTTCCTGCTCTGCTGTTGTAAATAGCGCATGACTTCATGCTTGGCACTATTTAGCTATTAAGCTACTGAAACTCTGGACCAATTTCCATCGAAGTGGAAAGCAGGGTAGAGGTCCAAAGAAAATCAGTGGCTTCCCCTAAGGAAGAGGATGTCATGGAATGCTACCTGCTGTCTAATTAACTGACACATGGTTGACTCTGCGCAGCCACAGCATGTCTACATGCACAGCATGCAACAGTTGGGGAACAAGGTAGGGACTAATGTCAGGTAAATGTGCAAGGGATGTGGTTAATGTAGGAGAACAGCATCAGATGCAGGGAACATAATCACAGGAAAGCAGATTCCTGTGCTTTCAGGATATGGCCTACTTTACTTTTGACAGGTACCTTTTGTAAAGAAGCCTGAGCCATTATGGCATACATAAAAATAGTCTTGACTCAGTAGAGCACTGCTGAAGACATTTTCTCCAAATGTGAAAGAACCATCTCCAAAAGCATAATTTTTGCAGTGCATCTTGCACTTCACTCTGTTCAGAACTGCTAACACATGCCTGCCTCAAAAATGAGCTGCAGTGCATTAGCAGTATGTGCCTAGGTCTACCATCCTTAGTCAACCAACCTATAATGGGACAGTGAAGTCATTATTTCTATTTCCTACATATGCACGTGGGGTTTTTTTGTTGTTTCTTGGTTTGTTTGTTTGTTTTAAAGTAAATTTAGACAACTGTACAGTAATATAGACCAGAAGGGGCATTTGGAGGTCCAATTGCCCACACAAACCAGGATCAACCTAGAAAATGTTGCTCAGAGTGTTGTCCAGGTGAGTCCTGAATGTCTCCAAGGATGGATATCCTACCCCTCCGTGCCACTTGTTCCAGCATTTGGGGCAGGGTGGGGAAAATCCCAATGTCTATGTATTGATTTAATCATATCTGCATATGGTTTCTTGGAAAAAACAGAGAAAAATGAATTAATATTTGAAAGTAGAAAAATCAAAATTTGCAGTAGAAAGTAAAAATTTTCCTTTGTTCACAGTCAAATAGTGCAGTTTATTGTCATGTGACATTTTTAGATAACTAACAGAAAACTTTTTCAGAAGTTTGGTGTGTTATTTTAACCAGCAAGCACATTGCAAGTTATACTCACCAATGCAGATAAAGTTCTAAAAGTGATAAAACTTCATGATAAGTCGCTAGGCAATACCTCTGAGGAGATGTGATGAAATATTTGTAGGAACAATGACACTTTCATTTCTGCTTGTTCTTATGCCTTCAAGCCCTGCCTGGAGGTATGCACTGCTGGAATACTGGACTTTCTCACCATGATGAACAAGACCATCAAAAATAATTTTTTACACAGATTACAGACAGGTGGAGAATTCAAAGTAAGTTCCAGTCAAGTGTTTTCATATAATGAATAAGGATAAGACAAGTCCCAGCAACTAATACAGGAAATCTCAAGAAACTAATTTTTCAGTTTTTAAGAAGTGGAATAGAGAAGTGAGCTTTCTTGCAGGAATACTCTTTGTATTAAGCAAAATCTAAACCACTAGGTTTATGTCCATAAACCATGTCTACATTCCATGACTGTCCTGGCAAAAATACAAAGAATCATGATCTTTGACTACTTTTGTTCATGCTGTGGGAGTTAAAGTCCGCAAGAGCATTGGGGGAAGAGAAATTTTTGTGAGTTAGTGATTTGCAAGAGTTGCTAGTCCTAGGATGGGAGTTACATGCCATATACCCAGATCTTTCAGAGAAGTTGTGTGTCAGTAAATAATTGCTGGAATTAGCTAATTCCATGCTAACTTTGCTTTCTTCTTCTAACCAGAGGTACCCATCAAGAGAAGTTCTTTTCTACTTATCCTGATGACCAACTTTATGGTAACTTTATGATACAAAGTACATTAGTCCTGGTAATATATAGTAGTACATATAATAAGGGTAAATTTGAGGCACAATAAAGTGTCTGTTGAGATCAGGAAAGTCATTTCACTAGCTCTAAGTCAACTGCCAAACTGTCAAATCAGAATCTCTGCAAAATTTTGTTTTGCTAACAACTTTCACTTGAGAAACTGAAATAAGTATTTTGTGTCTGGAAGTCTCAAACCAACTGAAACGTGTTGCTCTGGCCTGGAAGCTCCTGTTTCAACTTCCTGACGTGACTAGATTACCTAGGATATACCCAAACCGTCTGTGAGTAAGCGCTGAGAAAATACAGAGTTAACTTTGATCCTGGTTTCATACTTCTAGTCCTCAGAAACATATTTCCACATTACTCCTGCAAGCATTTAAACAAAACAAAGGCACTAAACAAAGTGTTTAAGCATATGCCTCTTAAGCAAGGCATATCATGTCAAAGGCACTTGAACTCGTATTTAGCTCTGCTGAACGAGGACCAAGAATGCAATGTTGAGTTACAGAGGTACAGATCTTCCTTGGCTGGCTCTCAGCGGTGGGGCACATTTCACAGTCAGAGAGGGGATAACTTACCTGTCCTACAGTCAATGGCCTACCTTCTAAAGCTAGCAGGGGTATTGTCAAAACCCTTGACTCATCTCAGCTAACAACTAATCTTTGCTGTAATAAATACTGTTGAAGGTGTGTCTTTCATGAAATGCTGCTAGCCATGCCAAAAGTACCTGCTTGTGTTTTATTTAAAAGCAAACCAAATACTTGCATAAAACTTACATGAAATTGAAAGGTAAGTGCAGTTCACCCATTGGCAGCTTTAATTTATGCCAGGTAGGTGTGTTGGTTTTTTTCCTCCTTAGCTCTTTTAAAGAACTGCAAAACGTAAAGAACAAGTGCTGACTCTTGGAGCGAGGCAGAGTTCCTTGTGTTGTTAATGGAAATAGGCAGTAAGTGTTGACCTTAAAATACCTGAGAGTAAGCTCAAATACTTACATCTCTTCATTACAGAAATACAACAGTACTCCATAGCAGTAACAGAACAAAGAGTATGCCAGGCAAATAACTACTGTAATACATTAGCATACTGTCTGGTGCAGCAAAAAGGCTTCAGGTATGGAAAATATTACAGAAAGCTTCTTTTATCTCTCTTACTGAAAAATAAGTGTATAGCACTTGACCTCTTCACCAGAGAGCAGCATTTTGTCATTCTGCACAGTATCACTGAATAAGGCACATGGCTGCAAGCACAGGAACCAGAACTGCAATGTTATTCCCGTCATAGACTTCCTTTTCCCATGTGTCATGACTATGTTTGTCAGGCGTTGAAATGTAAGTGGTTTCTTAGTCCCTTAAGGCAGCTAGTGCACTTAAGAGAAAGACTGGATATACTTTTCAAGCCAGGAACTTTCACATACACTTCAACTATTCATTGAGCTGCCTTGGAGAGTCAATAAGAGCCTGCAGAAATATGACAAAGTAACTCCTGGGCAGTGAAGGTAGTGACAGGGAGCAGCTTCCTTTTCCCCTGTGATCCTGACACTAATCCACAGGGGTGGATCTGGTGCCACAGGATGCTCCACTGATAGCAGCAGTGTCAAGACCTGCTCTTCTGTAGAGTGGAGGCCTGAAACTGCAAAGATACTGCCACCAAATCTATGTACTAACATTAAGGAAAACTAAGCAAAGCCAGGTGGCTTTGGATTGCATGAATTTCAAACATTTTTTCTAGGAGGTTGTTCCTTCTCTTTTTGGAATTCTGAATTTCGTCTTGAAATTTAAGGTTAGAGGAATGAAAACTGAGACAGAACGTAAGCGAGGATCAAAAGGTGAACCTTGTCTGTGACCAATACTTCTCTGATTTTTCAGAAACTTCAGTGACAAAAAATGCCCCCAGCCTGGACAACACTTTCAACTCTCTGTTGAAAAAAGCTGAGTATGTGAGAGTCCAAAGCCTGTAATATAACTTTGAAGTTTTATCCTGATAGATAATAAATCTCACACATTTACAACACTCTTAGAGGGACAGAAATCAAAATATTATCAGAATTCTTTGCTATACTCAGAGCCAGCTGGTTTACAAGTTTAACTGTCCAACCCTTCAATATTTTCCTAGCTATATTTATTTATAAGAAGGTATTTAGAATTCTGTGCCAGAAAGACACTGTGACTAAACTACCTCTTAGAGAATCCAGCCTTTTCACCATGTTTTATACTGTCATGCAGGACTGTAAATAAAACCTCACTGATTTTTTTTGATAAAGGGATTCAGGAGAATAAATCCTACCCTACATGTCAATCCTGCATACATTTGCAGCTTGAATTCCGGAAAAAAAATATTTTCATGAATGCAAATACAGAAGCCCTTAAGAGAATAACACAAGATTCAATTTGTCACTAGTTAGTATTTGGAGGAGATGTATTAATATACAAATTAAGACTTCTCAAAAAATTCCCTGCATTGTGAGATAGGTGATAAAGGTACAATCATGAGACAAAAGGAAGTCAGTGTAAAATTGCGTTTCAAAATAAGAATTTGTTGAAATCCACTGTAATATGAATCTGAAAGTGAAATATATGTATTAGAAAAGACTGAAGGAAAAACAGTCTTACTAGTACTGCAAAGTTTATGTCCAGAGCCTGCATAGTAAGATTAGGAGAAATCCTAGCATTTTCCCATGGAACTGAGAAGTAACAAAAGTTGCCATTCTGCATGAGAATAACTATGTAAGCTTCCTAAGTTTTCCATTTCAAACTGAAAGCAATATTTCTCTAGTAAAAATAGTCAGGTCTGGAAAAATCACTGCCTCTTGCTTTCATATCCCAAATAAAAAAGAAGAAAGTCAAAGCTCTTTCAAAATAGACCAGACTTGAGGTTTTCTTCCTATCAAAGAAAATGTCCCATCAGGGCAGGAAGGACTCAGTTTTCAGTCCTTCCTCTCTCAGAATTGAACAACTCAGCAGAATCTGGAGATGGGGGGACTGGGTGTTGTGTGAGTTTGTGGCAGCTGGTGTTATCAGGATCCTCAGCTTTGGATTAGCCTGAGGCTGAAAAGAAACCCCTTCAAAAAGAAAATTTCATTGATCCTGCCGTGTTCTTGTAAAAGGGGTTGTTTGTATGAATCAATCTTTTTCACCAAAATGTTTCTAAAAAATCCCAGTCAGTTTTAACCTCTATTCAGCTTTAATAGTCAGCTTTGTAAACAGTAGTGTCCTGCAATAGTAGACATTGAGTGCAGTACTGCAGCAAACAGCAAAGCAGAGATGCTAAAGAAAAGATTCAGAGAACCCCCCAGACTCTCTCAACACTTTCTAGAGATCATTCATTTGCACAGTAGGGGTCAGTTTTCAGGGGTTCTCTGCCTGGTCATTATTTTCACAACATGTCTGTCACTCAGCTGACGGGATACTTCCATAATCAATGTTTGTTGTGGTTTGCCTGTTGCATATGGTTCTTGGAACAGAATTGTAACATATTACTAGAGCAACAAAGGGACAGAAACCTCAGCTTTAATTTAACTTCTTTAAAGTAGGGATCAACATGTAAGAAAATAATCTAATTTATAACAAATTAATAGTAAGGAACTGAAGCCAAAGTGTTGTGACTAATGAACCTATCTTTGGGGTTGGGCCTGCTTTGATCAGGGAGCTGGACCAGGTAGATGACCTAAAGCCTAAAGCATTTTCTGATTCTATGATGAAGTTCCAACTAAGAATAACTACATTGCCCTGTTAGCATATAACTGCAGGTTTTCTGGTGTGTAATAGCAGCCTTAAAAACTAAGTTTTCCTCAACAAAATGCCTAAGCAGTTGCTACAGTGCCAGCAAAATCAAAAGAGAAACATTTGCTGATGGTGATGATAAGGGGAATTTTTACAACGTGTAAATCAGAAACCTAGGGCTTGGGCCTAAAGCTATCCTGATCCCTTTGTTAAATCTGAACCCTGGGCACGAACACCCACTGAATCTTATGCAGAAACCTGAAATGTGAATGCAGAAATCTCATCTCAAGCCTGAATATTATGTGTAATAGTCCAAATTAGGTCAAGCTTACACAATTTAAACCAAACCAACCTAGATTTAAACTGCTGCTGGAAAGGGCTGACATCTCTGTCCCTTTCCTTCTCTCTTCTCTGCACCAATATTTGCACAGCTGATCCTGCTGATCTGCTAGGACCAGGTTAACAATTTCTTTTTTATCTTTTCAATTTTTTCTTTTCTTAAAATGAGGTTAAATTTCTGCCTAATGATTTATCTGATCTAGCTCAGCACATAGTATCATGAACTTCTAATGCAAGGAAAGTGGAAGCAGCAGAAAGGAGTCCTCAAACCAAAGAGGAAACAGAACTTTTACTAATAGTTCAGATTTATTTACTGCCTGTGTAGTCACAGCTCCAGGCCAGTGTCTTCCATGAACGCTCCCTCCACCATGCTGTGCTATTCTTTCAGTAATATCCGCCAGACAGCAGTAACTCCTCTACCTCACCCTATTCACCTTCATCTTCACAGGTTGGCAAAAATCAATTTAGGAATAAAATAATAATAAAAACCCCACAACACCCCACAGTTCTAGTTTCTTTGTTAGCAAGTAACTGAAAATTAGCAATAACAGGGCTTGTAAGTGAGATTAAGAATTAGTGAGTGCTAACGAAACCTGGACTAAAGTTATTCCTTTTCCTCTCTCCTACACAGAAAGGCTGGCTACATAATTTGCTGGCCCTGTGAACTTCATGCCCCATCTGCTAAGGTAGCAATTAGCTAAAGAGCAGGTGGATGGAAGAGTGATAAATAAATTATCGGTAAATAGTTTGGCCAACATATGTGCAGTCTCCTGGAAAAGCCTTTCTTTTGTCCCAGTGCAATAAAAATCACAGGCAGAGGTAAAATATGTTCCTGCTTCTTCATAAAAATCAGTCTCCAAAACTGCCTAGCCTGTTGTCATGGTTTGACCCCAGCCAGCAACTAAGCACCAGGCAGCCACTCACTCACTCCCCCGCCCCCAGTGGGATGGGGGAGATAATCGGAAGGAAAAAGGTAAAGCTTGTGGGTTGAGATAAGAACAGTTGAATAGAAGAGAAAGGAAGAAACTAATAATGATAATAGTAACAATAATAAAATGACAATAATAACAAAAGGATTGGAATACACAAAACAAGTGATGCACAATGCAATTGCTCACCACTTGCTGACCGATGCCCAGCCAGTTCCTGAGCACCGATCCCCCCAGGCCAAATCCCCCCAGTTTATATACTGGGCATGTCATCACATGGTATGGAATATGCCTTTGGCCAGTTTGAGTCAGCTGTCCTGGCTGTGTCCCCTCCCAACTCCTTGTCCTCCTCCAGCGTTCTCGCTGGCTGGGCATGAGAAGCTGAAAAATCCTTGACTTGGTATAAACACTACTCAGCAATAACTGAAAACATCAGTGTTATCAACGCTCTTCTCATGCTGAATCCAAGACATAACACTATACCAGCTACTAGAAAGAAAATTAACTCTATCCCAGCCAAAACCAGGACACCTGCCTTGATCCACAGTCCTCACCTTGCCCTTCCTCCTCTCCCAAAAGACTGGCAAGCACGACTCCCTCACCTGCACAGGAGCAGCCAGCAGCCCTCTAATAGAAAAGGAGGGAAATAGCACAAGAATCCAGGTGCAGTGTTTAGTGGTGCCTGGGAAGTGGTGGTTGGGAGACACGGAGGCTGCTGCCGCAGCCTCAAGGGAGTCAGGAATTGCAGCATTTCCTCTGTGGGCTGGATGTGAAAGGCAGGGTCAGCGCAGGCAGAGCAGGGGGATAGGGGCCTGTTTAATTTTCTGCATCTTTAAATCACCATTGTCCACTTCCTTTATTATTTCTTCCCTGAACTTTGGTGACGGGATAGGGGCAAGTGAGTGGCCAGTTCCCCTTGCTCTGCCCAAGAACTGGGCATTTCTTTGGTCCAGGGTTGCAGAAACTGCTCATAGCTCCTTACAAAGGCTGCTGCAGGATGGGGAGGCCTCACCTTTGCCTCAAACCATCATCTTTGGCAAAAAAATAAACCCACCAAAGAACATTCTCCTCCAGAAGCCATGTGCAGAAGACATCCCAGTGTCTACAGCAGCCTGAAATAGTGTTCCTGCATTTTCATAATTTGCCCTAACAAGATTGTACTGCCTCAGACTACACACCCACAAATCCTGTTAATTGAGTGTAGAGGAGTGGTGACTAAACTGTCTGCTGGGTAAACCCAGACTGTTGTACTTACCTTACCAATCACAGGAGAAAGCAGTGCAGAAAGAGCACACCTGTGCTGACTATCACACAATTTCTGAGAAGGCTATACGAAACACTTAAATAATAAAACCGAACATTTCAATAGTCCATTCACAACAACTTTCCTTTCATAATGAAAATACCAGTAGATCAGGAACAAACATAGTTAGGGCCTTGTTCATACAGGACTGATGACAGACCACTTCAAGTCCTTCATACAAGAGCCTGCCTCTTTGCCTGACGGTCTTATTCTGAGCACTTGTTTGCTGCTGAACCAGAAGACACAGCCACATGATTAAACCACCTGACGTCATTTACCTTCCTTTGCTACTGCTAAAGTGGATTGAGGTATTTGTTAATTTTCTTCCATCAGAGGAAAAAAAGAGTTGCTGCACTGAGGCTGGGGACTGTAGGCTTAAAATCCATCATTCCTTTGTTTGGCCATTAGGACTTGACTGAGGCTCAGTGTTACTTTTGTGTGGTATTAAGGGGATTATTTAATAGTGCTATAAGCCTAAGGCACAGCACTAGGATAGATTTGAAATGTCCAAGCCCTTTTTTTAAAGGAAATTATGTTTATTAAGAACATTAGGCCATTTTATAACCAATGGCCCTATTGTTTACCCTATGTAGTTCATGAGGACAACTTTATGCTATTTTTTTCTCTTATTAGTAAGAGGGCTGTTTGGTTGCAAAACAAGTCAATTATTTAATGATAAAGTCCTCTGTTTCAATAGTGTTGAAGGAACATGAAGTTGCCTTTCTCAGATTTGTATAAGAAAAGCTTGAAACTAGAAATATACTTTTAAAATAATGAATTGCAGCAATTTGAATTTAAAACATTGGACCTCTATGATCAAATAAATCACATCTAGCAGAAACAATGATCATAAATGAGCACAAACATTTCCACTCCCCCCCAAAAGTTTACATCTCTTTAATCTCCTGATAGTGACAATAAAGATAGCAGGAAGAAAAAATACATCCAAAAAAAAAAGAATATAATGTTTCTTTTTTCCCCCATGCATACTATACCTGAAATACTGTTAGTGCTCTGAAGGCTGATTTGGAGTATTCTCCCTTTAAATATCACTAGATGGTACCACTTTGCGGACTTCTTTGCACTGAATGAAAATGTGACCCTAAATGGTGATTTAAAGAGATTATATTTATTATAATACAATTTTGTTCAGTTGTGTTAATCTCTGATGGCTGCATTTATCCATGTGTTTAAAATCTGTGTAACTTCAAAAACGCAGACAGTAAAACCCTTTTGAGAATGAAATAAAGGAGGGGAAAAGCTAGGTGACTAAAAGAGTGGGTCTATGCCTTCATTTTGACTTGAGGAAGTGGTTTAGGTAGAACAGGGGACTCTAAATACATACCAGTAATATAACAGCTGAAAACCATTTGGGTGGAAATCTTAAGAAAACCAAACCCATTGCAGCATCTCTAAGCAAACTTAAAAGTATACAAGCAGGGGAAGCACATAAAAGCAGACTTTAATGGTATTTTTCATTGTAGTCATGTCCAACATGACAAATATCAATAACTGTGTTATTCATTGCAGAGGTAAACCCCACATTTTATTCAACGTGAACAAAAATGAAAATGTTTTAGCCCTCCTGATGGAAATGCAAAATTCTGTTCAGAAGTTTTATGTTGGCGATTGCTGACCCAACACACACTCTGTGTGCCAGAAGATACAGACAGAATGGTATGAATCCTTTCTGCAAGAGTCCAGTTGAAGCCTCCTTAAGAAGAAGAAGAATTCAAAGCTGGCTTTTCCAAAGCTGAGGCACTCATCAAACCAGTGACTGAGTGACAGTCCAGAGATGGGATACTCTGAGTTTCTGTTTTATTACTGTTCCATTTTGCACACTATGAATAGGGATTAGCAATGAGCCCAGAACTCTGCAACCCCAGCTACTAGCCATCAGGCCTTGGGCATTCCTCTGAGAGAATGAGAGTCATGTATCTGGACACCCTCACTGTAGAAGAGATCCAAATTTGGGGCTTCCCTCATCCTATTTGCATGCACTGACTCCAGCTTAAAAATGGGGGGTGGGTGTTTGTTTTAGGAGAAGATTTTCTTCAATGAATCAAACAGAGATTCTCAGACTATTGATCAGATTGTAAGCTACGCTTATTATCAGAAAAGTTATAAGGATAAACATAGCTGAATAGAGTGAGAAGCAAAAGTCCAGGCACCAGAAGCTGAAGGGGAAGGAAAAACAAATTCCCCATAGCAAGAATTAAATATGAGGCATGAAGGCATTAAAAAATGAATATGCTGTATCTTCCATTACCAACCAACCTAGCCAATTCAGTACTGGCATGCAGGCTGCTACTGTAAAAGCCCACAATGAAGGAAGGGATATTCTGCACTGAAGGTAAACTGAAATAATAATAATAATAATTCCGTTTCTGCTGAGAAGATTCAAAGGAATGGGTAGTGAGCAGACCTAGGCATTATATGTTCAGCCATGAGAGAAAGTCAATTCCTTCAACAATGCACTTTGCCAGCACTGACTTATCTGGAGCAGGATTTGGTCATTTTGGAGTAATTAGGGCCAGTTCAGAAGAACCCTCTTCCATGTCTGCAGTTCCTCCTTGGAACTGTCTGGTGTTGAGTGTCTTGCAGAGAAGATGATAAAAGATGACAAGTGCAAGTGATGTGGTGTTGTCTGGTGACATACGCACACTAAAACCCAGAGAACTGCTCTGGGGCAAAAAGCAGCATTTGCATACCTCTGATTGACCTGGATTAGGGAGGTGATTTTTGTCAGGGGAAAGGGTGCCAGCACACTTAGAGCTGATGAAAGAACTTAGAGAAGGAGGCTGTTTTTAAGTGAAAATCATTAAGTGGGGGAAAGACTTATGGTTAAAAGTTCTGAATCTCCCAATAACAAGATACTGGCTTTTTCAGTACAGCAGGACATCTTGGGAGGAAAAAGGTTTCATGAAGAACCTGATTTCCTTTTCTTTGTTACAAAAGGTTTGCAAGAAATATCTGCCCAACTACAGGTTAGGTCTCATTTAACGTACGTGCGCATCTACCACTTCATGATTGTCCCACTCAGAAAAAAAATAGTAAGAAAAAACCAGAGCAGAGCAATCACGTTTTACCAAATCAAACTCTTATCCCTCAACACTTCCCTTCCCTACTCTATCTGTTCCCTGATAACAGCAAAGATCTTTATATTGTTACAGCTGCTGTTCAGGACACCATGACCTGCAACATCCTATTGGAAGTTTTGGTGTAGCTCCTTTAAAAATAGAGATTATGATGAAGAACAGATATTCCCAGTCCATAAATTCTAGAGGAATTTTTATATTCCCCTTTTAAAAATCTACTTATATGCCATTTTCCCCAGACATAATGATAGAACTGTGTTCCGCCTAGATGCAGACCTCAGGGAAAAGCCCACTCTCTCTTGCTCTAGGGAGAGCAGGGCAGGCAGCAGGAAGGTTTGAATAGAAGCTTTGTTTCTCCAGCACCATCCTTATGACAAGAAGTCACAAACACTATGATGCTGCTCTGTAGTTTTCCCAGGGAAAAGCTGCTTTGTCCCCTGGCCTTTTCAGTTTTCCTTTTTTTCAGGTGAGACAGATGATATGTATGAATGGCTTGCTTTCACTTAAGGCTACGTCACTCTCTGAAGAAAGGGCAAAGCAGAGCCCTCTGCAATTCAACACAACATCTTCCCCTCTTCTCTTTGGTAGCAACAGAGCCTGTTCAGGGCAAGCACCACACTTCAAAAAGTGGCAGTCACATGAGAGAGAAAGCTGCAGTTCTGGAAACTTGCAGGTCACGTGCCACTCTCAGAAGGAACCAGGAACGTATTAGGCAGGGCACAGAGATGACGGAAAAATTAACTCTCTTTGACCAGAGCCAACAGCTCAGGGTTCACTACAGCTCCATGGCCTGACTCTCCTAAAGACACAGTGGGCATGGAAGAGTGAGCTGGAAACAGCTTTTGTTTCTGTTCTGACTTAATGACGTGGAGTTTTCTTATTGACAAAGTAAACTGTAAGTCACATCTCATCTGCATTTAAAGGGCATTTGGTCTTTTGGGTGAGCTCACTATGGGAGAAGATCTAGACATACCCACCTCAAAGCTGTAGCCAACCTGAGGTCCCTCCATAAGTTTTTTGTAACAACTAAAGCCAGTTCCTCCAGGTACCCAGCGCAGAGAAGGAATTGATATCGAGTTCCTTGCAGAACTTCATCAGGCCTGCTGTTGGCTTGATTAGGGAAATGATGATGCAAACATTGATACACTTTTTTTGGCCTTTATTTTCTAAAACTCGGTTTCCTCATCTAAATGAAAACAATGTTATTTACTACTTACACAGCATTCAAAGCACTCCAGAATGGAGGAAAAATGGGATTTTCTGCTTCCTCTTTAACTCAATAAAATTATACTGTCCAGGCTTGGCTAAAGAGATTTTAGAATGTTCATCTTCAAATGCAGATTTTGGTTATTACCTTGCTAGCTGAACTCATAACCACAGATTTTCCAGTGTTCTTTGTCTTTGCAAACATAAACTTAAACTCCATCTCAGAGCCACAAGCTACAGCTACAGCAAATTCAGCAGTCCCAAACAATAATTATATGAAATCAGTTGCCAATCGTAGAATTACATAGAATAAACTGCCAATGGAAGAGGAGAAGGAGAGGGAGAGGGAGGAGAAAAAGAGGAAAAGTGTTCTGCAAAAAGGTTTTGTTGCCATTAGACCTTTCTAGAATTCCTTGGGTTTACTAACTTTCAAGCTAGTATCAGTGAATAGGATAAAATAAATTCTCCTCCAAGTCTTACATTTACAACTTCAGTTTCAAGACGTTTATTCATTGAGTTCTGAGCTTTGAGTATTCTGAACAGGCTCTATGAAAAGTTTGATTTAAAATAAAAGTATACGATATACTCTATGTGCTTTGTTCTATTCCAGTTATAGTGTTCGTTTCAATGCATTGTGAATGAGAATTTTTTCCATGTTCTGCTCTTTCTGTTTGTCTTTCATGGATATATCTGATTAAATTTTAAATCATTTATGGATAGTGCTTGCATTCTATTTCTTGAGCCCTTACATTGGATACATTTCACATTTGAATTTACTTCTAGCCTGGAGAGAAAATGAATGCTTGTGCTTCAGAGTTGTTGTCTAGTCTTTTCCATACTCTAAAAATCTGTATTATCACTTTTATTTATTAACTATTTTTAAAAAGAGGAATTGGATGCTTCTCCATTGTTTATTTTCTCAGTTGCAAGAATCACAAAAATCTTTGGTTTATTGCTCTTTGGAAGAGCATCTTTCTACTTTATGAGCTCTGTGCTAAACCATGCCTTTAGTCCAGAAGAAAAGCACAGATTATATTAATACTGAGCTGACAATGTGCAGATACTTCTCTGCTCTTTTCTTAATCCAACAAACAATCAGCATCTGAATGCCACTAACAGCCACGTGGAAACTGGCTAAGTCAGCACTTCTTAAAGGTCAAAATGTTCCAAATAGCTCAAATCAAAGCTGAGGTTTTCAGTACTGTATACAGGGGATTCATTTTCAAACACAGGCATTCAGAGAGAAAAATGTCACTGGATAAACTAGCAGCGACTGATTCCTAGCACCCTGATCTGTGTGGGCATCCCTCCTGCCTGTTGGGGCAGCTGGAGAAGCAGTGGGGCACATCCACTCCTCAGGGAAAAGCCTTTTTTGCCTGTAAAGTCGCCAGGGTGATCAAACAGCACGACTACATATTCAGCTGCTCTGTGCACGGCAACTCCTACTCCAGTTCCCAAGAGCCACCCCAGGGAGAGATGTGTGGCTCAGATCCCTCCCTTCACAGTAGCTGCAGAGTCTGTACCAGGACACCTGAAATGGACAGACAGTTTTGGAAAATGCTGCGGCCTTTCTGGTCACATTCATATCACAAGGCATTCCTCTACCATCCCCAAGGGGAGAAGAGCCAAGGAATTGAAGAAGTTGAAGCTGTAGGAACTGAAGATTTTGACAGTTCAGCACACCAAGTGCAATCTTGTCACTGCCATCTCTTTCTTATGTTTTTAGTTCATATTGCTTAAGACGAAAACCCCCTCTTTAAACAATGGCATTTACAAATTGCCCTATGAGCTTAAATAGTTCCCCCAATAATATCCTCTCGTATATTACTTGAAGTGGAGCATTTACACCACTGGCATCAGCTATTAGTTACTCACTTGCCCTGTGGTGATGCATCAAGGAATCAGAGCCACCATTGACTCATTGTGTTTGGCTTCATTCAAACCCGACTGCAATTACAGTGCCTGCCCCAATGGCTGGACAGGCCAAATCACAAGGCTTTTCCCATTGATTTCAGTGACCTTTGCAGCAGATCCTCAGGGTTCTTTTCTGATAAAATAGGATTTTGTCAGTGCAGGGCAAGGTTCTGATTAACCAAAATGACTGGAGAGAGTAACAGGAGTAAGGGTTCAGTTCATCTGAACATTAGATCCCCATCGTGCATTTCAAAGGGCTATTCTGCATGCTTCTACAGACGGTTACTATTGACTGCTGCAGCAGAGGCAAACTGACCCATCAAAGCCAGGGCTAGTACCACAAGGTACTACACACTCTGCAGACACAAAGGGCTGCCCCACACTACAGACTTGCAGTCTGCACAAGGTAGAGTCACACAGTTTGAGAAAGCTTTCCAGTGAGACAGCTGAAATGCTCAAGTTTTTAATACTGATCCTGGACCAAGATCATAGTTAGAAAATCTGCCAGGAAAGGGTGACTTGTAATGATTCATCCTCACTGGTCAACCTTCAGGAAACAGATCAAACTACTGTAAGTTGTTTTGGAAAACAAATAATGCCAAGATACATTTGATTGTTTGCAAACACTAAGAGTCAGTTAAAAAATGTTCCTGTGGAGGTAGCACATATTTCACCCAGGCTAAGAGATGGGCATTTAGTTCACTCAGTGAGCAAAGAGAACGGGAGAGTGATCAGTAACTCTCAGCCAAATAAAGGTAGAAAGTCACTGTAATAGAGAAAAACTGGAGAAGTCAGAGATCACATCCGCTGAAGTCAAGAAATGTTGCTGAAGTCAAGAAATAAAGCTGGAGTCACAGAAATAGATTAGAAGGGAAGCTAATCAATGCAGAGAAGAGACACAATTAAAAAAAAAAACTGTTTTAAATGTGACAGTTTTGCAAACAGAGTTTCAAGAAAAGATTAAAGAAATTAAAGCCCCAAACCCAGCACTTTGCTGAAAAGTATCAGTTTTAAAGAAAAGAACAGTTTTAAGATAACAGAACACATTGGGCAGGATAAGCCAGGTCAAGGAAAGCTTGAGAAAGGTTATCAAATTAAAAGCATGAATCTAAAGGCAAAAAATTGAAGAGAAGGTTGCCAACCAATAACCAGAACCATTTGCTCTGGAATGACCTTCTAGAGCTGCTGTAAGAAAGCCTTGATCTGTGTGCTCCACGGGTCATATTACCAGGTACACAGCTGAACTCTGACTATCCTTATCAAAAACAGTACAAGGAGTCAGCAGTGTCACAGTAGGAGCTTCTCTTCTGGGCACATAATTTGAGCCAGAAAATCTTTTCTTTGTTCACAGTAAGCTAGTCCTAACCTCAGATGCAACCTGGCCCATCAGTAGTTCACATTTAGCACACAAGGGACTGCACAAGGCCATTACTTAAGCAGTAGTGTGATCTTCTTTGGGGAGAAAATTGGGCTGAGGAACCGCCCTGGTTTTGGCTGTGATAGAGTTAATTTTCTTCGTAGAAGCTGGTATAGTGTTGTGTTCTGGATTTAGGATGAGAATAATGTTGATAACACACTGATCTTTTAGTTGTTGCTAAGCAGTGTTTACACTAAGTCAAAGACTCTTCAGCTTCCCATACCATTCCACCAGTGAGTAGGCTGAGGGGGCACAAGAAGCTGGGAAGAGACACAGCCAGGACAGCTGACCCAAACTGGCCAAAGGGGTACTTTATACCACATGATGGATGACTGTTCAGTATACAAAGGAGGGTGAAAGCTGGCTGGGGCCCACTGCTCAGGAACTGGCTGGATGTTGTTTGGTGAGCAAAACACAATGCGTCAATGGTGAGCAATTGCATTGTGCATCACTTGTTTTGTATATTCTAATTATTTTATTACTAATAGTATTACTACCATTACTATTACTATTAGTATTATTAGTGTTACTGGTATTATTAGCATTATTAATATTATAATTATTATTATCATCATCGTTATTATTACTGTTTTCCCTTTGTTTTCTGTCCTGTTAAACTGTCTTTGTCTCAACCCACAGATTTTACTTTTTTCCCTGATTCTATCCCCTGTCCTGCTGGTGGGGGTGGGAGTGAGCAAATGGCTCTGTGGTGCTTAGCTGCCTGCTGGATTAATCTACAAGGGGAACAAAACTTCACCAAAGCTTGCAGACAGCAACATGCAAAGAGGAAACAAAATAAGAGGATTTGAAGCATGTAGCATGGGAGGTAAGGCAGCAAGGTAATTTCAGATCATCAGTCTACAAGGATGGAGGTCAGGCAGTGAAACCGTTTTCTCTTTCCAGAGGTAAACATGATTGATAAGCTGATAAAAGAGCTAAAAGAAAGAAAAGCCAGGAAATGAAAAGTGCAGAAGGTTCATGTTAGAAGTGGCTGATTCTGGCAGCCTGACAGAGGCAAGGCTGCTATGGTTTCATGCCCCATGTCCAACTAGTAGGGAGGCTAAATATGCATTCCCAGCAGGTAGACACATAGAAACACACCTGTATAATACATAGATACATGCACATGCTAGATGCATGGTTCAACACAGAGAGAAAACAGAAAACAGGCAGACTGAGGAACGAGGGCAGGCTCTCAGAGGGATTGTGTAGGAACATCCCTTCATATGTGGGGAAAAAAGCACAGCCTCAGTAAAAATGCTTTGCATGGTAATTTGGGAGTCAAAACCAAAGTTAGTTACATTGCCTCTCATACATTTGCCAATCATTATCAAAGCAACAAGTAATTAATTTCTGAGTAAAAACTCTTTCCTGTGGAGTTTGCCTCACAAATTAAAAACCTTAATGTTTATGGGGCATTGGGGTACAGGCTGTAATTTTCTGTGAGAAATCACTGTGTTTGCCTGTTGGTGGCACTTCTGGCCAAGCTAAATGTAGTACTTGCCTATTTATAGCACATGCATATGCACAAACAACAACAAAAAATTATCAGTCTGTACAGTGCAACTTTCGGCAGTCATCCCGAATGGTTTTGGTTAGAGAGAACAGAAACAGTTTACAAACTAATTCACTTGTTGACTTGTTTTTCAAAATGTTTTCATTCAAAAAGTTGCAATCTTTTGGAAATCATAGAGCACACAAAGCCTCATCCCTTCTTTCAGAACTCAATGCACTGCATATATTCTGGGCTGTACTTTGGTTATGTTGAGTGGTTTTTCTTTTTTTAAAAAATTGCAGTCCCAGAAAATTTATGCTCATTTAGTGCAATATTTACTCTTCTATTAAATAAAACATGAGCTGATACTGTACTGATTGCTGTAGGCACTTCATTAAATACACTTTTGGTTATATTTAATATAGGAGAAAATTGTTTTTTAAGGGACTCAATCAGTCAGCATCTATTTGCTCAAGTTTTGCGGTCCCCACAAGTTGAGTTGTGCAAACAATTTTCAGTTCACTGGTCAGACATAAAAATGAAGCACAAGATTTTGAGGGCTATAACAAAGTTTCTTACAAAAAAATTCTGGAAAAGTTTTAACTGAAGGAAGGAAAATTCAGTTGCAAAATGCAATGCTGAAATACCAATTTAAAATGTACTGGGAAAGTTTCATCTGTTGAAATGAATTAATTATATACACAAAAAAATGGCAACACTACTTTTGTTAAATTCAATAAAGTAGTGTTTCTCATTTTTCTCAAAGACAGTCATATAGCTGGAGGCACACAACCCTAACAAGGATGCCTCTAGAGTCATTCTTGCTCCTTCAGGCCACAGAGTTAATTACCCAAGTGCTCTGACTCTTTGAGTAACCTAGGAAAGCACTTCAAATGTCCTTCTCTGGGTTTTGAGGGAATCCTTCTGCTCCAAGCCACAGCCCTTTAACTCTGTGGGGAACTGGTGGATCTTCACAGGTGTGTCAGCATTGTAGCCAAAGCAGAGGCCTGTGTCACCCACAAGTTATATTTGTGCTAATCAGGATAAAATTAATATTAGCTTGCCTTGAACCTGAATATAGGTGTACTAAAATGATATAGCAATAGCACGTGAGTTTTTTGTAGTACTGTCAGCAAAGCACAATTTTAAATAAGGATGCGAGCAGTGTCATTATCCAAAAGGCAAAGGTGGGTGAAATTGCATATAGGAAGCATGCAAGGCAAGGAGGCATGAAAGAAAGGGCAAGATAAGCATGAGGGCATGCAAAGAGGCAGGGCATCCTCCCAAATACAGAAGAAGGCTGAGTGTCAAGATGAGAGAAATCAAGCAAAACAGCAAGCAGAAAGGACACCCTCCTCTGCCGCCCCACCATTTTTGGAAAGAGAGGGCAATAGTGTAAAAACTGGCAAGAGCAAGGAGAATCTAAGAATTAAAAAAACACATACAGTTTAGTTCTGATTTTTCCCACTAAGGATCTTTCCAGCCCACTCACCATGATCTCAGGACAAGGAACCACCCAGGACTCTGGCCATATGGACTCACTATATGACATCAGTTCCATGGTACTATATACCCACAGCTAATTTAGGGTGTGATTGTAAGACTGGTAGTTTTGTATAAGTACAGGTATTGAGTACTGTGTGTGACAACTGCCCATCAGCACCAAGTGCATTGTTAATGAATTAATTCAATAAAGTTTAAAACTGGCCAGATTTGTTGGTCTTCTAAACACACCCATCAAAGCAATCCCTAATTCCCAGAGATACATAGATGCATTCAGATGGTATAGGTGTGAGTGTAGGTTTAGGCAGAGGTGTAGGCATAGGCATAGGTATAGGCATGGATATATACATATGTAATCTGTTGCAACAGTATGCATAGGAATAAGTATTTTAGGGCAGGTGTAGGATCTCCCAGAAAAGGAGCAAAGTCTCTGTTGACTTACAGAAAAATCAGAAAATTCTGAATTTAAGCCAGACAGGATGAAAAGGCTAACACCTTACTGTTATTAGGACATTATTAGTAATTTGTTTTGTATGGAAAACCACCGCTTGATTAAAAAATCAGTTTGGTCATGATTCTTTTCTGACATATCAAGTGACTTGATTTGATTCTTTCATACCAGAGCTTTCAAGCTACTTTACAGAAAGAAAAACAGCTACTGATTTAAAGAGCAGGATATATTCTTGTTGTTTAATAAATAAAAAATATTTTTATTCCTGCGGCTGACACCGAACTGACATTGGTATTTTGCTTACCAAAAAATTAAAGCACAAAAAGCTGTATGAAAAGGAGAGGATTACCGAGGTCTGAAGAAAAATGCAAAAATGAGGAGAGAGTTTCTTGAGAGTGGGAAATGGGGAAAATGACAAGTGGAATATGAAGCAGTGTTTGTGACAGTGCTCTTAGCTGAGGTGTTTAAAGAAACGTTGCATAGGAAAAGCACAGCTGGCAAAGGGGAGCAGCAAACTTCCACCAATGTCCATACCCAGAAAAGGACACTTCCCCTCCAAGGACAGCAGTTCCCCTTGTTGGCAGGAGGCCCAGCACCATGGCAAACCCCTCTGCGCTGAGCGTAAGCACAAGGGAATTTTC
>NW_010972639.1:0-5223 GCF_000737465.1 Haliaeetus leucocephalus | reverse complement strand
CCTTGGCCAGAGGTGGGTCTGACTTGAAGCCAGGGAAGCTTCTAGCAGCTTCTCACAGAGGCCACCCCTGCAGCCCCTCCCCCACTACCAAAACCCTGCCACCCAAACCCAGAACAAATGTCCAGCTCCTAATGTGAACTTGGAGGAGACAATCCTCTAATGGTACTGCTCCTCATTAGCCACAACAATCATTGTAGCATATTTGCCATACAGTAGGTAAGAAACACAAACTCAGCTGCTCAGATCACTGCAGAGCGAGGTTATTCAAATAATACCTTTAAAAAGGGCTGGCTAAGAAAACTGAAATTTACTCTTCTCAAATGCAGAATTGGAAACGTTAAAAAGAGGATAGAGCCTGAGAAGGGGCAAGAATTGTTTAAGCAGAAGATATGCTTGGGAAAGAAAATGGTATGTTATTGTTCTCCTCAAATCTGGTGTCAGCAGCGTCAGAAGAGCACATGATGTGAAGATGGGGCAAAGTCCTTGCAAAGACACTCCAGCACATCACAGTATGGTGTGTGGAGGAGGTGGGGCACTGCACTTCAGGGTGTTTTCTCCTCCACTCCATTATGAAAAGGGCTACACCTGAGCAGTAAGAGATCAAGAACATCTTAGTCCTGAAGAGAGGTAAAGTTTCACATGCTTCCTTTCTCATTTTAAGATGGGGAATTTTAAGGAATTTGGGGCAGAATACTTTAATGAAAGGAAACATTTCCAAAGGGAGGCTAAATCCTCATTTGCAGAGCTATTTTTCTTTTGCATTACCCTATAGTGTTACTGTAAGCTGATGACCTGTAGCAGACCTCTCATTACCACAGGGCTGAGTTCAACAGGTGCTTTGTTTTTGTCAGTTATCGCAATGTTCCAGTCCTTGGCCATGTGTTGATCAAGGCCTGCAGATGAAAGGTATCAAAGAGCAGTCAGAACAAACTTGAAGGATGCAACTCCTGCAACACGGCAGTAGAAGAAAAAGCATGAGAGCTGCTAGTTTACAGAGCAGTTACCCCCCAATTCTCTGTCCTTATATATCACCCCTTCCAACACCTTCACCCCTGTTACAGCTTTACATCACCTGTTTTTACTAGTACTGCACCCGTGTGCTGCTGCATTACACAGAAAAACAAATTCATTCCAGACCAAGTGTGAGCACACAATCTAATTTCCTTTAGTGTAGCCACACAACAAAACTTAGAGCTTATATCAGGCTTCTGCTTTCTTGCCAGCTGCAGGAGACAAGCATCAAAAGAATGCACCACAGCTTTGCAACAAGCATCAGTGACATTTCTGAAAGGTTACTACAGGCTCCAAGGCCAGACTTGCCATATTTTCACACATTTCTTTTGCTCTCAATAGTTCCATTTTCAGCCAGTTTCACCATGGGTATGTTACTAGGACTAGTAAAGGACTGAAGTACCACTCAGGAGAATAAAGCAGGGAAGAGGCTGAAGGAACATAATTTGCAAACACTGGGATGAAATTACCAGTGTTTCACATAAGTAAAGAGTGCATTGATTTCAAACGGCATTCTGCCTGAGTAACAACTGGGGGCATATGTCCAGTGTATTCTACCCCTGTTGATTTATTTCAGGGGAGTGAAATAATAGCACTGCGAGTTTTGATTATAAACAGCAAGATGTTTGTCAGTCGTGACAACCCCCAGGACTATATATTAACAGAGATCAATGCCTTCTCCTCTGCAGCAGTGTAATACATCTCTCTGCATTTGGCAACAGTCCCCATGTGCAGGCATGATTCCTGAACTCAGTTCAAGACACACACAACAAATTTAGCATGGCAAGGAAGACTCCTCTTTGACACATTTAGCACAGCAAGGAAGACACTGCTATATTCTTTGACTCGGAAGCTCCCCAAACCACAGGTGGCTGTTTTGAACAAAGCACAATGCAGAAGTGTGGTATTGCAAGAAACCTTCTTTTCTCCAGATTCTGCAGTATGATAATGTAACACAAATTCAGGAGGCCCTGCAATAAAATACCATGCAGCTACAGTGCAGTTTTTAGCCTGTATTTGCCGAATACAAAGCCATACAAACAAAAATAGCATTCAGAGATTTATTGCTACAGAAGTACTTAAATTTTGTGACGTGTCTTTAACATTACTCAAGTCCAGGCAGTGTACATAAAAGGAACCTGCTGTAAAGGGGATTTACAGTTGCCTGACTTCAACTAGTTTTGAATGACAAATTGGAGTATAGTTAAATGCAGATAACTCTCACAAGTATTCTCAAGGTGTAAAGTAAGAACTGCAAGCCTCTGGATGACACAAAGTAATGGTTACAACCTGGTTTTGCTTAAACTCATTGCGACACCTGATGTTCTCAAAACTACCTTGTGTCTCCTTTGCTCCTACCAGGAAAAGACTTTCTTCACTTGGGGACAGCTCAAGTGAACCAGACCTGTTGTTTGTAAGCACTCTGACACAAACACATGCAATATTAGAACGTGATTTCATTCCTCCTCATTGTTGGCTGTGTGACAGCTCTGCACATAAAACCCTGTCCTGTGCACACTGCCTGTAAACAAGAGAGAGGAAACACACATGTTGCTTCTCATCCAACCTGTCGGAAGCTCTAAGTCTTGTAACTGTGCACATCTTTGAAGGACTCAGAGCAAGCATCTTCCCAAAATGATTTTACACATAGTGATTAAATCAATCAACTGAATCAGGATAATTTAATTTCTCTATTGCCAAGGTGATAAATGGGGATTTTAATGCTGTGAGGTATAATATTTGGGCTTAAGAGCATCAAAAGATGCCCTCAATTTGTGAAGTATTTATGAAATATCTACCGTCGCTTACTGGAAATGCTTTCATTTACAGTCTGATATAAAATCCAGCTGTCAAATGAGCTTTCAGTGACAACTCTTCTGTCACAGATACTATTGCTGTTGGCCCCTCTCTGCAGATCTCAGCTGTATGGTTTCCAGTCTGTTATTTCATCTCTTCTCCTGGTGGGAAGTTAGGGATAAATTCTGGCCCTAGTTTGATACACCCTCTCCTGAATCTGTGCTATATCACCATGGTGCTGAGGTTAACTAAGGAAACAGCTAGTACCAACGTAATACACCAAAAAGGGACTATCTCCTGCTGTGAGGTATTCAAACATTGTCACGTCCCAAACCACAGGAAAGACAGGAATGAAGGGGACTCATCTGGGCCACCAATTTCACTTCTACTAAATCAGTAGTGGTGCAGAAGGTCTCACGGAACATCCTCTACAAAATATGTTCCATCAATGGCTGACGGTTAAGATCGTGGAGGGTTAACCATGGTGAAGGGCCAGACTGTCACCCAGGCCCTCCTCAGCAGGATAGGGGGAGGAAATAGGATGGGAAAGCTCGTCAGTCCAGACAACATCAGGGAGGTTGCTTACCAACTACTGCCGTGGGCAAGACAGACTCCACTTGGGAAAAATTAATCGAATTTACTGCCAAACAAAATAGATTTGGGTGGCGAGGAGCCAAGGCGGATATTAAAGCAGCACCTCTTCTCCCTGCCCTGCCAGGCCCAGCACCCCCCTCTCCCCTCAGACTCCCCCAGCCCCGCCAAGTGCCGCGGGGGGGTGGGGGTTGGGCAGCACTTAACAGTTTCTCTCAGCCGCTCCGTCCCTCTCACACCTTCCCTTGCTCTGGCGTGGGCTCCCCACAGCCACAGCAGATACCTCCTGGTGCTGGGATCAGCTGGAGCACGACCATGGTGGGACGCATCCCTGAAGCAGGAGTTTCAGGAAGTGGAGGTGCAGCTCTTGAGCAGGCCTGGCTGCTGGAGCCGCTGCCCTGCTCAAGGCCTCGGGGTTACTCACATTAAAACCTGCACTGCTGTCATGACCAATAACAAAGTGCCTGTGCTTTTACACTTAGAAAAATTGTGGACGTAGTGGAGTGAGTGCAGCCAAGGGCAATGAAGATGAGTAGGGGATGGGAGCATCTCCTGTATGAGGACAAACTGGGAGAGCTGGGCCCCTTCAACCTGGAGAAAGGAGAGCTCCGGGGATCTTACCAATAAATACCTGATGGGGACAGTAATGATGACAGAGCCAGACTCTTCTCAGTGGAGCCCAGCAAAAGGATAAGAGGCCATGGGCACAAACTGAAGTACAGTCCTCCAGCTAGGCCCCACTGACACAAATGACAGTTCTTACTGTCTCCTCTTCTGCTTTGTTTCCTCGCCAGATTTTCCTTAGGACATAAATAACAAGCTCTACAGAAGCCCCCAGCAGCAATAGCCCACTTCAAGTGGAAGGCAGCCTGAAAGAAACTTGGAACCAAACAGTTAAGTCAAAGCTTTAAACCAGAGAGCCTTCGAGAAGCATGCAGTATTAATTATTTATGTTTAATTTACAAAGGGAAAAGTAAAGATTTGGGGTTTGCACTGGGGAGACACTATAAGATAACTTTGCATCAAAAGAGAGCATAGTATTCTCTTTGCATCATCTCATGCAAAATGATTGCATTTTAAAGTGCAGAGCACTCAGGCTTGGCAGCCACGAGTCACATAAGCCCTCAGTTTTGCTGCTGCACATTGAGTTCACAAAAAACACAAGCAGAGTTTTTAGTCATTAAGAAGGCTATCTAGTTAGGTTTTGAAAGCTGAGGTATTGTCCTCAGCTCTTGTCTGCTCTTCTTCTGGGCACACAGGAACCACTGGAAACAGAGACAGATGATTTTTTGTTGTTATCAGCATATTTATATTAGTTTATTTTAAAATACACCCTGTGATTATGCAAAGGTCTTGAAAGGACAAGGCCAACTCTGGACAGCTGAGGCTATCTGTGCTAGTATAAATGCTTCTTTGTTATTAGCAGAAGATTGTTTCTTTTTGGAAGAGCAATTACGCAAAATAGTGAGGTGATCTGAAGCCTTGTGTAGATGGGTGCACTCCAAACCCTGACCTCTGAGTTAATTATCTTCTTCCCCTCCTAATCAGTGAGCAGAAATAGGATCTCTTTGATACGATTCCAGTGAGTTTAGACATCTGTTTTAATATATTTTGACTTGATGCACAGAAAATTGCAGACATTAATGTTACATGAGATTGTATCCACCATGAACAACCATGCAAAAATGATGGTGGCTTTGAAAAGACTAAAAATTTTTCTCGCAGCTTTCATAAAATATAGTGTCCTTCTGAAAGCTCAAGACTAGGAGGCTAATGGTCAGTACAGACTACTATCAGCTTTCACTTAAACCAATTAGTTTGATT
>NW_010972638.1:971667-977446 GCF_000737465.1 Haliaeetus leucocephalus | reverse complement strand
CCCCCCCCGGCTCCAGGGCAGCGTGACCACCGAAGGAGCTCTGGACACCCCGGTTCCAATAATCCTGCCTCCCGGGATCTGCGGCTGCTAAGGAGAAGGCAGAGGAGGGCTGGCAGAGAAGGAAGGAGCTTGCAGTGGGAGGAGGTGGCAGGCATGGAAGAGTGGGGAGGTCGATGTGGGGTGAGGGCAGAGCACCCGTTCCACGCGTGCAGGGGAGCACCCCCGGAGCTGGGGTTGTCCCCCGAGGAGCAGCGTCCTTGCATCTCCCTCGTCCTCCACCCACCCGGGCTGGGAGCTGGGCCCTGCAGCCAGAGCAGGGCTGTGCAGAGGCTGCCCAGGCTGTTTCGCCCCCTGCCTGTGCCTCCCTCTGCACAAAACTGTCCCTGAGCCAGCTCTGTGCTCTCCCGTGGTAGCGGGGTCTCACCCACGCTGCCCTGATGGCACAGGTGGCATTTCCAGGACGACACTGGGCGCAGAGGGGAGGGGAGCGTGCCCCCGAGGCTGTGAGGGCTGAGGAGGGCTGAGACTCCAGGGGAAAAGCTGACCCTGGAGTTGGAGGGCTGCAAACCACAAGGACAAGGGTCTGCAGGGCAGAGCTGCAGGGCACAGGGGGAGTGTGGGCATCCACAGGGTGGCTGCAGGGCAGCTGCTGCACCAAGGGCAGGCTCTGGACCCTTCTCCACTCCAAGCAGTGGCATCTGTGTGGCACTGTTGTGAAGCTGACTTCTGTTGTGAAGTCATGGAGGTGGCTGGCTCAGCTTGTGCAGGAAGGAAGTGCTGGCCAAGTGTGCTGTGAGGAACTGTCGGAGGATCACAAGGTGGTTGAGGTTGGAAGGGACCTCTGGAGGTCCAATGGAGGGACACACTCCTCAAGCAGGCACTACCAAATTTCTTGCATAGCAGCCTGGTCTCTGCTTTGTGCTCACAGCAGCCTGTCAGTGTGAGTTTAGGGGTCTTTTGCTGGTGGGGCAGAGCAGCAAGGAGAGGATGCTGTGGGGTGGTGGATGGGATGCAGGGGTGTTTGTAGGCTGGGGTAGTGTTCGAGGTGCTGCAACTAGCACAGGGGTCGGTGCTGTAAAATGGGATCCCAGGGACATTGGCTAGCTCTGGGTGTTCGGAGAGCTCACATGTGTTGTCTTGGTGTGCTGGTTATACAGAGCACTGCAACAACCCAGTGATGATAGGGAGAGCTAGAAGCAAGCAAAGGTTTTTGTCCCCATGGGGCCAGGCCCTGGAGAGAAGTGTGAAGCTTAGGGTGTCCCCAGGAGAGGGACCAATGTGCCAGCAGCACATGCAGCCGTAGCCTGGTGTGCAAGACCAGGGCATGTAAACAATGGCTGCCTGAGCAACAGGGATGCAGTGTCACAGCAGGGAGGTGCAGGCATGGAGGGGCTATCGGCAGGCGGCATGGAAGGGGGGCTGAAGTTGCAGGAGAGAGTCTGTCTCCCTTCCAGGAGAAGGGTCAGAGTCACTGATGCTTCCTGACGTGGGAAGACATGGTCCCAGACCAAGGCCCTGCCATCCCAGTGTGGAGGTGCCGCAGGGGATTGCCCCCAACAGAAGGCCTTGGTGTTCCTGTGCTGGGGGCGGTTCTGGGCAGACGTCCCGCAGCTTCCAGGTGGCAGATGGATCTGGGATGTCCCTCTGCAGCCCAGTACCACCCCTCACATGCCAGCTGGAGTCTCCTGACAGGCTCTCTCCAGTCCTGTTCCTCACATTATTTTCCATAGGCCATGTCTGCTGCTTTCCATCTGCATGCTTAGGCTGCAGGCTGGGTGCCAGGGGATGGCAGAGATGGTCTGTGTGGTGGAGGATGGGAATGTGAGACACCAGGAGTCATGGGGGTGGCTGGCTCAGCTTGTGCAGGAAGGAAGTGCTGGCCAAGTGTGCTGTGAGGAACTGTCGGAGGATCACAAGGTGGTTGAGGTTGGAAGGGACCTCTGGAGGTCCAATCCCCTGCTCAAGCAGGGTCAGCTACAGCAGGTTGCCCAAGACCATGACCAGTCAGATTTCAAATATCTCCAAGGATGGAGACTCCACAACCTCTCTGTGCAACCTGTTCCAGTGCTCAGTCACCCTCACAGTAACAAAAGTGTTTTCCTGTGTTCAGGTGGCATTTCATGTTTTTTAATTTGTGCCCATTGCCTCTTGTTCTGTCACTGGACAGCACTGAGAAGAATCTGTCTCCCTCTTCATTCCCTCCCATCAGATACTGATACACACTGATGACATCCCCCCCCCAAGCCTTCCCTTCTGTAAGCTCAGCAGTCCCAACTCCCTCAGCCTCTCCGCATATGAGGGATGCTCCAGTCACTTAACCATCAGAATGGCCCTTTGGTGGACTCTCTCTAGTGTGTCCATGTCTTCCTTGTACAAGGGAGCCCAGAACTGGACGAATAACTCCAGATGTGGTCTCACCAGTGCTGAGTAGAGAGGAAGGATCACTTTCGTCCTGGCAACACCCCTGCCCAGGATACTGTTGGCTTTCTTTGCCACAAGGGCACATTGCTTGTGTACAGTGAGCTTGGTGTCAGCCAGAACCCCCAGGTCCTTCTTGGCAGAACTTGCTGAGGGTGGACTCAATCCCACTGCCCCTGTCACCGACAAAGATGTTAAACAGTGCTGGTCCCAATACTGACAGCTGAGGAACACCACTCATCACTGCTTTCCACTTGGACATGGAGCTGTTGACTGCAACTCTTTGAGTGTGACCATCCAGCCAATTCCTTCTCCACCGAGTGGTCCATCCATCAAATCCATGTCTCTCCAATTTAGAGACAAGGATGTCATGCAGGACAGTGTCAAATGCTTTGCACAAGTTCAGGTAGATGATGTCCGTTGCTCTTCCCTTATCCACCAACGCTGTAACCCCATCGTAGGCAACCACGAAATTTGTCAGGCATGATTTGCCCTTAGTGAAGCTATGTTGGCTGTCACCCATCACCTCCTTATTTTCCATGTAGCTTAGCATAGTTTCCAGGATGATCCGCTCCATGATCTTGCCAGGCACAGAGGTGAGGCTGACTGCTTGCTAGTTCCCAGGGTCTTCCTTTCTTCCCTTTTTAAAAATGGGAAGTTATTAATGAAGATGTTGGAACAATATTGGCCCCAGTATTGACCCCGGGGTACTCCACTAGTGACTGGCCTCCATCTGGACTTTGTACCACTGGTCACAACCCTCTGGACCCAGCCATTCAGCGAATTTTCAGCCCACCTCACTGTTCGCTTACCTAATCCATAGTTTATCAGCTTGCCTATGAGGATGTTCCAGGAGACAGTCTGAAAAGCATTACTAAAGTTGATGTGAACAACATCCGCTGCTCCCCCCCCTCATCCACCAAGCCAGTCATCTTATCCTAGTAGGCTATCAGACTGGTTAAGCACAATTTCCCCTTCGTAAACCCATGCTGTCCCATCCTTCCCTGCCACCTGGCACCCACCTCTGCCATCTGCACCCATTTCATGGCTGAGTTTGTGCATAAGCTGTTTCAGGGGAGCTGGTACCTGCCACAGCTGACAAGTGGGGTGCAGCTGGCTGTGGTTATCCCAGGCTGCAGAGCAATGTGGGGATGGCTATGGTAGGGTGAAGGGGTCTGCCACCATGTGTGCGTGGCATTCTTGTGGCTGTTCAAACCAAGCTCAGCTGCTGTCCCACAATCCCTCCTTACACTGTCCTGCCACCCTGCCTGCACCCGTGGAGCTCTATGCTGCCAGTTGCTCCTTGGAATAAGCGGTCCTGTTGCCAGGCCATGGGGAAGATATGCTGCAGGCAGGCCTTTGAACACAAAGTGCAGGCACGGGCTGGGACTAGGGCGCTGGCAGAAATAATCTGTGACTGGTCTTTAAATAAAGCAGGTTGCATATCATGCAAGAAGATACTTTTCCTGCAAAGCAGACTAGGAGTGCCACTGAGTGAGTAGAAGCAGAGGGAGGAAGCAGACCACAGGACGATGCTGGCTGCTCACAGCACCAATGCTGTGCCATGGCCTGTCAGGAACAGAGTGGGATATTCTCAGTGCCAGCCAAAGTAACGTGGGAAATAATTGGTATTTTTCCCAAATGGGAGTCAAAAGTGCAGTTTTGTGCTGCAGGAGGCAATTGGAGCCCTCTGGGCCGAGGGCTGAGGTTATGCCAGGTGGGTAATCTGGGCAGTGAGGAGGGGAGAGAACAGATTGAGGGGAGAGGAATGGGCTTGAGAAGTGTGGCAGACTGAGAAGGCCTTGGATATAGCAGGGTGAACGACAGTGCATTCAGGCAAAGGTGTTACAGGGGAAGAAACTTCCTCCGTCAGCCCAGCTTTTTTCCTTTGCTAACCACCCTCTCCAAAATCCACTGATGCCCCCCCCATCTGCAGCCAGCCCCCAAGCTGGCCAGGCCATGCAAGGCCCTCTCCTAGCCACTCTCCAGGCTTGATGGTGGGACTGGGGATGCTGCTTGATGCTGCTTGTTGCTCTGCCTGGAGTAGGAGGGTGAGCTGTGCCCCCAGACAGTGCATCCTGCCGTGGGTTTGGGGACATGTAAGGCCTCAAACAGCTCCAGGGCTGCAGTCAGGGACATCCAGAAAGCCCTCTGCCTTGCTCCCTGGAGCAGGCTCCCAGGGAATAGGCTGCGGAAGCCCCTGTGTTCTTGGGGGTCAGGGCTGGGGCAGCTGATGCCTGGACCGGGGTGCTGAGGCAGTGGCTGTGCAGTGGAGGCAGAGCTTTTATGACTGTTGGAGTGCATTTGGGGTGCTGAGGATTGTGCAGGGGGGCACTGGGAGTGGGAAGGGCAGGGTGCTCTTATGGGCAGAGCAAGGTGGGGTGGCGAGAGAGGAAAACTTGCAGGGTGCCCTGGAACGCAGAAGTCCACCTGCCCTGTGCCATGCTGTGCCCCCAGGACTGGCACAAGGGGAAAGCTCTGGTCCTGCACAGTCCCACAGCTGCCTGCAGAGCTCCGGCACTGCCGCTGAGGCCACCACAGCTGGCTGCAGTGAGGCCAGCCATATGCTAGGAGATTGTTCTCTGCTTGTGTCCATCCTGTGCCAGAGCTACTCTTTTCTTCATTGTGCTGAGCTGCTCTTCCACACCCAGAGCTTGTCTCTCCCCTACCTCTTGCAGCTGTGAGAGGCTGCTGTGAGATAACATTTCAGAAGATGGAGCAGACATGTCCATAGCAGAGAGACTTCAAACGGGCTGGGAAGCTTGTAGCAGCTCTGCACAAAGGAGATGGTGTGCAATCAATCTTCAGATCCCCCCACCCTGCACACTGCATATTTAATGGCTCTTTGGGTCTCAATGTTTAAATCTATCTAATGAGCATTTAACTGCTGCTCAATATTTAATGCCTCGGTGTTCAGTGTAATAACCCCATGTATCACAGTGAGTGCTGGTCCATCAACCTGGGCATGGGGAGAGGCATGCTGCGGGAGAGGATTTAGCAAAGGGCAAGGAATGCTGGGGGATCTGCTCCATGACACCTTTTGCATGGATGGCAGGTTATCTCTGCACTGTGAGCTCTTTCTGCCTCTCTGATGTCTGACTCTTCTCAGCAGTAGAGTAGACACTGGAGCTTGTCTGTGCTGGCTGGGAATGAGGGCCTGGCATTCTGCTGGTGGGCTTGCACTGGCAGGGTGGGGAGCTGCAGGCTGGGAGCAGCTCCAGGCAGCCTGTGACACTCGCTGCACAGTGACACCCTGTCCTCAGCCCATGATGCCGTCCTGCACTGAGCACCTGCCCACAGCTGCTGAGCTGGTTTGCAACCCGTCAGTTGGCTTTCCTGACTAGGCAGGCCCACCGTGGCT
>NW_010972638.1:970642-970905 GCF_000737465.1 Haliaeetus leucocephalus | reverse complement strand
CCTGTCACCAGCTTGGTTGCCCTCCTCTGGATGCATTTGAGGTCCTTCACATCCTTCTCAAATGGTGGGGCCCAGAACTGCTCACAGTATTCAAGGAGAGGCTACACCAACGCTGACTACAGCAGGACAATCCCCTCTCTTGACCGGCTGGTCACGCTGTGTTTGATGTCCCCCAGGATGCGGTTTGTCCTCTTGGCTGCCAGGGCACACTGCTGGCTCCTACTGAGCTGCTGCGGACCAGCACCCCCAGGTCCCTTTCTGCA
>NW_010972638.1:956911-970407 GCF_000737465.1 Haliaeetus leucocephalus | reverse complement strand
CTGAGAACATGGCCCCATGCAAGAAGGGTCTGGGGTGTGAAAGACCCACATTTCTCATCTGCGCTCTGAACTGCAATGGGAACCAGACCCGTGCATGCAAGTCTTTTCCTTCTGGGGTGCAAAGTCCCTCTTCCTCCATGGGCCTGAGCTGCAAGCACCTGCTGCTGCCAAGCCCTGAGATTCTCTTTGCTCCCCTGTTGTTTCCCAGGCCTGCAGGAGTGGCCCAGCATACCCAATGCTGCAGTCTCGGAGCTCCCCAATGAGCAGAAGCAGAGGGCTGGGGATTTAATCTTGCCCAGCCATCCTGGACGGGTGAGGAATAGCTGCAACCACAGCAGAAGTCCTGCATCTCCCACGCTGGGCCATGCCCACGATATGGGCATGGTGTGGGGCGAGGGTGGCTGTGGTGGGGTGGCCTGCCCCTGTGCTGGGACTGGCGTGTGCTGTGGCATGGGGTCTGTGGGGCTTCAGGGCTGCTTTGCTGTGCTCAGCACGTGGGTACTAGCTGCAACGCAGATCAGTGGCTGTGGGGCTTGCTGCATGTGTGCTGGCTGCCGTCCCATGGTGGGCAGCATGTATCCCTTCACCCTGATCAGTGTCCTGTGGAGGCAGATCTCTGCAGCCAGTGGCTGCAGCCTGATTTACCTGATCACCCAGTGAAAGACCGGGAGCCAGAAGAAGAAAGTGCCTGTTTATGTATTGTTTGGGAACAAGCAGGTACGAAAATTACAAGAGCAAGTGTGCAGCTGGAACGTGCTTCAAAGCGCCATCCTGTGCAACTTGGTCCTGTGAGGCTCCCTGGGGCACAGTCCATGGAGTGCTCAACAGTCTAGCTTCCATGTCCAAGCCACTCCCTTCACTCAGCACTGGACCCATGCCACCCTCTGTGGTGACTGAGACCCACTGGCCAGGAGCTGGGTGACAGGATCACTGTGTGTGGCTCGTGCCCTTGTGCCTGCTGTGAGGGTGGTCCTCCGTGCAGTGCAGCAGTGTGTGACTTTTCCAGGGTCTGGTTTTCTCCTCATGTTCCTGCTCTTCCGTGGACATTACTGCAAAGGCAGTTTATAATGTGCCTGTACCTGGAGCAGGCAGTGATGTAGTGTGGAGTGACCTCAGCTCCCACAGGAATGGGTACAACAGCCCTGGGGGAGCCTTGCCTATAAGATTTACTGCTGAACAGATGCCCTTGGTGCCAAAGGTGAAGTATGTTGGCAAGAGTCATCACAAGCAGGGTTTTGGCCCATGTAACACATTGTATGTGAGACAAAGATGAGACCTTGAAGTTACTAGAGTAGTTCCTGAGGAACCAGTTCATGGGAATGGATGGGGACAAGGAAGCTTGGTGTGAGCTGCCTGTGGTAGTGCATGCTTTTTGAGTATCATAATATTGTCACTGTGTCATGATGCCAGGGTTGGGCTGGTGCGAGTGCACAGTGTGCAATCATGGTGCCTTGGGCTCAGGGTCCTGCTCCGTCTGCGAGTGCTGTGCATTAGGATTGTGTTCCCAATTGTTTTGTGGGTTTGTCCTGTGTACAGGACAGTCCCGTGGCACAGGGTTGTGCTGACTGGCTGCTCTGCCTGGTGGTGCCATGGGTTTGCCTATGTCTTACTGGAAGCAGGTGCCACGTAGAGCTTTAGTTGTAGCAGAGACTGGGGGAGGCATGATTGCCCAGTGTTGTTGGGTTAGGAAGCTGGGCAGGCAGGCTTGGCAGCATGCCCCATTTGTGTCTCCTTTGTACTCAGTATCCATTTGAGCATGCCAGAATGTGCCTACACCAGAGTTGGTGAGGAGGGGAACACTGTGCCCAGATGCAATCTGATGTACGTACAGGAGACACTGGTGCGCACTCTGTCCCTGGAGCTCAGTCCAAGCAGATATTGGGCAGTTACACCATGTTCAGCAATGCTGTGGCACGTTGCCCTTTTTCTGCAGTCTCTGTTTCTTGGGGAAACTGAGCACCTCCCTTGCACACATTCTCTCCATGGCTGTTACCCTGAGGTAGACAGCTGTGGCCCCTGTCCCGCAGCTCAGAAGAGCTTTGGTTCCTGGGGCACTTCATGCCCTGCACTTATGACTGCAGCAGCTGCATCCTCCCTGCACAGGCCTACAGAGGTAAGGCAGTGCCTTTGCGCCAGCAGGGTCTGGGGCAACTGCTCATCTTCTGGCATGAGCCATGCCTGCTCCCCAGCTGCCTGCCTTGTGCCCTGCTGCCCCCGGCAGTGCACCCCAGCAGGCAGGGTCCTCTGGCCTCCAGGGAGGGATGCTGAGGATCCTGCCTCTCATGTCCACAGCGCTGGTGTGCCCAGGTATGCCACTTCCCAAGTGCTTGCATGGATGAGATGCAGCCCTTGCCCTGCTCCAGGCAGTTGCCTCCAAGCATGTCCCGAGCACCCACCACGTGCTCCTCCCTTGACTGTAGGAAAACTGCTGTCTCTGGTGTGGTCTGCAGAGGGTCCCTCTCTGCTGGCTCAGAAGGGCTCCTCTGTGTCCAGGAAAGGTGCCTGCCCTGCTCTGGGGGCCACAGAGCTGCAGAGCCATGCCCTGAACTGAGCACTAGCATGCTGAGCAAACCCTGCTGTGGTCTCATAGCAGCCTGCTGTGTTAATATGTCCCTGTGAAATCATCCCCTGCAGCCAAACTGTGCTTGGCCTCCCCTGATTTATCTCCCTGCCTGCCCCACTCACCTACTCTTTCCAAAATTACCATCTCTATCCCTGTCCCCAGCCCAAGAGCCATTCCCAGTCCCGTCACCATCCCCACCTCAGCACCATCCCTATCCCTGTCTTGATCATGGTTCCCATCTCTGTCACCAGCACGGTCCCACACCTATCCCCACCTCTGTCTCCATCCCAGCAGCTCCCTTCCCACCTGCTGGCTACTCCTGCAGATTGCTGCAACTGACTTGCAGGGGTTTTGAGGGAGAGAGATACCTGATTAATCCCAGAGTGAGCTGTAATCACATGGCAATAACTGCACGACTCGTGCTTATCTGAATGTGTAATCACAGCAATGAATAATATTCAGGGCTTAGCACCTCACTAATTAGCACACTGCTGGGAGGGGAGAGGCTGCTGTCAGCTTTATGCAGCAGGTCCCATCCCTCTCCCAGGCCATGCTCTGCTGTGGGGAGAGGCAACGACCCTTTGTCCTGTCAGGACACGAGTGGAGTTACCAACTGCCCCTGCTCCACAGGCCCCACACATGCTGCCAGACAGCACGTGTGTAGTCCCTGACCCACCACCCCAGTGGGGACCCTCCTACCCCACAGCCCAGCTGCAGCTGGGAAATTGTCCCCGCATCTTGCAGTGACTCCTGTTCCGCTGTGAGGTCCCCAGCTGTCTGTGCTTTGGGCAGCAGCCGTGCCCTGCTTGGCCCTGTGTGATGCAGGTGGGCACCCGAAGGTGATGGTCCTGGTCCCTTTGTTGGCAAACCTGCTGGCTCACATGCAGCCCCTTGTCTACCTGCTGGTCTCTTCCAGCCTGCACCAGCGATGCAGAGTGTTTTGGTGCAGCACAGAAGTGACGAACTACGGTTATCCTGGCCAAAGCCAGTCCCTGCAGAAGTATCCTCCGGTACCGTCAGTGCCAGGTGGCAGAGATGGTGCCTCCCCAGCCTCACTGCATTCAGTTTCATGGACCCAAAGGGAGCAGGAGGCCCTTCTGCCATGGCCAAGTGTGACAGAGCAAGGACCTGGGAGCGGAAATTTCTGCCACGATCTGTGCCTGTGCCATCCTATGTACTCCCTCCTGAGCGCCAAGAGGGACAGGCTGAGTGCTGCCTGTCCAAAGCCCTCGTGGGGTGCAGTGAACCACCACTGCCTGCATCTGTTAACCCCACCATCTGAGGGGGCAGGGACCCCCACCACCTCAGCCTGTAGACCTCAGCACTCCTATCGTTCCCACAGACCTGCCATAAAGTGATGGCCTAGCTGCAGCCGGTCTGAAGCTGCTGCCTCTTCTCACCACTGGCAGGCAGCCCTCATGGTACGTCGTGGCACTGATGCACTCTCTGCTGGCCAGCCAGCTCTTTCCTTACCTGGCCCCAGCCACCACAGCCCTGAGGCTAATGAAACACACACCAGAGACATCAGCCAGTCCTTGCCAAGCAGAGCAAGGCTTAACATGAACCAGTGACACACATACCAGAGTGAACAGTGAAAAGACACACTGTCCAAACAAGCAGTGTCCACAACTGCATGTAGCATGTGGTTAGCACTGCCTGTGTGTGTGTGCATGGCCCATGGTGAGTGCTGCCCACAGTGAATGCTGCCTGCAGTGAGCACCGCCGGCGTGTGTGCATGGTCCGGATGAGCCCTCCCTGTGCGTGCATGCATATGGCCCTGCACGTCCTTGCTCTGCAGACAGTGCATCCCACTCGCCAGCATCATGATGGCTGGGGTGTGGGTGTGTGAAAGTGGCTGCTTTTCGTCACCCTCTGTGGTGAGAGCCTGTGGCAGTGGGGGCCCGTGGCTCTAGCAGTGCCAGGGCATGAGGGCAGAGGGCTGTGCCATGACCAGGCTGGGGCAGGATGTCCTTGCAGGCAGGCAGGCAGAGAGGCAGCCTCTGGAAATGTGCAGTGTCACCAAATTAAGGGCTTAATTAGCAGGCGTGTTTTCCTCAAGGAGCTGTCGCCTCATTATCATAGAGAATGGTGATTAAGCAGCGGGAAGGGGCAGGTGCTGCCAGCAGAACCCCAGGGAGGAAGGCAGCAAGCGCTCATTCCTGTCGCAGGGCAAGGAGTGTGTCTGACACATCCAGGTCTGACACCGACCTCCTCTGCCAGCCTCCTTGTCTCCCCACTCCACCCTGAGCCAGTCCTGCCCTGAACATCTTGCTCTACCCAGCTCCCTACAAGCTCCCCCTTCCAAGGGCAGATGGCTTCCATTTGCAAGCCTGTCCTCAGGAGGATTTGCTGGCTCGGTGATATTGGGTTGGAGGAGGCCCGTGGCACAGCACGTGGGGGACAGGGTAGCTCCCCACAGGGACTATGGCATGGCACGTGGAGGATGGCTCACCCACCCTGCTGTGCTGCCAGGAGATGCTGCTGTGAGAAGACCCCAGGGAATTTGTGGTGCTGAAACAGGGCCAAGCACGCACAATTGCATCTTAGACAATATCCAGGATAGATGCTGGTTGCTGTGAGACTTGGTTAACTAAACGTCCAGAAGGGCCTGTGCCACATGCTCCCTGCAGAAGTTAATTCTCTGGGGAGGCCAGACTACGGCAGCATGTGTGGCCAGGTGCTGCGAGGCTCCCTTCCCCTTCCCCTTCCCCTTCCTCTTCCCCTTCCCCAAGGTTGGCATAAGCTCTTCTGGGGATTTGGCAGGACACAGCGGCCTCCAGCCCAGAGCTGCCAGGATGGCCACCTCCAGCGAGGCTCTGCCCAGGACCTGCCTGTGGACACAAGTGGGGATGCAATCAAATGCTGGCCCCTGAGCAACACCCTTCAGCAGAGGGTGGCCTGGTCGGGTGCAGGAATGGGTACCCCCCACAGGGACTGTGGCCACTCCAGCCTGTGCAGTGGGACCTGTAGGGAGGGGATGAAGGTCAAAGTGCCTGGGCCATGCTGGCCTGGTGCTGCTGCACTCCTCAGCAAAGGAAGAGGGCTTACAGGAGGCAGCAGCGCTCCTACGGTGACTGTGACAGAGGGCAAGGCCTTGGGACAAGGCTGTAAGAAGGTGTCCCCAGAGCCTTCTCTTCTCCAAGTGGAACAACCCCAACTCTCTCAGCCTTTCTTCATAGGAGAGGTGTTCCAGCCACATGGTCATTTCCATGGCCCCCTCTGGACCCGCTCCAACAGGTCCCTGTCTTTCTTGTACTGGGGACCCCAGAGCTGGATGCAGTACTCCAGCTGGGGTCTCATGAGAGCAGAGTAGAGGGGGAGAATCACCTCCCTCGACCTGCTGGCTGCTGACTGTAACTCTTTGGACGCAGCCATCCGGACAATTCCTGATCCATCTAACAGTCCATCCATCAAACCCATATCTCCAATTTAGTGGCAAAAATGTTGTGAGGGACCGTATTAAAGGCCTTACAGAAGTCTAGGTAGATGACACACGTAGCTCTTCCCTTGTCCACTGATGCAGTCACTCCATTGTAGAAGGCCACTAGATTAGTTAGGCATGATTTGCCCTTGGTGAAGCCATGATGTCTGTCTCTAATCACCTCCCTGTCTTCCGTATGTTTCAACATGTCTTCCAGGAGGATCTGCTCCATGATTTTACCAGGCACAGACGTGAGGCTGGCTGGTCGGTAGTTCCTGGGGTCCTCCTTCTTACCCTTTTTAAAAATGAGCATGATGTTTCCTTTTTTCCAGTCGCTGAGGACTTTGCCTGACCGCCATGACTTTTCGAATATGATGCAGAGTCAAGTGCAGATGGTCCTTAGGCTGGCTGGTGGCCTGGATGCCCATACAGTGCATGGTGGCACACCAAGCCTCGGGATCAGGAGTGACCAAAAGAGTTCGGAGCCACCTGCAGAAGGACCACGGTCAGGTACCAGGTGTCTGTACTTCGTTCAGGCTGAGCCCTGCCTCAGCCTAGCCTCGCTGGCCTGCACCAGATGGGGTGGGTACTGCCAACTGTGGGCAGTGCGTAGACAGGGCTCAGTTCCATGTGGCCCCAATCCGCAGGCAGAGAAGCTGGCTGGTATGATCTGGGAGACCAGCATCTGTTTTCCCAGTGGGGACTGCAAAAGTTTGGCTTGTTTGTGAATCCTGGGAGTACACAAATTGTACTCCTTGGGGCTGGCGATGCCACCCCAGAGGAGATGCAGTTGTTTCTTGGTGTAAGGCTGGTTAGGACTTGCATTCGGGGTTCTTTGCAAGCTGGTAGAGAGAATACTTTGAAAATGTGTTTATATGAAAAATAGGCTCAGAAGGCTGAGCACGGAAAGGGCTGGGCCATGCTCAGTGGGGTGGAATAAAGTCTTCTACCACGTGAGGTTAACTGTACTTTGTGAAGCACCAGGGAAGCTGAGAGGCTCCGCATAAACTCTGGGCACAAGACAGCTGCATGTTGCCATGCTCAGGGGCCTGCAGCATTTCTGCACACTAGGTAAGGTGGTCTGCAGTTCTTGGGAGAAGCACAAAGGTTGGCATTCAGAGAAAGAGTCAAAGTGTGAACCTGAAAAGAAACCAAGGGAGAGTTCAGTACGTGGAGTCTGTAGCACCAAAGCAAATTCCGCTACAGGAAAACAAAAGCTAGGGTGGAGGTTTGGAGTAAGGACTGTGGCCAAAGGCTGTATCAGCATCCTGATGGGTGTGATCTGGTTAGAGGGAGAAAGATGATTGCCTTACAGCACAGGGAGGTGTAAGTAAAGCTTTTTATGTCACTTACCTGCCTGATCCTAGGCACAGCATTGTTGATGGTTGCATCCTAGTAAAAGCATTCTTGCAATAATGTTTGTCCTGTGTTGAGGGTTATCTGAGGCACATGCCAAGACTTCGCATTCAACAGGTGAGTGCTGAGAGCAGCACACTGCAGCACAGTCAGGTGTCCAAGAGACAAGGTGTTTGTCATGCAGCAGGATGGGCTAGAGAAGGAGCTGGTAACAGGACGTTGGTACAAGAAGGGGCATTTTCACCAACAAGTGCTAGCCAGAGACTCTTTAGCAGCAGGACTACAGGGACTGTGTCCAAACCTCAGCACAGGAGGCTTCCAGAGCAGAATAATGCTCTGGAAATCCAGAGCTGCCTCCCAGCACAGTACAAGTGGCGAGGGCACGAAGTGTGGTAAGATATGAGATGCCTTATATGCAACTACGACGCAGTAGTGCTGCATGACATAGTTTTTGAGAAAGCATGGGCTGCAGCCAGTGGCCTAGGACTGCCACCTCACTCCCCCTCACCATATGCCTGTGCTGTCTGCCCAGGTAGATTACAGCCTGAATCAGGCAGATGCACAGTGGGATACATGCACTCATCAAAGCCTCTGCTGCAGGAAGCAGAGGGCTGAGCATGGGGTGCCCTTAACGGCACGCTTAGAGGCTGCTGCTGGCAGAGCCCAAGGCTTATCTGTGTCAGCTAGGAAGATCTGACATTTCAGAGTCCCACAGCAGCTGCTCCTACACCATGAGCTCAGGGAAAAGAGACAGCTGCACCTTCTGCTATCATCAAGAGTGGGAAACCACAAGACCTCGTCCCACATTTGTCCACCTTTTAGAGCTGTTCTTGGACCACCAGCTTTGTGCCAAACATCCAGGAATGGCCATGAAGGGGACAGAATGGGATCCAGCATATGGGACACGGCACAGAGAAGGAGTCCTGGAAAATATCTAGTTTATTCTGTGAGCAGCCAGGTAGGACTCAGTGCAGGGGCAGAAGGCAGCCCAGAGATTCTGGGTCCAAGCAGAGCCCCAAATGCAACTATTGTACATGCACCAGCAGTACTGGTGGGCGAGCGCAGGCGCTGGGGACTCACCTTGGGAAGGGCAATGTGGGGGGTAAATGCTGTATGCCTTCTGTCAGTGTCTGGGCTGCTCTGCACCCATGGTCACAGAGATGGCCAAGTGAGGAGCGGTGGTGCTCGGAGGAGGAGGCAGTGAGGCTAGGAGGGGAGCCTGGAGAGTTCTCAGCAAGCTGGCCCTAAACTGACATGGCTCACCCTGGCTGGGGACAGTGTCGCTGTGCCCGAGGAGCAATGTGGTCAGTCATGGCCTAAGCCCAGAGCTTCAGGCTCCTTGTGCTGGATGGGGCCATGGTGCACCCTGCAGATAAGGACCCAGGCCTTGAACTTGGCTCACCAGTTTGTTGGACTTGGAGCCCAGCAGAGACCTGAGACTTTGCCTGAGGTAGCCAGTGCTGCTGAGGAGCCACATTGCGATGTTTTTGTGTCGTCACAGGTGGTGGGTGATGCATCATCTCCAGCCAGAGCTTTCAGCAGCATGACTCTAACAAAGCTCTGAGCATTTAGTTCAGCAGGAATCACCCTCACCAAGGGCTGCAGAGAGCAGTGGTGAACCCACAGCTGGAGTGCTGTCCAGTGCACAGGCTTGTTGGCACACTCTGCCCAAGGCATTAGCCCTGTCCTTGCCTGTGCTCAGCTGGATCCAGTTGCTCCTCTCCTTGGAGCCAGTCCCTAAGCACTGAGAGTGCCTTGGGAGAAGTGGTGTCACTGTATAGAGAGAGGCGTTTTGCTGGCACAAAGAATCACAGAATGGTTTGTGTTGGAAGGGACCTTTAAAGATCATCCAGTCCAATCCCCCTGCCATGGCCAGGGACATCTTTTACTAGACCAGGTTGCTCAGAGCCCCATCCAACCTGACCTTGAACACTTCCAGGGATGGGGCATCCACAGCTGTGTTTTGACTCTAACCAATGCCAGAACAAAAGCCTCTTCCAGAGTTGCCCAAGAAGTTCCCTGCCCGTGTCCTGGCCTTCCTGGAGACTGGACTTGGATGGAGGCTGAAGGAGCTGGCATGGCCAGGCATGATCCCCTCTGTGCCACCAGGAGTGCTGGGCACGCTCCCAGCCCTGTGGCAACCGCCAGCCCAGCTCTGACCCCAGCTGGCTCCAGCCTGGCCCCTCTGCTTTCGTGTGCAGATCTCCTTCACTGCGCAGCGCACCGGAGCATAGGAGCAGCCTCTGCTGCCGCGTCCTTCTGTCTAAAGGGCAGCAACAGAGGGGGCTTCAGCCAGCCCCCCACCTCCCTGCCATCCCATGTTGTGCCTTGGGCCAATTAGTGATGGGAAGAGCAAGTGTGAAGTAGGGAGGCTCAAAGGAGGAAGGGGAGCTGAGCTGACCCTCTGATGCTGGGCCCTGCTGCCCCATTACTTGCCTGTCAGGGCCTGCAGGATCTCAGCAAAGTGCACTTACAGAAGTCTGAACGTGGGGAAGGTAGTTCTCTGCTCCAGCACAGCTTCCCTGCAGTGAGACCTGTACCTTGGGCATTGCGTAGCATCCCCACGTGGAGCCACAGCAGCCAAGTCCGCTCGACGGTGGGCAGGAAGCTGAGCCACCTGGATCCCCGCCACAGCCCCCGAGGTCTGCCTGGCTCTCTGGTCCTCTGGCCTTTCCATGGTCATCATCCAAGCTACTCCCTTGTGGGGTGTACGTCACCACCCAGAGGACAAGTCCCTGTGGAGTCTCCTTGGCTCCTTTGCTGGACTTGGTTTCCCAGCCCTGCACTGTGGGGTGCCCTGGCATCCCTGGGAGCAAACGCTGCCAGAGCTGGGCAGCTCTGGCTGTCCTCCGCGGCTGCCCCCTTCCCCTGCCTCCCCTGGGTCCCCTGCATGGTGTCTGCTATCCTCCCGGCTGCCAGACTGGAGGGACCAGATGGGCCCTGCCTCCGCCTGGCTCTGCACTCCTGTCTGGGAGACACGGCTTCCTGCTGCTTCCCACTCGCCAGCATTTGCATTGCACTTGTTCTCTGACCTTTGGAGAAAGCAACGCAGGTGGCGAGCTCCGTTCTGCACGCTGAGGCCCCGTGCTCCAAGGCACAGCACTTGTCTGCAGTCCCTGCCCTGTGCCGGTCCCAGATGGGCCCCCCCCCAGCCCTGTTGAGCCCTCTGCTTGCTCCCTGGGGCTGATGTGCCCATATCCCCCAGGAGTGTGTGCACCACCATTGACCTGCCTCATTGCAGAGTCCCCCATTTGGGACTCCCACTTCACTGAGCCAGAGCCTGTCTGTTTGTGTGCCGGTTCAGCCTCCTGGACTGCATGCCAACAGACTGACCTGCCTTATGCGCTGGCACATGTGGTGTCATACCTATGTATCTCTTTGGAGGCTGAGGCTCAGCCAGGAACGGCACGGCCCGTGGTCGTTCAAGGCTGTGTTCATAAGCTTCTCATCTCTGCATGGACACAAACATGGGTCCACTAGACAGGACTGCGCCGGGACTTCCCTAAGGGGCAGAAGGAGGGATGGCTTCTCATTCCTTGGGCTTGCCCTGGCTCAGAGGTGCTCATCTCCTTCGGCTGTGTGCATGTTGTGGGTCAGTTGCTCGTACAGACATTGGCATGGCATTCCTCATTGTCCGCACTACACGTGCTGACTGCTGCAGAGATTCCCTGAGCTGAGCATACCTTTGCCTGTCTTCCCTGAGCGATGTCTCTTCTCCCAGCTCATACTGGCTCTATTTCACACTTGGTTGGTCTCAAGGGGAGCTGTCACATTCAATATCTCAGAGGCTGCTCGTATCGAGCTGCCCTGTGCCTGGGCTGTGATGCAAAGGAGCTCAGGAGTGGGCTGCCCCACCACAGCTCAAGGAGACCTGGGAAAGGGTCTCCCACTCTGCCTTCCGTGGGGCTGCTGGCCAAAAGGAAGAGGTTCTGCCCCACACCAGCCCACTGAGACCTGTCCCTCGCAGTTTAATTGCTCCGTGTGCCGTGCAGCCAGGATCTGCTTGCTTGGCCTCTGCCAGGACCTGTTCATGTGTCATTTTGCCTAGGAGGGGTTCTTAGGTCTGTGAGTCCAGTACCCATCCCACTCCCCTGTGTCTAGGTTCTGGTCCCATTCCTATGACCCCGGGACCTGTTTCCCTCGGGTGCAGCTGGGGCTTGTTCCTAACACCGTGGGGCTGCAGACATTGTCACAGCACCAGCTCTGAACTGCTGGTGTGAGCACTGCAGTACTCAAAAACGCTTGGAGTCATGGGACTGAGGGAATGTGTCAGCTTTATGGCAACAGCACATTCTCGGCTCTCCAGGCTCGTGAAGGAAACCCGGGAAGTTTCCCTCCATGAGCTAAAAAATACCCAAAGAATCACAATTAAACATCTCATGATCAAAACCAGGCCAAAGGCACCAACAGAGCCTGGACGCTATTGCCAAGCCTCTGAGGTGGCAACGCTGACCTGGAAAGTAGTAGGAAGACATCTCTTGGTGGCTGCAGCTCGCCTCGGAGAGCAGAGGAGGGATGTGTAGGAGCTATGGCCAGCGCAGGTCCCAGGGGATGCTGGAAAGCTGTCCCATGGATGGGAAGAAGAGCCTCGCGAGGTCCAGCAGCCGGCTGGACAGGTTCATCCCTCCTGCGGCTCCCCCGAGCCAGGTGTGACTGCTGCAGGGTGACTGCCACTGCCCAAAGGTGGGATGATTGTCAGACAGGGACAGAGCTGCTGCCTGGGATGAGGCAGCAGCCTGTTCCTGGAGGGGGATGTGGCATTCAGGAGAGCTGGCACGTGGAGCCCTGCAGCTGCCAGGCATGAGTCCCTCTGCGGCTGTCAGGCCGCTGAAGGCATGCCTGACCTCCTTCCAGCCGAGCCCACTCAGACACACGTCCCTGCTCTGCACCATGGAGGCATGCTGCTGCTGCACGCATGGAGACTGCGGAGCAGAGCAGAGCGGGGGCGAGGGGCACGCCAGGCTGGGCAGCCAGAGGGAGTATGGGGGCATGCCGGGGAGAGCAGTGGGGTGGGAGGGAGTGTCCCCACTGGGTGCGCAGATGCAGCTGGGCAGGGCAGGGTCCCTCCTTTCCGCCACAGCCATGCCAAGGGTGCTGCCGTGGAGCAATGCGCCACCGTGACCTGGGCCTGTGCTCGCTGGCTGGGTTGGCCCTGCAGCCTGCCTCAGCTGCTCTGGCCCTGCCTGAGCTCGTCCCACCCACGGCTGGCCAGGGTGGACTGTGTGCCCCAGCCAGCGCCCCAGGCCAGGGCGCCGTCTGTCCGTCCGTCTGTCCATCCGGCATTGCTGCGGCCAGTGCTGCCGGTGCTCTGCGCTCAGCCTCGCGGCGGGGTTTCCTCCCGGCCTTGCGGTGATCCCACAGGAAGGGAGAATCTTTGCTCTGGCAAGGTGTTTCCTGGCTCCCCAGATAGGATGCGGAGGCACATCCTGACCCCCGCAGATGCGCGCAGACCCCAGGGCCGTGCATGCTGCAGACCCCCTGCGATGCACAGCACCCCGCAGCACCCCAAATACGTGCACATGCAGCCACGTGTGTGCATGCAGGACCCCGCGGCCAGGCCCTGACCCACGACATCCGCGTGTCCCGGGCCACTGCCTCGGCCCGGCTGCGGCAGGACGCAGGGCGCGGAGCTGGGCGGTAGCCTGGCAGGGGCCGGGGGTGTCCCCTTCCTGGCAGGAAAGGGGCTGAGCTGGCGGCCGCAGGTTTCCTGTAGGCTCCGCGGGCGCCAGGAGCCAGAGCGGCCTGGGCAGGAGCACGCCGGCCCGCGGCAGGTAACGGCACCCGGGCTGGGCTGCGGGAGCCCGGCCGCCCCGAGCAGCGCGGGGCAGGGGCTCGTCTGCTCGCTGCCGGGGCCGTGCAGCCGGGACGCCCCTGGGAAGGGCAGCCCGGTACCGCCGGCGGGGCCAGCAGGGCTGAGGCAGCTCGGGCAACCTTGGCCTGGGGTCAGCGGGGTGGGCTGCCGCCGGTGCTCGGCTGCGGGCTCGGTGGGGCTGGACCGGCAGCACGGGGCTGGGCCGGGGGTCTTGGCTGAGGCTACGCCATGGGGGAGGTCTGTGGGCGGTGGGGCTGGGCCGGGACCCCAGGCTGAGGAGCCCTGCTCTGCTCTGACGCGGCCCGGTCCTGGGAGCGCGGGGCCCACCCGCGCGGCCGTGGGGT
>NW_010972638.1:932824-956744 GCF_000737465.1 Haliaeetus leucocephalus | reverse complement strand
GTGGGGGGCCGCGGGGCGTGCAAGGGAGCAGAGGCTGTGGTTCGCACTGGTGTGCTACAAGGCGGGGGCTGTGGCTTGCGGTGGGGCGTGTGCGCTGGGCATAGGGCTGTGGGGTGCAGGCCGGCGGGTTTGTGCTGGGGAATTTGGGCCGTGGTTTGTGGTTGGGTGCCCATCCTGGGAGTTGGGGGCTGTGGTGAGCGGCTGGATATGTGTTTCGGGGAACGGGGCTGTGGCTTGCATTGGGACGTATGTGTGGGGTGGCCGTAGCTGTGGTTTGCAGTGGGATGTCTTGCGGGATAGGGGCTGTGGCTCGCAGTGGGATGTCAGCACTTCAGGACGGGAGCTCTGGTTGGGACTGGGGTGCCTGTGCTGCGGCCTAAGGGCTGTGATGTGCTTTGGGGCATGTGGACTGGAGAGTAGGGGCTGTGGCTGTAGTGGGAGTCTATTTTGGGGGATAAGGGCTGAGATATGCAGCGAGCTGAATGTGCCTGGGGATAGATGCCATGGTTTGCAGCGACATGTACGTGCTGGGAAGTAAGGGCCACGGTTTGTGGTTGGGGGTATGCGCTGGGGAACAGGAGCCCTGCTTTTTGGTAGCATGCATGCAGGCAGGGCGCGCATCAGAGGATGGGGAGCATGACACCTGCATTATGGCCCAGAAGCATTTAGGCAGGCAGAGGGACTTCTGGTGAAGGCATGGCATTGCTTTTTGTAACTTACTGTTTGTTTGTGGTCCTTGTGTACCTGTGCATAATTGGGTATATCTACCATCAGGGCTTTGCACATACCTATGCATGATGCTCAGCACACCATTTTTCTGTGTGCTGTGTTGTCTGTGTGTAAGCACAACTTGTGTAGTAAGTCATCTCTGCCCCAGGCTGTCATGGATAATGAGCTGTTCTCTGGGCTCCGGATGTGCTGGACAGTCCTGTGTATGGGATTTGTGTGGTTGTGTTCTTGTGTCAGGGCCTCAGCTTGCAATTTTGCCTGCTCCTGATGTCTTGGGGAACTCCTGGAAAAGTGAGTCTGCCACTCTCCTACTCTTCCAAAACTGGGTCAAGGAAGCAGGAAACTCCAGAGCTGGGTTTGACTGCACAGGTACTGGTGCCCATGAGTGCCTGTGGATGCTTGTGTAAATCAGGATGCTAGCATGAAGGGAGAAATGGAGTTAAGCAAATAGGATTTAAACAGGAACCATACCTGCTGTTTCTTGCCTTGATGTCTATGAACAGGGATCCTCAAAGCCTTCAGTCATGTAAGGGTTACATCTGTCAGACATCTCTGAGAAACATAATCAGACATGAGGCTAGCTTTGCGACTGTACCTGTAGCAAGACATGGTAGGAAGATGTCTTGCCGTGTTAGCATACAAGGTGTTCTTTTAGCTGTGGTGTGTTTGTGCCAGTCTTGCGTTGTAAGGAGAGGAGCCGAGGACTTGGGCACCAACCTCTGCAGGGGTCTGGTCTTCTCTTGGTCCAGGTCCCGGAGGGTGCATTTGCCCAGGATGTGCAATTGCTCTTGGTCAGTGTCTGCTGGGCTGGCCAAGTGACGCTTGCTGCAGCCCTTGCAGATGTGGACGTTGCACAAGACCCCATGCTCTGAGAGTGTGAGTGGGAGCTAGAGACCTTGGGACTGTGGAACTGTGCCTGAGGCGCAGTGCATGGTGTGTCCGTTGCTTGTGTGCAGGTGAGGAGGCTTGGGGCGCGACTTGCCAGTGTGGGGGCAGGGATGGCTCCTGCCTGGGGCACGGTAGGGGCTTTCCACGGCCCCCCCCCCCCCCCCCCCGTGCCCCAGAACTTTAACTTCACTAAAAACTTTCCTTGTCATTCTGTCTCAATAGTGACACATGGGTAATGGAGACAACACATAACAACTTTCCATAATTTCTTTTTATACTAACACTTAAATGCATTACAAAGTTCTTTGTGCATTTTGCACCTGCACAGTAGCCCTCTGTAGAGATTTTGCTCGCTATGCCAAACTTGCAAGGTATGTGGCAGAAGGAGCTGAGGGCAAAAAAGGGCACAAAGGAGACTATTACAAGGTCCTTTTTTCAGGTAATAACCGTTGGGGTTTTTTTTGTTGTACAGCATGTAACACCTAAATATTAATCTAACACCTAAGTATTCTTAATATTGTTAGTATTAAGATATGAATAATGCATATCTGTACTGTTTGTGTTTTGTACTGCATTGTTCACTTAAACCACTGTTGTGTTCTGGAGGTGCGCACAGACACACAAGCAGCCCACTACAGAATATTCTGTTGAGATTTCCACCAGCTAAAAATTCTTCCTGCTGCCTCCGCACAGGAGTGCGTAAGTGCATATGCAAATGGTGAGGCACGTGCGTGCAAGCTGCGAGGAACGGAGTATGGGTCTGCGCGGTGGGGGGTGGGGAGGGGTCCTGGGTGCCAGGCTGGGCTCCCCTTCCTGTCTTACAGAGCAGGTTAAAGCAGGTGCGAAGCTGGGGCATCCCGGTGGGGTGAGGCTCCCTGATGGAGGCACTGCAGGAGCCCAGGGGTGCTGGCAGCAGGTCCTGCCCTGGAGCACAGCACAGAGCGTGTGGCTGCAGTGGGGCTTCGCAGAGCTGGGCCAGACGCTGGCGATGGTGTCTGGGGTAGAGCTGAGAGCTCGCCTGTGAGAGCTGGGGCAGGGGCACGCGTGCGGTGGGGATGTGGGAGCAGAGCTGCTCCTGGCAGCTGCCTTCGGGGCTGAGGGGCATTCCAGGGATGGGCCACAGCCAGGAGGTCGTGTCAGGAGGGACAGCCACCCGGCAGTGCTCCTGGCTCCTGTCCCACTCTCCCTTTGTGCAGAAGACAAGGAGGGGCTGAGAGGGGAGCTGGACCAAGGTGAGGGAGCAGAGCCGTGGTGCAGGGATAGGGGTCCCTTTCCCAGGCAGCAAGGGGGACCAGCCGTGCCCTGCCCCGGTCCAGCCTTCTTTGCCTGCCTCCTTCCCCAGCCTGGCGCCGACCACTAGCCCAGGAGGTGGGATCTGGTGGTGTAGCTCTGCCCTCGGCACCAGGGACACAAGGAGCAGGAGCTGTGGGGTGCAGTGGGGGCTCGGCAGCCTTGTGGGACTGGCAGTGCTGTGGGGTGGGAATGCCCTCTGCCATGGCAGACCTGGAGCAGGGGGAGGCCGTGCAGCTAAAATGAGCACAAAGAGTAAATTGCCATCCCACTCCTAAATGCAGCTGAGCTGCTGTAACTGTGACAACAGGCAAAAGCTCTGGTTCATGAGTGTCTTGGCTCCTGTTGGCAGCGTGGGAAGGGGAGGCAGCGCTGGCTTTGTGGCAGTCTTTCTGGGATCAGCCCAAACTTTCAGGGGATGGGGTGTCTGTGCCACTGCCAGCAGTCAGGCTGTCCTCTCCGTCATGGGGAGCAGAACAAATGGGGACTTTTGTAACCCGAGAAGCAGGTCGACCAGGAGACTCTTCTATCATTAAATATTGAAAGATCTTCTCTGGCAGCAACGTGTTCTCCCCTCACTGACAGCAGCTCTGTGAGTTTGTGGTTCTGGATGTTGTATGGACTCAGCTGTGACTGCTCGGGTGACTTTGGGTGGGAGCAGGGCTGTGTGGAGCCTGTGACAGTGCAGGGGACCATCAGTGCCAGCTTCTCACCACAGTGAGCCCCTCCCCAAGCAGAGCTGTGCCCCCAGGACGTATGCAGGATCTGCGCCCCACAAATGACCTCCTGCAGCCTCGATTTGCCACGAGCCTTCTGTGGCAGGGCCAGGTGATTGTGCTCCAGCCCAGCCGCTGCTTTAAGCGGCTGCTCGTTTGGAAGGAGCTGGTTCTTTGGGTTGCTCTTTCATGCCAAGGTGGATGACTTTGCAAGCTCCAGAACAGTAGAGAGACCTCAGTCGGGAGTGGTGGGTTTGGTGGTTGGCTTAGCCTTGTTTGAACTGAGAAACCCGAGGGCGCAATTTGGTTCAGGGCTGTGCTTCTCCCCAGGACAGAACCAATGGGTCCTGGGCTGTGTCCCACAGCCCTACAGCTGTTCCCCCTCCTTGGGGACTGCGAGGCTCCCTCCCCTGGGAGATGCTGGCATTCCTGGCTTACTTAAGGAGTGGTTTAGACTTCCAGGTCTGGATTCTTCTGCTTTTTATAGACATCCTCAGGGGAGTGCAAAGAATGGCAGGAAACGCAGTGGCCTCGCAAGTGCTCAGCCCTGGATGCTATTGTTCAGCACTGACGGAAGCTGGCCACAGGCAGGGCTGCCTGGGGGACCTTCCCCTGCCTGGAGGAGGCTCAGCGGAGGCTCAGCCATGTCCTTACAGCATGATGTAATGTTTCCTGGCTTTGGTAGAAAGGTACTACAGCTCCCGGCATGCGTGGGGATGCAGGACATTACATGCTGGGGCTCAGGGGCTGCAGGCTGTACTCTTCCTCGATGACTCCTACTCCTCTGCAGGGTCGGAGATCCCTGAAGCTGTGACAGGAGCCTGCTGGGACATGATGGCCATACTTGAGCTCACCCTGACTGACTGCTAACCTCCAGCCTGAGTCCCACAGGCCCATGGGGGCCATGTGGAGCAGCTGTGCCTGACCAGGCTGTGCCAGGCAGTGCTTTGCTACGGTGGCAATGTGGCTGCAGTGTGGCCAGACCAGTGGCTGAGCTTGGTCTCGCACAGAGGTGTGCAGCGGTGTCTGCCTGTGGCACCGCAGCCCTTGACCCGGGTTTGTGGCTGCCCTATTGCCAGGGAAGGCTCTGTCTGCATTTCTTGTCTGGAGCAGTTGGGATGGTTTCCTTGATGATGCTTGTGAGAAGGACCAAGTGGCATTGTCTGTCTGCAGGGTCAGGACCCCAGGAGACCTCAGGAGGCAGAAATGGGCACGTCCCCTCTGTATGAACCCTGATCACAGCATCTGTGTGTGTCCCACATGCCATATCGTAACCCCATGGATGTCTCTCTGTGCAGAGAGGCATTCCCACAACCCTCCTGAGACAGCAGTCTCCAGATGCTTCCCAGCTCCCAGTTCTGTCTTGGGGACAGTTTTACTTCCACTGACTTGTCATTTCTGATCATGTTGTGTTTGTTAGACTGCTGGGGACCAGCTGCTGTGGTTACTGCGAGTCTGCAGTCCTTGCCTCTTATCCCGGAAAGGGAAGAAGCTGAACGAAAAGCAGGGAATCTGGACATTTGTGATAAAAGAGTCAGACTTAGACAAGCAAAAGGCAGAATTGCCATTCATGAGCAAAAGGAGTAACAGTCTCCCTGAAGCAATCCCTGCTAGTCTGAACAAGGCCCCTCTGGCTCCACAGACAGCAGGATCCTCGGAGACTGTGAGGGCTAGGATCCTGGCGGTGTGCAAGCTGCAGTCTAAATACATCGCAGATCATCTGCATAATTTATTCTTCTGTGAAGAGTTTAATTTATCAGGTCCAATAATAAACTCATAAATCTCCTTTGCCTGTTATCAGGGTTGGGAGAAGATGCTCATATTATAAGCATTTAATTTATCTCCTGAGCTGCCTCCCATGCAGATCAGTGCCTTTGACGTTACTGGATGTAAATTTCCATGGTCAGCGTTCCACTGGGCCCTTGTCACCTGAGGATGGAAAAGATGGTGCTCAAGGGGCCCAGCTCAGGAGGAGCCCAGGAGGTTGTCGTGCTGGCCCAGGTCTGCTCTGGAGGTCAGGGTGGGATGGAGACAGTGCGGACGAGAGCCAGGAGGAAGAGCTATCCTGCTAGAGATTAAGCAAGGCTGCTGTGGTGCTGGGAGCCACTCTGCAGTTCAGAGCCACCCTTTGGGACTGTCTCGCTGCCCTTGCCCACCTCTGGCACTGCCCTGGGGAGTTGGGGACCAGCTGCCTGTGCTGAGGGGTGATCCTGCTGTCAGCAGGCTGCAACCGAGCCTGCAGGAGGGAGCTGCACAGCCTCGTCAGATTGCTGCTGCTGGTAACTTTGGTTGGTATCCTCATCCACAGAAGCCTCTAGACCTGGCTGAGAACTTGCACTGTTCTGGGCCTCAAGGGCTTCCTGTGGCAGTGAGCTACACCACCTAGTTACGGGCGATGTGGAGAAGCATTTCCTTTTCTTAGTGCGAGATCCCACGATGTTTTCCGATGCCCTCATGCTGTGAGATGAAAAGAGCAGAAATGTTGTCTCCTTTCTGCAGACTGTTCAGGATGTTACAGCCTTTTATCTGTGTCCCTTCTTATTTGCCTCCTTCTAAGGCAGCAATCTCCGCTCTTTCCTTTCTCTTCTTATGACAGTTTTTCTTGTCCTTTGGTCATTCTTGCCTCCTGTTTCTGAGTCCCCTTGGTTTTGCATTTTCCTGGGGAGCCCTGGTGCCCAGTTCTGCACCCATTAGACACGTGGGGCTCTGCCCAGGATGATGGCTGTGCAGGCACCTATTCCCACATCCTCTGTTGCCCATTTTGCTCCCGGTGCTGCCTGTGCTGCCCCAGCCGTCCCATACCTGGGGGGATGGTGGTAAAGTGCAGCTGGTGTTTGGCTGGGTCAGGACAAGGTGCTGCTGGGAGCTCGCAGTTCAGCCTCCCGGGATTGTCCCACAGCTGTGCCAGCAGCTGTCACAACCTGGGGCCTTGCTGTGTATCGGGGGAAGGCTCCCACGTTCCAGATGACTGCTGCATGTGTGTGGTTCGGTTAGCTGTCCGTCTGATGTCCATGCAGAGGCCCAGAGGGTGTGGAGTCAGGCCATCAGGCATGATGGGGTGATTGGGTTATGCTGCCTTGGGTGCCATGTGGCTGTAGCCATGCTGCATAGCTCCAGTCCAAACCCACCATGTCCCTGGGCTGAGGCTGCCCGGAGGTGGCGGGGTGAGCTCGGAGCACGGGCTGCCGCAGACACCTTTGGTGGATGAGGAGTTCCTGCTCTGCGGCACCCCCCCCCGCCAGCTGAGCCTCCTAATTGCAGCAAACAAGTCTCCTGGCATCACTGACCATGATAGGGTGGGAGGGCTGGGGCTGGTCTATGCCCTTGGCTGGCTTCGGACCATGTTCTGTGCTGCAGCAAGGGATTTTGGATGGTGCATGGATGGGAGAGAGGTTGTGTAGGTGTCCCAGCCTGTGTCCCAGCCAGGGGTGTTACCCCACAGCCCTAAGCCCTGCAAGGCTGTGCTCGTTGAGATTTGATGTCCTTGCAGGCACAGCAACATCCTGCCCCACCGCCTGCCCTGTTTAGTCTTGGTATTCCTGGTGGTAAGGGACAGGAGAGAGACTCAGTTCACTGTGGTCACTAAATGTCCAAGAAGGTCACACGCATGCCCTGTGCTGTTTTGTTTAGGTCCTACATAAACAGCTGTGGTAGATTTTCTCTGTTTTCCTGGCACAGGTGTCCTGTGAGCTTTTCTCAAGAGAGGAGTCAATGGGGCAGTGGCAGCTGTGTCCGGAGCATCGTGCTACAGCCCCACTGGGACCTCAGCAGCATCATTTTACAGAGGCACACAATAGCCACTAAGTTTTCCAGGTGCATCGCAGTGCCTGTGATCCCTCTGCCAGTGGAGGCTGGAGTATATCTTATAAAATGTTTAAAGCCTGGTGGCACCCCAGCTGCCCACATGGCACACCACGAGCTCTTTCCAAAAACGGGATCCTTGCCATGGCCCCTTCCCCCCGCAGCACCTTGCACTTGCTGACACCAGCTGCAGCACAACAGGCATGCTCCAAGAAATCCCAAGTCATACATTTTTAATTTTCTACAACAGAGCAGCCATTTCAGCCGCTCACCCAGAAACGATCTTTAATGAGAAGCGAGGAGAGAGAGCATGCATATTTCCAGCACATAAGAAAGCAAAGACATTATGGATACACTTTCTTCTTTTCCTGGCTGCCCGTAGTTGTTCCTGAATTTAGCCTGGGGCACTTGCCATGTTGTTTTCTGGAGGTGGGCTCAGCTGGGCCCTGGTCCCCTGTCACTCATCCCGAACAAGAAAACAAGAGGGTTGACCCTGTGAAGGAACTGCCCCTTAGCATTGCTGGCATTTCAGCTTGAGCCTGCCTCTGCTCTCAGGCTGCATCCCGCCCAGAGCTCTGCCTGGGAGCAGATGACCCAGGGTGGGAGAGGTGCTCGAGGACCCCCACCGACCCAGGGTGGGAGAGGTGCTCGAGGACCCCGCCAACCCAGGGTGGCTGCGTCCGCCTTCCCTGGTGCTCGAGCCCAGGCTGTTCCCTTGGGAAGCTGCGTTGCCCTCGCACGTGGTCTCACCGAGTTGTGCTGCGGGGCCAGCAGAGGCAGGAGGCTGCCAGTCCTCCAGCCTGCCTGGGCAAGGGTCGCAGCAGACGTGCCTGTCCACAGGGTGAGGGTGGGCTCATGTGGGCAGCAGGGCTTGGGGCGCAGCGCTTCTGCTTACGTGGGGAGGCCAGGGATGCTCTGCTGTGGCAGGGTGGCAGGTGTTGGCGCAAGCTGTAGGTGACCTTGCCTCTCTCCCTGGTGTCTTATAGGAGGTTTGCTCTGGGGATGTTCTTGTTCCCAGCCCTGCGGGTTCCACACCTCCCTGCTGTCCTGAGGCTGAACCTGCTGTCTGCATGGGTGCAGTGTGCCTGGGGGCCATGCGTGCAGTACGGTGTGCTGCACTGATGTGTCCTCGCTCTCTGTTGTCCGCAGGTTGATGAAGAAGGAGTGCTGTGACCCTGTGCCTGTGACAGTCATTTCAGGTAAGCACTGTTCTGTCCTTCCCTTTCTGCCTTCAGAAACAACCTGGGCCTCCTGACAGGAGGTGATAGGGAGAGGGCTCAGGCTGGTGAGAGCCCTGCAGCCTTGTCCTGGGAGGGAATGGACTGTCTGGGGCAGTGGGGACGGGGACCCGGCTGTGGTGCTCAGGGGCAGCCACGTGGAGAGCTGAGGGCAGAAACGGGGCTTGTGAGGGCTGGCAAAGGATGGCAGGGCTCAGGTTGGAGGGGACAGGATGCGTTCAGGCAGACTGCAAGCGATGCAGAAGCAGATAGGAGTCAGGGGTAGGTCATTACTGCGTGACGTGCTTTGAGGAGGCATCAAGAGGAAAGGTCTGGGGGGATACTGTTAGCCAGGTCTGCCTGGGCCCATCCAGCTGGGATCCAAGGTGCCCTCTCTGATGGGATCCCTCCAGGCCTATCCAGCTGGGATCAGTACCACTGTCTGTCTGGGACAAGTACCACCAGTCTCAGAGGACAGGAGGGTTCCTGGACATCACACTGGTGTGGGTGCTTCTTCCAGCCCTGGCTACTCAGGTGCTGCCTCATGCAGTGGGGCTTCTTCCTGCCCTGCCTGAGGACACCGGACCCTTTGCAAGTGCTGCCCATCCGCAGCACTGGTGTGGCTGGTGATCGTGTCACCCCACAGCTGTGCTCATGGACTGGGTGCTGCATGCACGGTGCTCTACAGACCAGGGCAAGGTCTTGATGGGAGCTGGATGCGGTTGTGCAGCATGTTGTGGAAGGCAATTTCTTCACCCCCACTGAGTCATTTAGGCTTTTGGTGCTGCCTCTGTGGCTGCTGTCAGGCTGGCATGAGGGGAGTTGCAGTGCCATGGTGTGAGGCCAGCCAGCTCCGTGTGTGCACAGTGAACCTGCAGCACTGTTGCTGGCAGGTGCCAGAGCTCATGTCCCACAAAGGGAAGCAAAGCAATGGTGGGTGCCCCTACCCCAGGATGCCAGGCCAAGGGCAGGGGCGGTGCATGCTTCCTCCCAGGGCACCGAATGGATATGGGCAGCGAGGGATGCAGCAGCTGCTTGCTGTGACTGTGGTAGGGCCATAGCCTGGCACAGAGGGAGGGAAGGGCAGCCAGAGCTATACTGGGGACAGGGAAGCATGAGGGACAACACGGGAGAGGGGAGCGGGGAAGCTGCTGCCTACAGCTGGTGGAGAAGCAGCTTGAGCTGTAAGACACAGCTGGGGAAAGGTAGGGGAGAGATGTCCCATGGGAGTGGGAGGTGGAGAAATAACAAACGTCTGCCCATGGCCTGGGGCTGGTCTGTCCCCTACCTGCCTTACGTTCTTTGCTTGGTGGTAGGCCCAGTCTCCTGCTCTGAATCATGCACTGCCCTGGCCTCTGCACAGCCTTCTCTCTTCCCTCTTCACAGGGGTTTCTTGGTGCCCTGCAAGGACCCCAGCCCCTACCTGGCACAGTACCGGCTGGTTCCTGGCAATGGAGGGTCTGGCAGATGCTATTCCCACTCCAGATGTGCACACCTGGAGTGTGTCCCCAAGGGTGTGTTCCCACCTACTGCTCGCTGTGCACCAGTGCAACCAGTGCTGGGGCTTGCGGGGGAGCAGGACTCCAGCTTCTGCCCCCATCCCCAGGCTGTGACCTGCCAACCTCCTTCACTGCAGTCGTTTGCCATGTCCCATGCCAGGGCAGGGACGAGCTGAGAAGCGAGGGACCCCCGTGCACGTGCACACCATATGGACACCTCTGTGGGGCTGGGGCTCATAAAGTCCCAGCCTCACCCAGCCCCTTCTCCCTGTGCACTAAGCAGGCTGAGCTGTGGTGTGCAGCAAGCTGTGTATGTCAAGCTTCAGGGTGCAGGCTTGGAAACCAGAGGATGACACAAAGGAAACATAAAATGCTAATGCACAAGAATGGTGGGTGCTTTTTCTGGCTTCAGCAGGCTCTTTTCTGAGCCTGCAGCTTCATTCCAGGACCCCTGAAATGTGTTGCCACTTCACCTTGTGAATCGTCCAGATAATTCAGGCTGCCCGTGCAGGGCTGGCTGTGCTGCGTGGGCCGAGCTGTGCGAGCTGTGCTGCGTGTTTCCGTGCAGGGGCTGGCTGCGCTGTGTGGGCTGCGCTGCGTGGGCTATGCTGCGTGTTTCCATACAGGGGAGTCGCTGTGCCGTGCCAGGTGGTTCAGGGCTGGGGAGCTGCTGTGCTGTGAGGGGTGCTTCCCCGCAGGGCTGTGCCAGTTGTCTAGGCATGGCTGCCAATGCAGGGCAGGTGCAGTGTTGGAATATGTGCGGTGGGGATGAATTGTATTTGTATGGAGATGTGGGCATTTATCCAAGCTATTCTTCTACTGGCTTGTGTGTTCCTCGATGAAGTCAGTCCTGCCTGGTCCCAGAGCATATCCGTGACTTGAGGGGCCCAAATCTGATTGCTGTGGCAGCATAATTTCTGAACACTTGCAGCAGATCAATCCACAGAAGACAGTGCTCTGATCTGGTCCTCCTCATTCTGCAGCAGAACAGCAGACCCCAGTGGGAGTGGGGCCCATGGAGCTGGGCTTGGCAAAGGCAATCCCTGTTGCAGGGCTTTGTTCCTAGCCCTGAAGGGGAAGGACCATCCTTCCCTGCTACAGCAGGAGCCCAAATCTGTGGGACACAGAGAGGCTTCTCAGCGTCTGCAGGAGGCTGTGGCTGAGTCAGGAGCCTGGCTCAGTCCTGCCCCGCTCTGTCCCCGCTGTGGCTGCCTGGCCGGCTGCTGCCTGGAACCTCTTCCTCGACTCCTGCCAGTGCAGCAGCTCTGCCTTGTGCTGCCTCTGCGAGGTGGGACGGGGCTGGTGGCAGGGCTGGGCAGGGGTGCAGAGAGGGGAGGGATGACAGAGAGGCGATTAGCGTCTCAGTCCAGACAAACAGATGGAGGTGGCCTTATCCTATTACCTAAGGGCTAAGCAGGAGAAGCTGGGCGGTGTGTTCAGGCTGGCTGATCAGTGGGTGCTCTGGGCTCCTGCAGCAGCAGGATGTTTTTCTGGGGTGTCAGCCACCCCAGCACCAGCTCTGGATAGTGTCTGCACCTGGGCAGCACTGAGTCCCTGGGAACAGGTCAGATATACACTCCTAGACAAGGGGTCGTCACTGGCAGCCCTGGACCCTGCACTCTGCTGCTGGGGCCTGGGGCTTTGGCAGGGAGGCCATGGCGTCTGCAAGGTTGGGGTGCTGGGATGGTGCAGGGGCTGTGCAGGGGCAGGGCCAAGGCCATTGCAGGTGAGGCTGAGCGAGGGGATGGTGATAGGACCTCGCTGGTGGCGATGATGAGGGGGCAGTAGGTCCTGGCAGCAGCAGGGCTGTCCAGGTCGCCTCGCGGATTGTGTAATTCCTAGAGGTCCTCAAGTTTCTTGCTTCTTGCTGTGTTGTGCTCCTCCGAAGCTGGAGCCGGGAGGGTGGAGGAATGGTGCAGGATTGCAACAGGTACAAGGCAGTCCTGAAGTCTGTGCAGCCCTACAGCTGTGCAGGATGGCAAGCTGGGTCAGCCTGGGCCATGGCATCGCCCACACATTGGGGAGCTGGGTGTTCACCTGGCTGTGCTGCCGTGGGTCTGTGTCTGCTGCCCACTGTGCAGGGACACAGAGGTGCTTGCTGAGATGAGGGTGGGAGGTGTGGGAACCTAATGCTTGGATTTACTTGTCCTTGGGCTGTACCACCTTCCTGGGCTGTGCTTCCCTGCAGCTGTGCCCAGCGGTGGTGTGGGAAGATGGAGGGAGCAGATGTGCTTTCTGCCAGCCTGTCCATGGTGGGGCAGGCTCCGGGGTCCTGTTCCTCCTGGCTGTGTCCTCACCCAGGCATGCTGCTCTCCTGCACTGGTGGACCGGGAGTGTGTGTGTGAGGGTCCTAATGCTCTGGCTCCACATGCGGAGCTGATGGGGGTTCAGTGACTTGTGGGACCAGAATAGATGCCAGTCCACCCAGTGCACACCTCTGGGCAGAGGTGTCTGTGGCCAGGCTGGTCCACGGGACTGTGGAAGGGTCTGACTCCCTGCTCCGGTCTTGGTGGTGATTTCCAGTGGCTCTCGTGGTACTGTGGATGGTGCAGTGCTGCCAGTGAGGAAAGGTCTGTCCCTGTCCCTGCTGGTCCCGCATGGCAGTGTGACCTGCTGACTGGGCAGGCAGCAGGGTGCAACTCGGGGGGACCCCAACCGGGGATGCACAGGGCCTAGCATGTGCTCTGTGAGAGCTTGTAGCTGTGGTTACCAAGGTGACTGTGTTAAGTGATGTTCCTATGGCTACGCACTGCTCGTGCTCAGAGTTACTGCGGGGGGGGTGTACGAAGCCCCCAGGATCCCCGGTGCCTCCCAGTGAGGCTGTTCTCATTGCAGCCATCCCCTGGCTCCTGCTCTGGAGACACCTTTCTGGGGTGGGAGAGGCTGCATGGGCAGCTCTTGGTGCTGAGCTGCCCCACGGGCCGTGTGCTCTACTGGACTCTGCACACCCCGAGGGTCCGGGGCTGGAGTGGCCATTCGCTGTCCCTGCCTGGGTTTCCATGACCGGCAAGGAAGGACCTGCGGTTTGCAGACAGCTGTGTTGGGACAGGCTTGGGGCAGGCCCTGCGTGGTGATGGGGCTCTGGAGACACCCTCCCCACTAGAGCAGCAGTCACCACATCCCTGGAGCCCCGCATTAGTGGTGCCAGCTCCTCATGGCACATGGAGCCCGTGGATCTCAGCTGCATCGCAGGGGAATAGGTCCTGCAAGCTTCAAAGTCTTCAGCCACCTCTGCCTTTCCCTAGGCTCTGTTCCTCCCTTCAGCCAGATCCACCTTGAGATGGGGTCCTGTGGGGACAGGCTGGGGTGCTGCATGGCCCATGGGGCTGACTCCGAGCGCATGCTGCGCAGGGAAGGGTGAGGGCAGCCCAGGAGGAAGGACTGTGGTCACTGATGCTTCACCGCGAACCGGCACAGATACGAGACGGGGCTGCAGGGCAGTAAGCAACGGGGACTTGCCTCATCTCTGATGGAGAAGAGGTTGGGGAGAGCTGAGACGTGGGTCAGTCAGAGAGGGAAAGGGTTTGTCTGGGAAGTGGTTCTCCACTCTGAATTTGTATTGGAGTGAGCCCAGGCTGGGAGGAGGCTCGAGGGACTGTCCTCGCATGAGCAGTGTCCCGGTGGTGCTGACCATGGCCAGGGCAGCTGCTTGCATCTTGCTGCTGCTGTGAGAGCCTGGAGCCCCACACAGAGGCTTTCTCCCTGAGGGCAACCAAGGATGCACAGAGCCCAAGGAATGAGGCAGGGATGCTACAAACCCAAAATTGCCTGAGAGTTAGCAGTTCCTGTGCAAGACCAGGAGCTGGCTGGTTCAAAGAGGGTGGGGAACAGCTAGAGTGCAAGCAACAGACCCCAGGGAGGTGGGTGTGTGACAGAAACCTGGATTTAAGAGGCCACACATATGGCCAGGGTTGTGTGTGCAGTCTGATAGGGCTGGGTTACAGACTTTCCACCCCAGCCCCTCATTCCTGCTCTTGTGTCACTGTTCATCGCCACTTCTGCTTTACAGGAACAGCTAGAGCTGTGAGCTGCTCCTGCTAAAAGCCATCAGGACAAAATGGGCTTGGTTTTAACCTGGGCCAGCTCCCTGGGCCAGCTGGCAGCGTGGGTTGCCTGTGTGACTGCATGTCCAGCCCAGGGGTGGTAGTGAGTGCACAGGGATGGGGGCAAGGACCAAACCACTGTGTCCCAACATTGCCGCTGAAAGGCCTGTGTGGTACAGCCTCAGCATGCACGTGCTGTCCTGCTCACCAGGCCACTGTGCTACCTGCCCAGCTCGCCAAGGGAAGGGGGCATGTGGCCAGGCAGCAGGCAGGGCTGAGCCTGGCAGTGGCTGTGCTGCCCCAGGAAGCCACTCTCAGGGCTGTGTGGCCAGTGCCTGGCACCAGATAGCACTGTACTCCATGTGGGGACCGCAGGGACAGAGAGAGGGTTTGCTGGCCTGTGCTCCTTCCTCCTGGCTGGGACCAGCCAGTGGGTGCTGCTCCTCCACCATGGTGGCCGAGGGGCTTGGCTGGGGCTGTTGGCTCCTTCTCTGCCCTGCGCAGGCTGGCAGGGAGCTCTGCTGCGCATCGGGTCACCTCCGAGGGGTCTGGCTCCTTCCCACAAGGGGGGCAGTCCTGTGTCCCCTGTGGGGTGATGGGGCAGGTGGTGTGGATGACGTGTCCTGGAGCTGGGGATACATGACCCTGTGGGAGGTAGGCAGCCAGGACTGTGTGCAGGGCTGTGACCAGCTGGAAGTACGCATGTTTTGGGCCAGGGATTACCACCGTCTGTCCTGTTGACCTGCAGAGTCAGCTCCAGTTGGGACAGTGGCAGGAGTGAGCAGAAAGCCTTTGCTTTGGCCAAGCGGGGCTGCCCCGGGGCTAGGCCAGCGGGGAATTGGCTCCTGTGGTTTTGCGGTGCTGTGCTCACTGGTGGCCAAACACTGCACTCCTCTCCCACAGCAGACGTGGGCACATGGTGAAAGGCTGTGGGACTGCAGGACAGCTTTTAAGGACAACTCTCAGGAATCCCTGTGCCTAAGACTGTTGCCCCAGGGATGCCCCTGCCCCTTTGCTGGACACAAAGGAGCCCCAGTGTTCCCAGGCCTGCACTGTGTGGGCATAGGATGCTGCTCCTTATCCTGCTGCCCCTCACTGGGGTCAGCACTGCAGCAGGTTTGCTTCCAGGAGCAGTGCATTGTGGGACTTGCCCTTTAATCATCCACCCATCCCCAGTGACCCACTAACCCTGGCAAACGGAGAGAGGGAAAATCAATTGGCAGGAGCATTACCCATCAGGCGCTGTAGGACACTGCGGCCACACACAGGCTGATCAATGAGCACTGCTCCCTCTCCCTTTCCTCGTTAGCTCTGTGCATCCTGATGCTCGGTCTGGGGCCACAGTAAGCACAGTCCTGTGCTTGCCCCTGCCTCTGCCTGCATGGGTCAGTTCTGGAGGACATGGGCAGCAGTGGCAAAGGACAAGATTGGGCTGGTACGGACCGCTTTGTGCTACCTGTCACATGGGGCTGGGACGGAGCCATGGCAAACAGCAGGGCTGACTGACCTGCTTGTGCCCAGATAAGCAAGAGGGACGACTCCAGCATTGCGGAGCCCTGGCTCTGGGCAGGGCCCTGCCTGGTAGCCACAGGCATGGAGCTGGCAGGATACTGAGGACCAGCCCTGGGTCAGTGGGAAGGCTCCCTGTGGGAGCCCCAGACTCCCGACACCCCGCGCGGGGCACTGAGCTCAGGCCTCATGGTGGGGGCAGAGCAGCACAGTCCCTCCCGCTCCCTGTCCCCCCCGCGGAGGCCACCGTGCCTTCCACAGTGCCTGTAACCATCGACCGTGTGTTCCAGCTGCAGCTGCAGCCGCCCCTGGTAAATCAGTAACGTCTGGCCTGTGTGAGAGGACAACTCTGCTTGTCCCATGGGCATTGCCAGCCAAGCGAAAGCGGACGCTCCCCAATCCTTTGAGGTGAGGGCTTGATTCCCTGCAGTGGCGCGGGAGGGCTGGGGGCCCCGAGCAGGGCTGTTAAACATGACCCAGGGCTCCCTGGTCCTGGAAGGACTCGGGAGTGATGAGGAGCTTGCACAGCACCTGCATGCAGAGCTGCGGCCAGGCTCGGTGCTGCTGCAGGAGCGGAGCCTGGGGTGGGAGCCGCTGGAGCAAGCGTCGGGTCCGGTCTCTGGAGGGGCAGGCATTGCCTGGGCTCCGTGGTCACATCTGCAGGGTCTGGCAGGGCAGGGTTGATGCCGGTGCAGGTGGGTGGACATGCTGCCCTGTCCCAGAGCAGCTGCCTTGGTGCCGATCTGGAGTAAGTCAGGTGAAGTCTGTCCTAGTTGGTCCTTTCACTAGCAGCGAGGCAGAGGCAGTACCCCAACAGCTCTTCCTGCTGCAACCGCAACGGCCCCAGTGCATGGGGCCCATTCCCAGTGATCCCAGTAGCGACAGCCCTGTGTGCTGCTCTTTGCACCCACCCCGGCAGCAACACCCCAGCAGGATGCCGCATCTCCTCTTGGCCCCCACTTGTGATGCTGCTTATCCACCCACAACCCTGGTGTGGCGCGAAGAGCCCCGGAGCACAGGGACCTGGTGCAGCTTTGTGTCCTGCCAGCGTGCAGCCATGGGGGAGAGCTGGGCTGTGTGTGCTTCTCCCACACATCAGCCTGGCCCAAGTACCTGGTCTCCACCGAGTCGGTGCTGCACTAGCTATCGCTCCCTGCTGTGTCTCCCAGGAAAGCAGCACTGGTGCTAGAGAGCAGCTGCCTGCAGCCTCCTGTACCATGCTCAAAGCACCAGCCCTTGCTGTGCAGGCTCACCTGGGGATGTGGTGAGCCAGATGCTCCCATTGCATGTCGGGGACCCGGTTCCTCAAAGGGCCAGGCCTTTCGGGAGTCGTAGAGTCACTGGGCATGTGAGTGGAGAGGCGAAGCCCGAGGCAGTGCACCAGCAGGCTCGATTTGCATGGGAAAGCAGGTGCTGGAAAGGTGAGGAAATTTAACCCTGATTCAGCCAGGGAAAACTGCCAGTCCCAGGCAGGCTGCATTGTTTGCTGTAGTAGATTGCTGCTTGGAGGTTTCTGCAAGACAGCGTGGCTGGGTGCAGGTTAACCCACTCAGGTGTTTGTGGCCACAATGCCTGGGTGGCCAACAGCCCCTGCAGAGGAAGATGCAGAAGGTGTGCGGTTCTGCTTTGCCCCCAGGGTAAGACTTGTAAGATCTCCCTTGATTCTGGAAAGATTGTGCCTGTTGCTGTTCAGGTGTCAGCTGCTATTATCCTTTTGTTTCCAATGCTCCCTAGCAGACTGTTAGCATCTGTGGGACTGCTGCTGGGGTGAGAGCTGAGACCTCCCTGCGATGGGCACTCTGGGTGACAAGGGTTTTGAAGCCTGAAAAGGCATGAGCCATGCACAGGACTCCTTTTGAAGTGCATTATTTTGTGTCCTTAAGTATGAATCCAACCTGCTACCGGTCTCTGTGACCGGGGCCCCTCCTGAGTCTGTCGGTCCATCCAAGTGTGTCCCTGGGGGAAGGGGTCTGCCATACAAGCAGAGATCACGTAAGTGGCATTTGTTTAGCCTGCAAAGTGAAGTCTGAGTTTGGATCTAATTGCTGCCTGTGATATGTATATAAATACTTACATAAACAAAGGAGGAGAGAGGAGCTGCACAGGCTAACAGACAATGCTGACGCAAGAGTAGGGTAAACTAGCCGTGAATGAGTGGGCTAGAAATTAGGCCATTTCTAACCATCACAGCAAAGAAGGGTCTGAAACAGCTTTCCAGGAAGAGGAGAGAGCATGAGAGGAGACCTGGAGGAAGGAGTTTGGTGAGAGGATTTCAGACTTGGCACCTGGGGCCCTGTCCCTGAGGATGGAAAGAGCAACCTCCCACCCTCCCACAGCCTCGTGCTGGCCGGCTCTGGCTCCACACAGCGCTGGGCTCTCATCCCAGGCTGCAGGACCTGGTGCCAATGCTGACAACAGCCGCAGGTCTTTGCAGCCCTCTCTGGGCTCCCTTCGGCTGCACCAACCGGCTCTTCGCCCTGCCACAGGACGGAGTGGCAGCACCTTCCTTCCCTCCTCCCAGGGGAGGTGCCAGCTTGCCGTGGGGAGTGTCTTGGTTTCTTCTTCCTGCTCTTATCATGCCCTGGGGCTGCTTGTCTTCCTCAGATCTTACCTGTTGCACCTTTCTAGGTCCCACCACCACAGTGCTAGCACTGCACATTTCCCAGGATTATCCCAGCTGGATGCCTTCCCTCCAGAGGAGGAGTAATTCAGTGATACACCAAGTGACGGCCATGGTTCTGCATTACCTCTAACCCCGCAGGGACCTGGAGCCCCGATGGAGAACTCCAAAGATGCCAGAGCAGTGTTCAGCGGTGTAGCATGGGATGATCCCCATGGCATGGCTGCCCTTGATGGAGGGATTTGTGAGAGATGGCAGGGAAGGTGGTTTAGACTTTAACACTGAAAATGGTGGAGAGTGGGGCAGGCCATCGGGGAATGCTGTTTCTCACAGCGTAAGAGGTAAAGGTGGCTAAACTTTATAACCTCTTGTGAGGGCTATTGCAAAGAGTATTTGGAAATCCAAATGAACTGCTCTAATCTGGGTTTCACTTATTGGTGCTCCTGGTGGCACATGCAGGGAGCTCTGCTAGACTAGTGAGGCGTGACTTTCTTTGATGGAAGCATTACTGATTTGTTCCTGTCACTATAAAATCTTATTGAAAGATTCTATAACTCTCTTTGATGACTTTTCATCCGTTTTTCCTGGTGTTAGAATAAGACTCATTGGATTATAATTTCTAAGATATTCAACTTGTATCTTTTTTCAAGATAAATGATTTTTTTCCTCAGCAGAGAAGTTGATTTAATAAGAGAAAATGAATGTGAATGACTCTGCAAGTCTGTAATGGGGTTCGGGGGTGGGGGTGGCCAGTGCATTTTTCCAGCCATTCACAGTTGTGTCTTAAACATTATTGGGAACTAATGAGGTACCAGAAGATTGGGAAAAAAAGCAAGAATAATCCTGACAATTACCATCTGGAGCATTTAATTTTTCCCCCTAGTGAAATAACAAGACAGAAAAAAAGGAAAGAAATAAAACCAATGAACAGCAATAGTTGAACGGAACTACAGGCAGAAGACCAGAGGCACAGGCTCAGATGGGTGCTGCTGCCTGGCTGAGCAGAGGGAGATTTGCCCCCAAGAGGCCACGAGCCAGAGCCACCTCTGCCCACTGAGACACCCTGGTTGCAGGGCTGATTTAGGGCGTAGATCCTGGCCTGCTCGGCTTGTTGCCGCAGGGTGGTATCTGAGGGTGGCTGGAGTTGTGCTAGCTGAGGCAATGTGAAGGGACGGTTGTGGCATTGCTCTCGCTTAATTCCCTGTGCGGCAGTGTGTCAGAGGGGGGAAGGCAGCGGGTGGGAGCCAGGCCCTTCTGCGGCAGCGCACGTTCAGACGAGAGCTGTAGCATTTGGGGGGGGGGTGTCTTGTGCAGAACAGTGCTTGCTGTCAGCAAGGTGTGCCCCTCCATGGGCACGGCTCCAGAGAGGTGATGGGCAGAGCTTGGGATCCTTCCCCAACGCCTTTGGGCAGATGGATCTGCATCCAAAGTATTCCTCTGTGTTGGCTCTAGGCTTTCTGCAGCTCATGGATCCTCGCCAGCTCCGTGAAGGTGCAGGTGTACACATGTGCCCCAGCTGCAGGAGGTCTTCCTGCTCTGCTGCTTGCGAGGGTGTACAAAAGTGTGCATTGCCATTGTCCCATCTGTTCCAGGGTCTGCCCGCCTCTGTGTGCATGCATGCCCACGGGATGCAGTCAGACCACGTGTTGCTTGTATTTCTGATGATTTATCTCCTTACTACGTGCGTTTTTCCAAGCAGAACTTTGTGTTCCTCCTGCTCTTGTTTCTAATCTCTTTAGGGCCTTTTCACTTGCCTACTCCCAGTTTCACACCACATTTCATTAAGGTGCTGTTTGATCCCTTCTTCCAAGTCACTAGTAGAAAAAAAAATTAGTCACAAGCCTGGCCCAGACCCAGTCCTTGCCCCGAGCGTGGGGCAGTAGCTGAACAGCAGTGGTGACAGCTTGTTTTGCATCTAGCCTTGGGCTACTTTCAGACCTGACCAAGAGCCAGGCAGAGCCAGTCTCCCACGATGGCATGTCTGGCGAGGCTCTGCCTGTCCCATGGCAGCTGCCAGCCTCGGGGAGCAATCCCAGGCCAGGGAGTTCTGACATGGGCCCTTCGTTTGCCCATCTCCTGGCCTTGCCAGGCAGCTGGCATGCACACAGCGTCCTCTGGACAGACCTGGCTTCCCTCAGCTCCGCTTCCTCTGCCAGGGCATCAGCTGTTGAGATTTGAGACTACAGGCTCTCAGGGTCATGTGTGGGTCGTGACGGGTCCTGCCAAGGGTCTGCGCGGTCCTGTCCTGCCCTCAGCCCCTCGCCACAGGGTGCTGGGCGCTCCTCGGACCCGGCTGTACGCTGTGCCTCCTGGTCATGCTGTGTCTCAGTGTGCATGCGAGGACGGGACAGCCTCCCTGAATGCTGTGCCAACCTCACCCGTTCCCTGGGACCCCGGCATGCTGCTGGTGGCAGATTGGGAGAGGCCCCGTGGACCTGTGCTCACGTGGCTGCAGGTTTCTTCTCTTGGCCTCGAGCTGTTCAGTGTGATTCCGCCTGCTGGATTCCCAGTTCAGTCTTTCCGTGCTCCCCTCTCTGGCCCTTTGTTTGACAGATATTTTTGCCTGCTCCCTTCCTGACCACTCTTACTCCTTTGTCTTTTGTGCTGTGAGAGACCTCCTTCTCGGCCGTTTGTGTCTCGTGGTCATTTCAGCTGCTTGTTCCCTCACCAGCCCCACCTTGTCCCTGGTATCCCTGACTCAAAGCCACAGAGCCCAGCCTATTCCCTGCAGCCCTCACATTTGCCGGGTGGCCTTGTCTGCTTCAAAGCCTGCATCCCTTCACCTGAGACCTGCGAGCTGCTCAGCCCCAGCATGTGCTCTGCTCTGCGGAGCTGCAGTTCTGATCCACCTCTGCCTGGGGCCTGGAGAGCCGCATGATGGGGTATGCTGTGTGCTCTGTGGAGCAGGAGGCTTTCCAATGCTGCTGGTCTTGTCTCCTCTTGCCCCAGTGCCCTGCTAGAGAGCTGTTCTCAGAGCCTGGGGAGAAACAGCAGGAGAGCTGCTGTGGGATGGGCACCCTGGAAAGGCATGGTTTTGGCTTGCTTTGCTGCTGGGTAAGAATGTTTTCTCATACCTTAAAAAGGGACTGGTTGGGGATGACTGAAACTGTCATGGCACTGTGTCCTCCTGTCTGGACCCATGCCAGGGTGGCACTGAGAGACGAGGGGCAACAGGAGTGCAGGGGAAGCTGGATACTCCCTGGTCCTTGCATCGGTGAAGCAGCAGCAGACAGAGAGGACCTGCGGCTCTCCAGTGCGGGGGTGTGGATGCGGATTGAAGGAAAGGAGCCCAGAGACCGGCTGGTTGCTCCTGGGCTGATCTCATTGTTTGTCATGATCAAGCCATGATTTCTGTTCTGGGGCTAGTGCCATGGAGTTGCAGTTCTCATGCCCCCGGACCTGTTAGCCCCCCCCCCCCCCCGTGACCCTGAACTTCCAGGTCTGTGGATGTAGCCTTCTCCGCCTGTCCTGCCAGTGCAAGGCATTTGCAGTAGATGCTGCTCCAGCTGGAAGAGTTGCTTGGGGCTAGCTGCCCTGGCAGAGTCAGGCTCTCACTGATGCCTGCCTTGTGCAGTCCCTCGGCCTCAGGGTGGGAGGGCTGAAGGAAGAGCCATTAGTCATTTCCTGGACAGATCCAGGCCATACTGTAAATCTCTCCAGCTCTCAGTGGTTTGGGGGCTATTTCTGTTTAAGGATTGTCACGTAGATTAAAGCCTTGAATCCCAGCCAGTGATGGACCGGACACACTCCCATGCACAGTCCTGCAGGGCTCAGCCCAGAATCCCATCTGCTCTTGGCAGAGCAGTTGCTGGCCTGTCCCTGCCTGGGAGCAAGGGCTTGACCTGCTGGGCAGGCAGGGTCCTCCTGGCTTTAATTAGCCCTCGCTGTTGGGGGGACTGGCAGAAATAGCAGCCTGTGGTGGCGGCTGCTGGCATCTCTGCTCTATGCTGGAGCTAACGGTAGCTGTGCCTGCCACCACTCCAGTGTGTGCGCACGTGGCTTCTCTGACTGAGACAAGTCTCTGGGGTGGAAACAGGTCAGCCATCCTTCCACTCCCAAAACTTTGGCACAAGGGCACTGCTGCATCCTGTTGTCCAAGTAGGAGCCAGTTTGGGAAACCCCTGGCAGACAGCCCCAGCTCCTCACCCGATGGGCTGGTAGACGCACTGCTGGAGCCTGCAGCCCAGGGGCCAGTCTGACTGTTTGTGAGTGTGCACAGACACGTGCTGTGTGGTGACCGCCTCCGAGCAGGGGTGTCGGGGAACAGTGGGCAGCACTCCAACAACTGCAGGATAAACAGTTTACAGGGCCAGAACCAAGACCTTTCCCTGTAAAACCCAGAGACAGGCAGGGTGCTTGAGCCCTTCCAAGTCACACCTGCTTGTCCTGCTGATGTCCAGCCTCCCTCATGAGTCCCCCCTGGCAGATGGGGAAGGAGCCAGGCAGGCCCTCCAGATATGCTGGTGCAGCTGTGGAGTTGGAGGATCATGGTTGCAGACAGGGGACAGAGCCACTGGGATGAACTGCAGGCATTGGTGGTGGTGGTGTGAGAGACAGTTGATCAAAGCAGAGCAGGCCCCAGAAGCTGAAACAACCTGTCCTCTGCCCCAGGGCACTGTGTCCAGATCCCCTGTGCTGGCTGTGGTGCGTGCACTGTGCTCTGAGCCCTCCCTGGGTGAGCAGAGGCTCTGGGTGTCCATGTGCCTGGGATGCGGTAAAACCCAGGGCAGGTCCATGCTTTGCTGCCAGGAAGAGGAAGGGTCCCTTTGGCGCAGCTGGTGGGAGTCACTGCAATGGGGGCTGTGCCCACTGTGGGGGCTGGGGAGGGCATGCAGTGGCAGTTGGCCCTTGCGGGGGGGGGGCACTTGTGGGGATCCCCACATGGTGTGGGGCTCCTTGGTGAGGTCCCTGATATGGGGATTCCCATGTACGGTGGGGGTGGTCCCCTGCAAGGCCCTCAACAGGAGGACCCCTGGGAGGGGGGTGTCCACACAGGGTCCCTGCCACGGGGAACCCTGTGGGGGTGCCTCTGCGAGATTCCTGCGTGGTTGGTTAGGGGTTCCTGGGTAAGGGCCCCGAGATGGGAATCTCTGTGTGGGGCAGTCAGGGGTCCTGTACAAGGTCCCTGGGGGGGTGGCCTGGGTGGAGTGGGGGGGTCCTCCACCGGGCCCCTGCTGGGGGTCTTCACCAGGTCCCCGAGTGGAGGTTGGGTGTCCTCTGCTGGGTCCCAGCCAGGAGATGGTCCTTGCCGGGGTCCCCCTGTGGGGTCCCTGTGGGGGTGCCCGTGTGCAGTATGGAGGTCCTCCACCGAGGAAGGTCCCTGCCGGGGCCGGGGGGGGGAACGGGACCGGACCGCGGGGTCCCTGCGCGGATGCCCGTGTGCAGTGTGGGGGTCCTCTCCCGGGCCCCTGGCGGGGCACGGTCCCTGCCGGGGTCCCCCCGCGGGGTCCCAGCCGGGGTGCCCCCGCGGGTCGCGGCAGCCGCGCTCACCGCCTCTCCTCACCCCGCAGGGCCCCCGGGCGGGCTGTGAGCGCGGCCCCCGGTGCCGGTGCCGGCCGCCCCGCCGCGCCGCACGGAGCATGCCTCTGAGCCCCGCCGGCAGCAAACA